>NC_137424.1:78320528-78788028 GCF_964374335.1 Astatotilapia calliptera | reverse complement strand
AAATAGATTAATTCTGCAATCCTTCAGTTAGTGAGAGAGCCGGTGTTAGTGAGATTTCTTGCTAGCTACAGACACATTACATCAGCGTGTCCTCAGGCTTGTTTTCTTTGTGAGTATGATTTAGCTTTCGAAGAGGTCAAACAACAGTACAGACATCATGGCAGCAGCCTGCAAGCATTTAACTGAGATGGACTGTAACCCTGGTACACTTACAGATGAGCTCTGTGCTGTAGTCACAACTAGTGTTCTGAGTTTGCTGTGTAATAAAATATCACCTGCTGACTGATTACAAGGAGATAAAATATCAACATATGGAGCGTTTCCTTCACAAGGATCAGCTAGATTATTACACACAGAGGCCTCTGAGGGTCCCTCGTCTTTTTTCTTGGATCATTCCTGTCTTACCCACACAGGCCACTTGAGGCACTATATCACAGCCCAGGATACATCACGCACATGCGTCCTTACGCTTAGTTAACAACAATAAAAGGGCCTGTGTTTCAAACAGAAAAGGAGAAGAAGTTTAAAGATGGGAAGCAAGAACAGGAACTGAGTCAAGATGTAAGTTCATAGAGCCTTATTGAATTTTTTACTTTGATCATCTTCAGAAACAATGAAATGTGTTTATATTTGTAGTAAAGAGACATCAGTCCACTTCATCACTAACTTAAAGTGAAGCCAGTGAGTTTGTGTGTAAAGAAAACACTCCTTTAAAGAAAACATTGAAGTTTAATCTGATGTTTGAATTGGACAAACAGGTATCATCTAATGTTACACTGTAAAAAATGTGAACACCTTTTATTGTCTAACTGTGAACTCGGTGAGATGTTGTTTCCAGTGTCAGAAGTACCCTCATGTCTCATTGTTCCTGAGTTGTGGTTCACACATGGATACTTGTTCTGGAAGTGAAAGTAAACTTTTCTTTGCGCGTCAGCAGTTTCTGTTCTGGCTGACAGTGAGTTTAGGTTGTGTTTCATTGTGTTTGCTGAAGATTTAACAGAAACACCAGGCGGAAGATGTTTCTGCTATTTCTGCTCTTCATGAACGGTAATGTTATTATCACAGGTGTTATATTTGAATCATTTACTGTATTTATTCATGTGAAATGCTGTTACTGTCAATGATGCAGTGATTGTCATCATTATTTATAATCTAGTCACAGCTGTGGTCAGAACAGGCATGGGTATGGTGGTAACTTGGAGGGTTTGATGATTTATTTGACCTGTTTGTTTTTAAGGTGGATTGATTGTACAGCATCCACCTTTACTGAGTTTAAAATTTGGTGCACAAGCTTTAATATATTTTGGATGTTCTTTAATCTACACAGGGCCAAACATGTACATACATTACATGTAAATTCAATGACGTAACTTAACAGTTACAAAATTTGTATCCATGTGAGAATTTTGCACCATTTCTAAACTAAATACAGAACAAGGAGGAATAAGGAAAGAGCACCACGGGCTGCTAATAATGACGGTCTTCGATGCTGTAGATTGTACTATGAACCCCAGTACAGAAAAGTCTGGAATGGCTCTCTGCTTATAGGTCGAAGTCTCTGATCCCACGAGTATTATATTATTATATTATTATATTATTATACTGCCAGTAGGGAAACAGGTCGGGTGGAGCAGGGCAGGAGACTCACCCAGTTCTGATTGCTGTCCGAATGTGGATCCTGCTTTCACTAAAGCTGTGCTTGCCAGGGTGGCCTTGCAGCCAAGCACCTTCAGTCACATCCATCATCAGCTGCTCTAAATCTGTGAATTTGATAACTGACCAGGTTATAGTTTAGTCACCTGTAAAATAGGCCCCAAGGATCTGTTAGGTTTTAAAGCCAGAGGTTTTACCAGTCTATCAAATCACCTAAATTATTCTTATCTAATGAATCTACTAATGGTGATTTCTAATGCTGACCTGGAGAGGAGAGAGGATGAGGAGCACATCGAGGTCTGGAGATGCACTAATCTCTTTTTTTGCCTGTCCCGTTTGGCTCTTTTGCATCAGAATTATTGTCTAAAGGCAAAGAAAGATGCCCAACGGATTTACTTTACCAAACTGACCATCCCGGCCTTGCCATAATGGTCCATTTGATTCACCTTTTATTGTTTATTTTATTTTCACTTGCTGAATACGGGACAGACTTGACTGGGGGAAAGAAGGGGAGAAAGAAAGAGAAACAGCTGAGAAGAGGGACGGGGGAGAAGGGCAAAAAACAAAAACCAACAGAACGGGCAGAAAAAGAAAAAAGATGCATATATCGATCACCTGGATCACCTGTTGAGAAAGAAAAAAGAAAACAAGCAGAAGAGAACAAGAGTAATAGAATAAACAACATCACAAAGATATATGGGAATATGACAGTAAATACTAAATGTTAAACATTATTGTGCAGCACATAAGATCAACAGAACACAGTGTGCTTTGAGGTAGGAGCCAAAAAGGGTGTAGTTTGTGGGTGTGATCACCCGTGTGTACACCTGTGAGCTTGGACGCGCTTGTTTTTTTAAAAGGTTCCTTCATGTAATGATCTGCTAGAGGTTGTGGGGGGGCCACAGCCCCGTCCTCCAGGGCATGAAGCAGGTATGGAGGAGATCAAAACTCCAGACATCCAGAGGCCCCCAGAACACAAGAGACCAAGGAAGACCAACAGAGGGGCAGCCGGTGTGTACCTGGACGCCCATCCCCAGACACAAAGAACCACCAACGTACCGATGTCTGAGGGAGTCCGCCACTGGCAGGGGAAGTGGTGGTGGGGGGAGATAGGCCTCCATACCTTGGACGGCCTGAGATGTCCCCAGGGAGGTGGTGTCTGACACCCAACCTGACATTAGACACAGACATACAGGCACACACAGACACAAACATCCATTCCCACCCTCATGCTCTCATATGCACTTACTCCACACTCAACCAACGTGGAGACAGACATAGAGAGACGCTGTACACATGATCACACTCCCCAAGCGTACTCTACAAACCGGGTCTAGGTGCCCTCGCCCCTGGAGGGGGGAACTGCACCCAGACCCAGGTGGTGTTACCCTTTTCCCTGCGGTGGGGAGAGGCAGACTGCCCCGACTCCGCAGCAGCAGGGAGGCCCCACACTCCAGACCGCAGTCGGACGGCCAACTCCTCCTAGCTCCCCCGCTCCAGCAGGCCGCAGAGAACGGGGGTGAGAGAAGACTCCAAACCTCCCTCCACCCGCTCATATGTAGTGTTGATGCATGTGTGTTCTAAGGTGCATTTAAAACCCAGGAGGGCATGGAGCTACCTGCCAGAGAGCAGCAGGTAAGCGCATAGTCCCTCCTGCTAGCCCTCAATGTCTACGTGTATTCAAAATTGAGAGGTGGGCAACGACGCCAGGGGTGAGGTGTACACCCTGATGGTAACTTGGAGTCCGTGTATCGTGCCCACCCCCAAGATCCTATATGTATGTGTAATGAGGGTGTGAGTAATGTGAATGTCTAAGTTGTGGGATAAAATTGAGGCAGAGGCAGCCAGAAGGGGACAGAGGGGGGGGGGGGGGGGGTAGCCTCCTCTGTCCCCTGCTGACATACCCCTACTCCAAGGCCCTGCATGTGTGGGTGGTTGTGGTGGAGCGGGAAGAGGGAGGCAGCTGGAGATGGGGAGGGAAGGAAGGGAGGGGCAAGTGACCCCTCCCTGGGGCCAGCTCCCCCGCTGACCCCAGTAGGCACTCCCATACTCCGCGTCCCGCCAGGGAAAGGGGGCCCAGGCCCATCCAGACCGGGGCCCAGTGCAGCAGCGCCTCCCGGCCCCACAGAGCCCGGGACAGTCCACCCAACCCCACCACAGAGAAAACTGCACCCACCCCCCCATTCACTCATCTTCCAGACTACATGAGACAATAGACGCCCAGGCTGAGATCTTCCTCCACCTCTCCTGTATCTGCCCCTCCTACAGAGAGGATGCACTAATCTCTGATCTGTGTCGATATAATCCCACAGGAAGGGAACCAAATCCTTGGAGGTTAAAATCCAACACGGTAAAAATGAGCAGAGAAAAGCCAAAATAATAAATCCAACATGTAAAATCCACAGTGTTCAGCTGTGGCTGATCCTCTAGTGAACTTTCAGGGTCAGATCTCCTGACGATGTCCTCCACCCATCACAGGGAACTAGAAGAAGAAACCTGAATGTTCCCAGGAGCCATCATCAGGAGCCAACATATGTTATACTTTATTATTACTAAGACGACTAAACCATCTATGATAAGTGCCTTGTTGTTGATTTGAGGATGGTTGAACCCACAGCATGCAGTTAATTTGTGCTCTTTTGTTTTGTGTCCTCAGTTTCCCAGCATGCTCTGGCTGTGGAGGTAGAAGGAAATACAGAGGCAGAGTCTGTCCAGCTGCCCTGTCAGCACTCAGGTTTTATACCTGACGACAATCCCACAGTGACGTGGACCCGCAATGATCTCGATCCCACAACTGTCCACCTACGACGAGAAGAAGGAGATGATCTTAAAGGACAAAACTGGCGTTACAGCAGGCGCACGTCGATGAGGCCTGATGCTCTGGACTCTTTAGACTTCAGCCTCACTCTGAGAAAACCACAACTGACTGACAGCGGCAAATATAGCTGCACCCTCAGTGATGGGAGGAAAGAACGGAGACTGACAGATGTACAGCTGCAGGTCAAAGGTCAGCCACAAATCTCAACACCTATAATTCCAGGTCAAAGGTCAATACTCTTCAGAGGTCTATGTCTGTTTATCCTCTTATACTACAGTACCCATAATGCAGTTCATGAGTCGTTCTGTGTCACTCACCCAAACTTTAGCAAACTGGAAGAGCTGAACACAAACCTCCCACCAAAACATGGAAATCTGAATCCCGCCTTTGATCACATTCACTGGTCAGACCAATGGTTCAAATGTAAGAATAACTGCATTAGAAGCTACATTTATTTCATCTGCAAGGAGATTATCTTCTGTTTTCTTTCATTCCTGCAGACTTGTTGGTTCTTTTTCCTCTGTCAGCTATTCACATGGTCACGTTAAACTAGCTAACTCTGGCTGTTTCTCAGTGTGTGTACTTGTGTTCTTGCCTTGGTCTTTGAATATATGGTAGGAATCCAAAGATAAAGCAGCTCAAAAGATGTTAGTCAAGCTTCACTCTGTGGTTTCATATGTTCAGATCGATGTTTAAAGAATTCCTGCAGACTTGTTGGTTCTTTTTCAGGGAAATTCAAAATGTGCTGCATGCTGAGAAGCAATTGTGAACGATACCAGAGTGTGAGATCAAGTAATTCTGACTAAGAGTCTAATTCACATGCCAGAAAACACAGAGTGAAGCACACGTGGAGGTGGTGCCCTCATAGTTCAGTGAAGTCTCTAGAGTCCCCTCTGATGAAGTCAATAATCATCAAAGGCATACACAGAAGCAAACTACTGCTTTTTGAACTAGACCACAGCTCAGCCACTGGCCATCGCAAAACTATATACATTCATTTTTACTGTGCAGGAACTGAATATCACACAGTCCATCAGTGATCTTCAGTTCTTTGATTTCAATTTAAATCCTGCATCACAGTTCATCAGAAAGGACACCTGGTTGATCTGCAGTAAAGATGAACTTCAGGATTTTCTTCTGTCTGTACAGCTCATGTTGTGCTTTGCTGTTCTCTCAGCTGACAGTGAGGAGGTGGATTCAGGGGTGGAGTTTGTCCAGCTGCCCTGCAAAACCACACTTCATCTGGCTGAAGATGCTAAAGTGGAGTGGATGGACAGTGGTGATCATAGGGTCCATGTATTTCAAGATGGCCTGGACCAGCCAGTTGAACAGAGTAAGGATTACAGAGGCCGAACAGAGATGTATGCAAACCTGGTGAAAACTGGAGACCTCAGTCTGTTCCTGGACCGCCCCACAGAGAAAGACACAAACATCTACACCTGCACCGTCTACAGCAGGGAGGGAAACATCCTGCTGATGAAACAAGTGAAGCTCTATGTCAGAGGTCAGTGCTGTAGATACATACTGATATCTGAATCAAGTGTTATGAGTGAACTAAAAATGAAGAAAGAAAGAAAAGAAATCCCACCATCAGAGAAGACAGAAGGTAACACTTGTAACCTAACAACCAATCACAGCAGGGCAACCCTCCAGGTGATCCAATCTAGCAGTCAGTACTAAAGATCCAGCTCAGAGTTCAGGGCAACGCTGGTGGGACATTTCTTCAGATGTGCTGGGTTTTGATTTTGTGTTTCTGTCTTTTCTTATTGACAGAATACAAATCCTATGCCACAGTAATAATAATCACAGTGCCATGCATCATTGTTGCGATCATCATTGCTATGTATGTGGGCTTTCGCTGGGGTGTTCGCAAATATCAATGGTAGAAGACGGCTAAAAAGAAGGTATGTGATTCTGTGTCTCTGTGTGTCTTTAGCAAAAAGCAAACCGCCTTATAGATCAATCAGCTCCAAGTCAGAGAAACACAGGGCAGGGATAGCTCAGTAGGTAGAGTGGTTGCCCGATGATCAGTATGTCCACTGAACAGCTACCCTGAGGTACCGCTGAGCAAGGTGCCATCCCTACACACTGCTTCACTGAGTGAATGAGAAATACTGAGAAAAAAAAGAAGTAATTTCACCACGGGGATCAATAAAGTATACATTACATTAATTAAAGCAGGAGTGAGGAGCTGCTGGTTACACAGCAGAGGAGATGATGGAGGGTCACACTCACATGTGTCTGTCCTTATGCTCTGCTCTGTGTCCTTTCTGTTCTTTAGGCAGTGAAAGTGGAGAGGTCGGTCTTCAGGAGGCCACAGTGGAGTGAAGACAGTCACTACAAATATGTGATGGTCCACGTGTGTCAGTGAAGCCTAAAGTAGACTGATAAACCAGCCTGTTAGACTGAGATCAAAGCAGTTTGTCTTTAATACTGGATCTCATGCTGTCCACTGGCTGCTTTATGCTTCCTACAGTCCAAAGACATGTTTCTTGTCCTGCAGCAGCTGAGATAAGTTCCTGAAGTTAGCATGTTTACACTGCACTCATGTCACAGTTTAGATAATCTCACTGTTTAACATTTCTATATGATGCTTATTATAAGGTTAGCTGCTGAACTGTGACCAGATGAGAGCATGTTTTTGGGAATATACATATTGGTTTGGTCGTGAGGCCCCTTTGTTGGTGGTACTTACTGGTTTAAACAGCTAACCAATGAAATCAGGTCCACAGCAGGAGCACATGTGGGCCACATTAAAGAAACACTTTATCCTGTATTCGGGAGTGATGATGATAATAATATTAAAGGTGCTGTTTTTATTTTTATCTAATTTGTTTTGTTTGAAAAGGGACCGTGTACGATATTAACACTCTGTAACAGAGTTAGCTTAATGCTAATTAGTATCTACATCAGCATCCTTGCCAGGTTACGTGCACTTCTAGCATGTAAAATTTAACAAAGTAGAATTTCCCTGCTCCCAGTGTTTGTGCTCTCCTGCTCCTACATTCCCACCTCCACTGTCAGCTATTCACATGGTCACGTTAAACTAGCTAACTCTGGCTGTTTCTCAGTGTGTGTACTTGTGTTCTTGCCTTGGTCTTTGAATATATGGTAGGAATCCAAAGATTAAGCAGCTCAAAAGATGTTAGTCAAGCTTCACTCTGTGGCTTCATATGTTCAGATTGATGTTTAAAGAATTAGGAGTGTCACGGCCGAGCGTACATCAGGAGAATGAACGGCACAGGAGGCACGGAGAATGAAAGGAACACACACTTTATTTACAGTGAAGTAATGTGAAAACACAACGGCTGAACTATACACAAGGTGCCTGATGATTTAAGAATAGAATAGAATAGAATAATCCTTTAATTGTCCCACAAGGGGAAATTTGGTTGTAACAGCAGCCAGAAAGACACATATACAAACAAACAATACACAGGACACAGAACAGAAACATACACAATTTTTCTTACATATTTACATTAAGGACAATGGTTACTATATACAGAGAGTACTGTACTCATTTAACCAATGAGACTTGACAATAAAGTAACTATAACTAAAGTCTGGAGTCTTACTTATGAAAAACTGTGAGCAAAATTAAACTAACATTTCAATAGGAATAAACTTGGAGCAAAAGCCAAAACTATGATCTCTTTGAACTACAACAATACTATGATTAACCTAGAGCAGAGCTATGATAGATGCTGTGTGCTGTGAATTCACTCTTTTTTTTTTTTTTTTTTTTTTTTAATTTTTTTTAAATTTTTTTAAATTTCATTTATTGCCAACACGTTTAAAACAATACAGCAGTGCCATAACTGAAACACACACTGCTGGCCCATCATGTTTACAACAGTCTGTCAACAGATTCAGCATAAAAATAATTGATGCACAATATTAACATACATCCATATCTACCAAAGTCTTAAAAATTAAGTATCTGTATATAACAAACCCCCCCCCCCCCCCCCCCGAAATTAAACGAAGTACACTTCACAACATTACATATGCACATGTGCTGCAAGTGTTTACATACATTCACTCCATTCCAAATCACACTTTCTATGGAAGCCCGTTTCCGCCATTAAAAAACAAAACAAACAAAAAAAAAAAACAAGTATCCATATCCATACCTATAATTTCGAGTTACTTCTCTCAAAATCTCGAGTTAATAACTCAAGATTTTTTTTTTTTTTTTTTTTTGGGCCTGTCCCGTTTGGCTCTTTTGCCATCAGAATTGTTGTCTAAAGGCAAAGAAAGATGCCCAACGGATTTACTTTACCAAACTGACCATCCCAGCCTTGCCGTAATGGTCCATTTGATTCACCTTTTATTGCTTATTTTATTTTCACTTACTGAATACGGGACAGACTTGACTGGGGGAAAGAAGGGGAGAAAGAAAGAGGGAAAGAGAAACAGCTGAGAAGAGGGACGGGGGAGAAGGGCAAAAGACAAAAACCAACAGAACGGGCAGAGAAAAAAAAATGCATATATCGATCACCTGGATCACCTGCTGAGAAAGAAAAAAGAAAACAAGCAGAAGAGAACAAGAGTAATAGAATAAACAGCATCACAATGATATATGGGAATATGACAGTAAATACTAAATGTTAAACATTATTGTGCAGCACATAAGATCAACAGAACACAGTGTGCTTTGAGGTAGGAGCCAAAAAGGGTGTAGTTTGTGGGTGTGATCACCCGTGTGTACACCTGTGAGCATGGACGCGCTTGTTTTTTGTTTTTTAAAAGGTTCCTTCATGTAATAATCTGCTAGAGAGTGTGGGGGGGCCACAGCCCCGTCCTCCAGGGCATGAAGCAGGTATGGAGGAGATCAAAACTCCAGACATCCAGAGGCCCCCAGAACACAAGAGACCAAGGAAGACCCACAGAGGGGCAGCTGCGCCACTGTCCCGGAAAGAGCTGAGGAGAGTCCCAGATGAGGGCTCACTCAGCAGCCGCGGAGCAGAAGCCAGGGGGAGTTGCAGTGACGCGCCCGTGAGCTCCGCCGGCAGCCAGCTGCGCCTGAGTGACCGAGCCCCAGGCCGAGAGGCCGGGGGCACCCCACCTCCGAAGTGGCCCGAGCGAGCCCCAGGCTCCAGGCCCCGATAAGCGGCCGCCAAGGAGTGAGCCGGTGTGTACCTGGACGCCCATCCCCGGACACAAAGAACCACCAACGCACCGATGTCTGCGGGGGTCCGCCACTGGCAGGGGAAGTGGTGGTAGGGGGAGATAGGCCTCCAAACCTTGGAGGGCCTGAGATGTCCCCAGAGAGGTGGCGCCTGACACCCAACCTGACATATAGACACAGACATACAGGCACACACAGATACAAACATCCATTCCCACCCTCATGCTCTCATATGCACTTACTCCACACTCAACCAACGTGGAGACAGAGATAAAGAGACGTTGTACACACGATCACACTCCCCAAGCGTACTCTACAAACCGGGTCTAGGTGCCCCCGCCCCTGGAGGGGGGAACTGCACCCAGACCCAGGTGGTGTTTCCCTTTTCCCTGCGGTTGGGGGAGGCAGACCGCCCCGACTCCGCAGCAGCAGGAAGGCTCCACACTCCAGACCGCAGTCGGACGGCCAACTCCTCCTCCTAGCCCCCCTGCTCCAGCAGGTCGCAGAGAACGGGGGTGAGAGAAGACTCCAAACCTCCCTCCACCCGCTCATTGTAATGTTGATGCATGTGTGTTCTAAGGTGCATTTAAAACCCAGGAGGGCTTGGAGCTACCTGCCAGAGAGCAGCAGGTAAGCGCATGGTCCCTCCTGCTAGCCCTCAATGTCTATGTGTATTTAAAATTGAGAGGTGGGCAACGATGCCAGGGGTGGGGTGTACACCCTGATGGTACTTTGGACTCCGTGTATCGTGCCCACTCCCAAGATCCTATATGTATGTGTGATGAGAGTGTGAGTAATGTGAATGTCTAAGTTGTGGGATAAAATTGAGGCAGAGGCAGCCAGAAGGGGACAGAGAGGGGGGGGGGGGGGTAGCCTCCTCTGCACCCTGGTGACATACCCCTACTCCAAGGCCCTGCATGTGTGGGTGGTTGTGGTGGGAGAGGGAGGCAGCTGGAGATGGGGAGGGAAGGAAGGGAGGGGCAAGTGACCCCTCCCTGGGGCCAGCTCCCCCGCTGACCCCAGTAGGCACCCCCATACTCCGCGACCCGCCAGGGAAAGGGGGCCCAGGCCCAGCCAGACCGGGCCCAGTGCAGCAGCGCCGCCCGGCCCCACAGAGCCCTGGACAGTCCACCCAACCCAACCACAGAGAAAACTGCACCCACCCCACCATCCACTCATCTTCCAGACTACATAAGACAATAAACACCCAGGCTGAGATCTTCCTCCACCTCTCCTGTATCTCCCCCTCCTGCAGAGGGAGCTCCTGAGGAGAGGAAAGCTCCTGCAAGATGTGACAATCTCCCCCACCAGTTGAAGAGCCCCCCAGGTGGCTCGACGCACCGGCGGCACCCTGCTCCAGGGCTGGGCCCCCATGCACCCACCCGCCCACAACCCCGGCAACACACCAACCAGGACCCAAGCCCCCGAGGCCCGGTCCGGGTCCCAGCCCAGAGACGGAGCGCCCCCAGAACCTCACGCCCATCCCGGACCCACCCAGGGGCAGCCAGGTTACCAGGTCAGTAACCCACGTCCGTCAGCACAGACCCTCCCCTAGCCCCACTGCACGCAGCCGCGAGGAAACAGTCACCGGAGAGCCAACAGAGCCCCTAACCGGACATGACCGCTACCCCTGGTTGAGCCCCCCAAGGAAGATGCCTCCGGGGAACCCCCCGACGCCCTAAGCCTGTCCCTACCCCCACACCAATCACAACAGTGAAGGCGGGACCAAACTATGACCCCCCACCCCCACTAGGTGATGGAGCTGATCAAAGGAGCCCAGAGCAATTGATCTGATGTGGTGGCAGAGGCTGTATCAAGACTAATGTAATCTAATAGATAATTTCTATATTGGTTAGAATTAAGATTATTTTTATTTTTCCAGTTCATGAGGACTGTTTTCTTGGCTATGCATAGGGCAGTGAAAACCATATGGGCGATATTCTTTTCTGAAGTGACATTATCTAAGCTGCCCAACAAACACACTAAGGGGGAAGTTGGTATGTTACATTTCAGACACTTTGATAAGTCTTCACATATCTCGCGCCAAAACTTCTGAACTGGTGGACAGAACCAAAGAGCGTGGATATAATTGTCCGGTGAATTGGTTTGGCAGTGTGAGCAGTTGTTGGTAGACGTAAAGCCCATCTTGAACATCCGATGACCTGTATAGTGCACTCTATGTAATATTTTGTATTGAATTAATTGAAGACTGGGATTTCTAATTAGATGAAAGGTTTTTAAGCAAATCTGAGACCAGAAGTTTAGGTCTAAGTTAACTGATAAATCCGCTTCCCATTTTGCAATAGGAAGTGATATTGATTCATCTGTTTTAGAAAGCATTCTGTATATTTTGGATAGTAATTTGGGGGGTTTAAGAGTAAGAAATTGAACCACACTTGGTGGTGTTTGTAGTTCAACTTGACCCGGTTTAAATTTCTTTTTTACTATGGATTTAATTTGTTGATATTCTAAAAATCTTTTCTTGTTGATCCCATATTGTGTAACTAGTCCATCAAATGAAATAAATTCTGTTCCTTCTAGTATATGTTCTAAATATTTGATTCCTTTATCACTCCAATCTGAAAAGTTTATCATATTATTGTTTTGTAATATGTCAGGGTTGTTCCAGATAGGTGTACGTTTGCATGGGATTAATGAAGACGCCGTCAATTTTAGAAACTCCCACCATGCTGTCAGAGAAGAGCTGATGTTGATGCTTTTAAAGCATTCATGTCGTTGGATGTTTGAGCTGATAAATGGTAGGTCTGAGATCTCTAGATTATTGCAGAGTGCTTGTTCTACATCTAGCCAAGGTTCATCTAAGAGGGTGTGTTTTAGCCATCCTGAGATAAACTGAAGCCTGTTGGCTAAGAAGTAGTGCTGAAAGTTAGGCAGTTCTAGTCCTCCTTTATCCTTGGTCTTTTGTAGTGTTTTTAAGCTTATACGTGGGGGTTTATTTTTCCAAAGGAATTTGGACATACATGAATCTAGAGATCTGAACCAATCTTGTGGCGGTTTAGTTGGGATCATTGAGAATAAATAATTTATTTTTGGTAAGACCATCATTTTTATAGCGGCAACCCTTCCCATGAGTGATATGGGTAGACATTTCCATCTAGCCAGATCATCTTCTACCTTCTTTAAAAGTGGGATATGGTTTAATTTAGTTAGATCTGCAAGCTTGGGAGAAACATTAATACCTAAATATTTTATATTTCCCGATTGCAGTGGTGTAGAAGAGGAATTATGGAAGGAGCAATTAATCGGTAGGACTGTAGATTTTGACCAGTTAATTGAGTAATCTGATATTCTTGCAAAAGAGTTTATCAATTCAATCACCCCAGAGATATTGGTTTGTGAGTTCTGGAGAAAGAGTAACACATCATCCGCATAAAGGCTGATTTTATGTTCCACGTTCTTGCATTTTATGCCCTTAATTACTGAATTCTGTCTAATTGCTGCTGCTAGTGGTTCAATAAAAATTGCAAATAGTGAAGGGGAGAGTGGGCATCCCTGCCTGGTGCCCCTCAAGAGACAGAAGCTGGAGGATGTCTGGTCATTTGTTCTAACACAAGCTGTTGGGGAATTATATAATATTTTTAACCAGTTTATGAAAGAGGATCCAAAACCAAATTTGTGTAAAGTTGCAAATAGAAATTTCCAGTTAACTCTGTCAAATGCTTTTTCTGCGTCTAAAGAGAATATTGTAGTTTCTAGGTTTTTACTGTATGAGTAGTCTATCAAATTAAGTAATCTACGTGTATTTGTTGATGAGTGCCTACCTTTTATGAAACCAGTTTGGTCAGGATGAATTAAGAGGGGGGTTATTTTCTCCAGTCTCTTTGAGAGAGCTTTGCAGATTATTTTAAGGTCTACATTTATAAGGGATATTGGACGATAGCTTGAGGGATATACAGGGTCTTTGCCTGGTTTTAGCAGGAGATTAATGTTTGCAGAATTCATATTTGATGGAAGTCTGCCCTTTTCTTTAATTTCCAACAACGTTCTGTAGAAAACTGGTGCTAGAATCGACCAGAATTCTTTGTAGAATTCTGCAGGAAAGCCATCTGGACCTGGAGCCTTATTATTGGGCATACTTATCAGGGCTTCCTGGAGTTCACCTGGTGTCAGTGGTGAATCCAGTGCCATTGCTTGAGTGTCCAATAATTTTGGAAGAGTTATGTTGTCCAAAAACTGATCAATTTCTTTTTTAGATGGGTTTATTTGTGGTGAATACAACGTTTTATAGAAATCCCTGAAAATGTTGTTTATTTGTATCGGTTCATATAATGTGTTCCCAGATGAATCTTGAACAGCACATATAGTTGTTTTTTCTTTATTTATTTTTAGCTGGTTTGCTAGAAATTGACCGGATTTATTACCATGTTCATAATTTTGTAGGCGTAGTCTTTGTACTAAGAATTTTGTTTTTTTATCAATTATCTCATTTAATTCTAGTTTTGTTTTGCGTATTTTGTTCAATGTTTCCTGATCTTGGTGGGACGCGTAGGCTTCTTCTAGTGATTTGATGTTTTTTTCTAATTCCTTTATATTTTTGTTTTCTTTTTTCTTTTTATGTGATGAGAAAGAAATTATTTTACCTCTCATCACAGCTTTCCCTGCTTCCCATAGAACAGAAGCTGATGTTTCGGGAGTGTCATTATAGTTCAAATATGAAGTCCACTCTTTTTTAAAATATTTAATAAAGTCTTCATCTTTAAGTAGTGATATATTAAATCTCCAGTTTTTTCTTGGCGTAGTATTATTCTTGTGCATTAGTGTTAAAGATACAGGACCATGATCGCTGACAGCTATAGGGTGAATCTCAGTGTCTGAAATGTCGCTCAGCAGTGAGCTGCTGACCAGAAAATAATCCAGACGAGAGTAAGAGTGATGGACATGTGAGAAAAAAGTATATTCCTTACTGGTGGGGTGAAGGGAGCGCCATGCATCGCAAAGACCAAAGTCGCTCATATACTGTTTAATTATATTTGTGGACTGCCAATTACGCTGAGTTCCCGCTGTATTGAGCCTATCCATGTCTTCATTTAGTCCAAGGTTGAGGTCACCTCCAAGAACAAGTGTGCCATCTAAGTGTTCAGAGAGTGCACTGAAAAAACCGTGAAAGAATTAGGGATCATCAACATTTGGACCATATACACTTGCAATACATAGCTTTTTATCACGTATAGATAGTTTAATGATTAAAAATCTGCCCTCTGGATCTATAACTGTATCGAGTACTGTGAAATTAATATTTTTATGTATTAAAATTGCTGCTCCCCTTTGTCTAGAATTATAACAAGCTGAGAACACATTAGGAAACTCAGGTGTTTTAAGTTCATTCGAACCTCTAAGAGGTCTGTGGGTCTCTTGTAATAGGACAACATCTGCCTGTAGTTTTTTGAGTTGGTTAAATATTTTTAACCTCTTTTCTCTGGAGCCAGCTCCATTTATATTCCATGTAATGAACCTCAGTGTACCCATAGATGTTTGTGTATAACTAGGGATGTATGCTGTGTGGACCCTGCGTCGTTCCAAGATCTCTTTGGGGAACTGGTCGTTCACGCTGAAGTCCGTTCCTTTTAATTCCCTGCCGCGGCTTTTCACTTGTTGCTTTTGTTTGAAGTGGCCGAATTTGGCCACGATAGGACGTGGTCTCCCGGCCGTAGCCCGAATGGGGCCGAGGCGATGTACCCGATCGAAGACGATGTTCTTCACAGTGTCCTCCGGCAGCTTCAGGTGGGTTTTGATGAAGCTTTTTACCGTGGTCTCCGCGTCCTCTCCAGCGGCTTCTGGAATACCAGAAAATACCAGATTATCCCACATGCTACGAGCCTGTAGATCGATAACTGTTTCTTTTATTTTTTTATTTTCTCTATTGAGCTGGGTAACATTATCTGTGAGACATTTCACCGACTCCCTTAGCGTGGCATTTTCAGCAGCAAGCGTTTCCACCTGCTGCTGGCTGTACTCCAGGGATTCTCGCAAGCATCTAAATTCTCGGTGAAGAATCTCCACCAAGGACAGCCTTGCGTCGAAACTGGACAATCGCTTGTCGATTGACTCCAGTATGTCGGCAATATCTTTGCCGGCTGGCGATGTTGAGCCGGGGGAATCTGCCGGGCGTTGTCTTTTCGACGACGGCGTCTCAGCTTTGGCCGGGGAAGCTGCACACGGGGTCTTCTTCATCACGAGATCCTGAAAGCACTGATCGATGTAATCTTGGAGAGTCTCTAAACTCTCCTCGTTGTTCTCCAGGGTGTTGGAGATTATTTAGACAAATAGTGTTAGTTATAAGACAATTGATAAGTGTATTTGGTAATGCTGAAGCTTAAATGAATTTGTTCAAATCTAAACTACCATTTGCTTTAATTTTCCGCCAAAATCTCCGGCGTCTGACGTCAGTTACAACATGAGTCGCTTACCTTGTCCGTCACTTCCGTCACTTACTCACCTGACCCTGTGAATTCACTCTAAAGTAAGAGTCCATGGATTGAGCCTGAAGGCTGGAGAGTTCGAGGGCTGGGAACCCGATGCGGGGTGACAGCCCATGCAGGAACCGAGAGGTGTGGGGGTAAGGGAAGGGTTAGAAGGGTACGGGAGCCGGGGAGCTCAGAGTCACGGCAATGAAGGGAAACAGATGTCAAAGACAACCCAGATTGTGCTGGTCTTTAAAGCCGGCAGCCAAATTACGTCCAGGTACTGTCTGTCTGTGATGACCCGGCGACTCCGCCCAAAGGTGGAATCACTGGCGCTGTGGAAAAAGCCGGCACTCACCCGGACCATGACAAGGGGGAGTAGATTTCTATTACAATGTATCTCTGAGATCAGCAACGTTCCTGTAAACCTATCAAATTTCCACAAACAGATCCTTTGATTATGGAAAATGATATTTACACAACACTCCTCTCCCCACATGTCCTCCCTTTGGAACCATAGTATTGCTGAAATTGGTTTGAGGGTGATGCATTGCTTGTGACTGATTCACTGAACTCCGTGTTTTTTAATCAAATATAAGTTGCACACAAAAGGATTACAGGCAGGCGTCTTATGCCATCCCACTGGCACTAAGGCAGTTAATCTGTAACAGCACATTACATTCAGATGTCAAACCATTGATGCCAAACTTAGCACTCGGAGCTGTAATTTAAATGATGGTTATTTAGGCAGCATGTAAAAAAACCCTCTTGATTGCATCCCAATCACTAATACCGAGGATTTCTCTTCCTGACATTCTGTTAGTTACATCAGCAATATTGCACACTCAAAAAGGTTTCACAATATGCATCATTCTTACAGTGTCAGGAAAATAATTTCACTCATCACAATCATCCTCGCTCTCTCCATCATCAATGTGATCTTCAGCCTGCAACGGGGGAAGCTGCAATTTGGGGAACTCGCTTTCCCTTGTGACCTTTACAATCTGTCACATTACACACAAAGTGACAGTCTGGGTGATCAAATACACATAGTGTAGCCGAATGTGTCCATCATGCTCAATCAAGCATTTTCCTCTTGGCTCCCAGGCAGCTCTTCTTGCAGCACGGGTTACCTAGGGCCTTGGCGTGGTGCTCTGCTGCTGATCTCCCATCCTGGTACATTGTTGCAGGTAGAGGGTAGACTGCCTACTACCTGGATGAGGTGCAGAGATTTATTCTGCCCCGTGTGTCTTATTAGATTGATTGATTCTGCTGGCCGCTCTTCTGCAAACAGCTTGCAGTAACTGGCATGGATCCAAGTAGCTTGTTCTTTAACCTTCACCGCCGTTTGTGTGGTCAGCAGGACTTGGAATGGGCCCAGCCACTGCTTTGCCTTCCAATGTTTTCTCCTGAAATCCTTCACCAGTATCCAGTCGCCTGGTCTAAATGGGTGCAGGGGTCCTTCTGCTGGTCTGGGCAGGGCTGCTTTCACTGCTCGATGTACCTGTGAGAGAGTCCTAAAGAAACTTTGACAGTACATAATCATTTCACTGTTGCACAACTCTGTGGACATGCCTGCCCATTTCAGGGGTTCTGCCCCCACTCTGGCAGGTCATCCATACAACACCTCATATGGGCTGAGGTGTGCTGGGGGTCTGGTCCGTGTCTGCACATACATCAGCACGCGGGGAAGTGCTTTTGGCCACGTGAGGCCAGTTTCTTCACAGCACTTCACCAGCTTGGACTTTAAGGAGCTGTTCATTCTCTCCACAGCACCTCCAGATTGTGGGTGATATGCACAGTGTGTTTGCAATTTGAAACCTAGTTGCTCGCTGATTTCCTTCAATGCCTGGGATCCTATGCCAGTCATCTATCGTTTACTGTCAGAAACCTTGGAGTAGTGCTGGATAGTTCCCTCAAATTAGACAAGCAAGTGGCTGCAGTGGTGAAAACCAGCTTCTACCAACTGCGCCAAATTTCTAAGGCAATGCCCTACTTACGACATAATGACCTTGAAAAGCTCATTCATGCTCTTGTAACTTCGAGATTGGACTACTGTAATTCTCTTTATTTAGGCCTCCAACTTTCCCTCATCCAATGCCTGCAACTAGTCCAGAATGCCGCAGCACGCCTTTTAAGACATGACCATATCACACCCACCCTCGCCAACCTTCATTGGCTTCCCGTCAAATACCGTATCATTTTTAAAATCCTTTTATACACTTTTAAAATTTTAAATAACCTGGCACCCAGTTACTTAATCGACCTCCTTGACCTATACATCCCCACGAGAGCACTCAGTGTGAAAAGATTCCATGATTATTGGGGGTGGGAGATCATGGTAAGCACAAAAGATTCCCCACACTCCCTTAACCCATGGTCTCTCCCAGAACCTTTAAATGGTGTCTGGACCCCTGGGGAAACATTTGCCCAAACACCTTGGAGAGAACACAGGAAAGAAAGGTAAGTAATCACATCTTACAATCACTTCTTTGCATCACTTTTATCACTAGATTAAAGTTCAGTTATAGAAATTAGAAATAAACTTTTTCCTGTTTATTTATTTCAGGCTGCTGTGAAACATGTTTGTGCTCTGATATAGTCATTAAAATAAGAAAAACCAACCATTAAAATGAGCTGGCTTTCAGTGCGTGGTCCTCTCTGCTGGAACAGAAGCTGATCATATCTAATGTTTGTTTCCTCAAAGCAGCACAGAGATGCTATTGGTTCATTTTGCATCACAAACAAATTATTGAGGTGCTGAAAGCAGGAACCGTCAAATCTGCACGACTCAGTCTTCTCACCTTCCATTCATTACATAAATGCAAAGGTCAAGTCTTTATTAGTGTTACATGAACTTTGTTCACATGAAATGGAAACTTTTTGCAGTGCAAACAGGAACACTTTGACTGACCGAGTCTAAACAGTCTCACTGATTCGGTGAGACAGTGAAGTGGTCTGAAGTATACGAAAAATCACATGTACAAATCATCAGATGTCTCTGGTCATTGTTAGAAACTGCTGCATATTAAAACAGTTTAAAAGCCTTCACATTATTTGGAATTGTGGGAACAGCAGGGTGATGAGTAGAGTGCATAACAGTTTTTCTTCCTTCTTTAGGGCTTTTTTAAAGGATTTTGGCTGTTAAGGAAAATGAACCAAGCATCGTTCACAAACTGAATTAAATGATAATAAAACAATCAGTTATGTGGGCGATGTTTGAAACACCACATTTGATACAGAAATGCTTTAAAATACTGTTTGTGAGCTAAACAGATGGGATAAAATGGCAATTTTCTTTTTTTTCTTTGCCTGACCCGTTTGATTCTTTAACCATCAGAATTGTTGTCTGAAGGCCAACAAAGATAATCAACACATCCAAGTGGATCATCACAGCCTTGCCATACTGGTCCATTGGATCAACCTTTGATGTTATTATTTATTTATTTTATTTAACTTTCAGTTGTTATAGACGGGACAGACATGGCCGGCGTATGAAATGACAATTCTTCAGTAGCATCACAAAAATCCTAAATAAAGGATTACAAATGCTTTTCAAAATGCAATGCTGAGCTGTACAGGAAGTCCAGAATAATATTTAAAGGGACAGCAGCAACAAACTTAACTATGCAAGAAGGAGGACATTATAAACAAGCTAAAGTCTTACCTGAAAAACTCTTTATGGCCTGTTTACTTTTCCATGCTTATCATGTTACCACGGCAACCTTAAATGTGTTATGGGGGATTTTGTGTGATAAACCATCACTAAGCATCCCAGGATTGTGAAGTAGAAAGAAAATTATCCATGGTGTTCAAAAGTTTTTACCATTAAATATCTGAAATGTGTGTGATGCATTTGTATTCAGCCCCCTGTGCTCTGCATAAGTCGGTCTTCTCAGACCAAACTAAACTTTTTGGCCTTCATGCAATTCTCTGTGCTTTGGTTTAGACCAGGTTTCTATTTATTGTCACCCGTTGGACCAAAATGCAGCTGCTCGTCTGCTGTCTGAGCATATTAACAGAGTTTGGACCTCTGTGCATGGCTTCCTGCTCCTTACAGGATCCAATCTAAAATTGTACTTTTTGTTTTTAAATCACTCAATGGCCGAGCCCCAGCTGACCTGTTTGAGCTCCTGCTTATTTATGCTTCAGGAAGAACCAGGAGGTGCAGTTTAAAACTAACCTTAACTATTCCACGGTCTAAACTTAAATCTCGTGGTAACAGAGTCATCTCTGTGGCAGTTCCCAGACTCTGGAACAGTCTGCCTCTAAATATTAGATCTGCACAAACGCTGGAACATTTTAAATCGTTTTTATGACTTTTAACACACATTGACCAAAACGTTTTGGTTTTAACAGCCTTAGTTGTTGTTGTTGTTGTTGATTTCATTTATTTGTTTTTCTATATTTTATGGCATCATTGTTGTGAAATTTATTTATTTTACTTTCATTCTACACTGTTAAGCACTTTGTGCAGGATGGAGTGTTAGTAGTTGAAAAACCTAACATTCTACAGGAACGTGAACACATCATCCCCACAGTGAGGCATGGTGGTGGCAGCATTTCCACAGCAGGGATGATGGATGGAGTTAAATATTCTGAAAACAAACCTATTAGTGTCATGAACCTTCATGAACCTGTGGTTCACACGATAGCTGGACTGGCCATCGGGCATACCGGGCATTTTCCCGGTGGGCTGATGGTGATTTTTTGTTTTTTATGGGCCGATGTTTTGGTTTTTTTGTGTAACGGTATAAACAACGAAAGATGGTGCATTGGCCAGATGCTGGCACATGTGTACTACTAGCTAGCATGACGGAGTTTCTATACAGCTGGGTGGGTGCTATGATGTTACTGATAGTGAACTTTATTTTATTCATAAGGTTAGTAGAGTTTCCAACCGTGCCGTAAAAAACAGAATCGTCCCGTTTCATATTGAGCCGCAAAGGAACAGTTTGTCCCGGACTTCAGCTGGAATGGAAAAAGAGATAAGATAAGATAGAACTTTATTAATCCCTCGGGTGGGTTCCTCTGGGAAATTCGACTTCCAAAAAAAGCACAGCAACGACCGAAGTTACAGTTACAGAATTGTTATATACTTTTACACCCAGCACGCCCCTGCGGGCGGTTTATCCTTCAAGCTCGGGTCCTCTACCAGAGGCCTGGGAGCTTGAGGGTCCTGCGCAGTATCTTAGCTGTTCCCAGGACTGCGCTCTTCTGGACAGAGATCTCCGATGTTATTCCCGGGATCTGCTGGAGCCACTCGCCTAGCTTGGGAGTCACCGCACCTAGTGCTCCGATTACCATGGGGACCACCGTTACCTTCACCCTCCACATCCTCTCGAGCTCTTCTCTGAGCCCTTGGTATTTCTCCAGCTTCTCGTGTTCCTTCTTCCTGATATTGCTGTCATTCGGAACCGCTACATCGATCACTACGGCCGTCTTCTTCTGTTTGTCTACCACCACTATGTCCGGTTGGTTAGCCACCACCATTTTGTCCGTCTGTATCTGGAAGTCCCACAGGATCTTAGCTCGGTCATTCTCCACCACCCTTGGGGGCATCTCCCATTTTGACCTCGGGACTTCCAGATTATACTCGGCACAGATGTTCCTGTACACTATGCCGGCCACTTGGTTATGGCGTTCCATGTATGCCTTGCCTGCTAGCATCTTGCACCCTGTTGTTATGTGCTGGATTGTCTCTGGGGCATCTTTACACAGCCTGCACCTGGGGTCTTGCCTGGTGTGATAGACCCCAGCCTCTATGGATCTTGTGCTCAGAGCTTGTTCTTGTGCTGCCATGATTAGTGCCTCTGTGCTGTCTTTCAGTCCAGCTTTGTCCAGCCACTGGTAGGATTTCTGGATATCAGCCACCTCCTCTATCTGCCGGTGGTACATACCGTGCAGGGGCCTGTCCTTCCATGATGGTTCCTCGTCTCCCTCCTCTTTCTTGGGATTCTGCTGCCTGAGGTATTCACTGAGCACTCGGTCAGTTGGGGCCATCTTCCCAATGTATTCTTGGATGTTCGTTGTCTCATCCTGGACTGTGGTGCTGACACTCACCAGTCCCCGGCCCCCTTCCTTCCGCTTAGCGTACAGCCTCAGGGTGCTGGACTTGGGGTGAAACCCTCCATGCATGGTAAGGAGCTTTCTTGTCTTTATGTCAGTGGCTTCTATCTCCTCCTTTGGCCAGCCTATTATCCCAGCAGCGTACCTGATCACGGGCAGGGCGTACGTGTTGATGGCCCAGATCTTGTTCTTACCATTCAGCTGACTCCTCAGGACTTGCCTGACCCTCTGCAGGTACTTGGTGGTTGCAGCTTTTCGAGCGGCCTCTTCATGGTTCCCATTCGCCTGCGGGATCCCCAGGTACTTGTAACTGTCCTCTATGTCTGCAATGTTGCCTTCTGGTAGTTCAATCCCCTCAGTTCTGACTACCTTCCCTCTCTTTGTTACCATCCGACTACACTTCTCCAGTCCGAATGACATTCCAATGTCATTGCTGTATAGCCTGGTAGTGTGGATCAGTGAATCGATGTCTCGTTCACTCTTGGCATACAGCTTGATGTCATCCATGTACAGGAGGTGGCTGACAACTGCTTCGTTCCGTAGTCGGTATCCGTAGCCAGTCTTGTTAATGATCTCACTGAGGGGGTTCAGGCCTATGCAGAACAGCAGTGGGGACAGAGCATCTCCTTGGTAGATCCCGCACTTGATGGTGACTTGTGCTATGGGCTTGGAGTTGGCCTCTAGTGTTGTACGCCACATCCCCATTGAGTTCCTGATGAAGGCTCTTAGGGTCCCATTGATCTTGTACAATTCTAGGCATTCCAGTATCCAGCTGTGGGGCATTGAGTCATAGGCCTTCTTGTAATCAATTCAGGCAGTGCACAGGTTGGTCAGTCTGGTCTTGCAGTCTCGGCTGATTGTTCTGTCTACCAGTAGCTGGTGTTTTGCGCCTCTGGTATTCTTGCCAATTCCTTTCTGTGTCCCACTCATGTATTGACCCATGTGCCTGTTCATCTTAGCCGATATGATGCCTGACAGGAGCTTCCATGTAGTACTGAGGCAGGTTATTGGTCGGTAGTTGGAGGGGACCGGTCCCTTCTTGGGGTCCTTGGGGATCAGGACCGTCCAACCTTCGGTTAGCCATTCCGGGTGTCTCTCGTTAACTAGCAGCTGGTTCATTTGTGCTGCCAGACGCTCGTGGAGTGCAGTCAGCTTCTTTAGCCAGTAGGCGTCAACCATGTCGGGCCCTGGTGCTGTCCAACTCTTCATACTGGAGACCCTTTCTTGGATATCTGCCACTGTGATGGTTACTGGACCCTGTTCAGGGAGGTCGCTGTGGTCTGCCCTCAGATCCACTAGCCACTGAGCATTGCCGTTATGGGTTGCATCCTTCTCCCATATGCTCTTCCAGTATTGCTCCGTCTCCAGCCTTGGTGGTGCTGTTCTCTTATTGTTCCCTTGCCACTGAGAGTACACCTTTGCTGGTTCTGTGGAGAACAGCTGGTTTATTCTCCTGCCTTCTATCTCTCTGGTGTACCTCCTCAAGCGGCTGGCCAAGGCTATGAGTCTTTGCTTGGCAGTTTCCAAGGCCTCAGGTATGGACAGCTTGCTGTACTTCTTATGCACCTTCTTTGTCGCACCTTTCTGCAACTCTGTTAGTTGGCTAAACCTCCCTCCGTGCTACTTTGATCTTGCCCTCTAGCCTCCTCCTCCATGGAGGGTACTGCCCCTTGTGGCTGTTCAACTTGTAGCCAAGCATCTCACTGATCACTGCTGCCGTATTGTAGATCAGCTTGTTAGTGTCGGTAATCGTGATTGTAGGTATCGTCCGTAGTGCTGCATTAACATCATCTAGCAAACCTTCTGAGGGTACTTGTGTACATGTGGGGCGATCGTGGCTCAAGAGTTGGGAGTTCGCCTCGTAATCGGAAGGTTGCCGGTTCGAGCCCCGGCTTGGACAGTCTCGGTCGTTGTGTCCTTGGGCAAGACACTTCACCCGTTGCCTACTGGTGGTGGTCAGAGGGCCCGGTGGCGCCAGTGTCCGGCAGCCTCGCCTCTGTCAGTGCGCCCCAGGGTGGCTGTGGCTACAATGTAGCTTGCCATCACCAGTGTGTGAATGGGTGGATGACTGGATATGTAAAGCGCTTTGGGGTCCTTAGGGACTAGTAAAGCGCTATATAAATACAGGCCATTTACCATTTAACTTCACGTAATCTTGGTAACCGACTACGGGGGATACAGGTTTCAAGCTTGGCCATGATCCTATCTTTCAGGTCAGTTCCTCTCGCACTCAACGATCCTTCTCCTATCGCACTTGGGGCTATGTACCCAATCTCGGGTGGGGGTGATGATATCTCCCCCCTGACCTGGCGTCCTGACTCCTCCTTGCCGTAGCATTTGTGTTGTACCTCGTCAATCTCTAGCTGTGAGAGCAGTCCCTTCTTTCGAATGTTGGAACACTGAGCTACTAGTTGTTTCGCCGTCATTGTGGATGTTGGATATCGAAGAATCCATAGGTCCCGCGTCCTATTCATGTAGCCCCTTCCGCCGGGGTTACTTGCGTAGTAGCATTCCAACAATGCCCTGTTTTCGTCTCTTGCCCACCGATGCCTTCTTGTTCCAGTAGCCCACTTTTCGTCAGGGTGCCCTGGTTCCTCAACACCTGACGCGGACCTTGTTGATCCGGGCGACATCCGAGCCGGCATGCCTTCATATTTATCTGTCTCGCTCATGTCTGCGGTAGGCTTGCTTAGCATAGGGGGTCTAGCCTTAGGACCCTTACTGGATACAGACGCCCCAGGCAGGAATCGAACTTGCGATCCTCTGTTCCAAAGGCGTGCAGTCTAACCACTACGCTATCCAGCTGCTGTCGTGGTTCGTTTGAGCCCGGGTCACAGACGCCGTCCGCCGGGATAAACTTCATCAACGTTTGTTGGCTGGCGAGAAGCAGCGTGTGAATCAGAGACGAAGGATGTGAGCCGACACCTCGGACATAAACACACCAACACAGAAGTATATATATATATATATGTATATATATATATATATATATATATATATATATATATATATATATATATATATACACACACACATACATATACACACACACACACACACACACACATACATATATATATATATATATATATATATATATATATATACATATATATATATATATACACACACACACACACACATATATAAATACAGAGACAATATAAATAAAATATACGAAGGGGATAAATAGAATAAATAGGAATAAAAAATAAAAATACAAGTGAATTGCACATTTCAAGTATTGAGTCTATTGCACTGTTGACTATTTACAAAAAGTATTGCACAAGGTATTGTACAGTGAGGTGAAGAGGCACTACAGCTTAGTTGTTCCCCCCTCCTTTTTCCTCCTGTTTCCCCTCCCTCTCCCCTCCAGAGAGGAGTTAAACAGTTTGATGGCGTGTGGGACAAAGGAGTTTTTAAGTCTGTTAGTTCTTGTCTTGGGGAGAAGCAACCTGTCACTGAACAGACTCTTCTGATTGTTTATGGCCGTGTGCAGAGGATGCCCAGCATTGTTCATAATGTCCATCAGTTTCTTTAATGTCCTTTTCTCTGCCACTGTCACCAGAGTGTCCAGCTTCATGCCGACCACAGAGCTAGCCCTCCTGATCAGTTTCTCCAGCCTGGATGAGTCCTTCTTTGCTGTGCTGCTCCCCCAGCACACCACAGCATAGAAAAGTACTCCAGCAACCACCGACTGGTAAAACATCCTCAGGAGCTTCCTGCAGATGTTAAAAGACCTCAGCCTCCTGAGGAAGTACAGTCGGCTTTGGGCTTTTTTATACAGGTGCTCTGTGTTGCATGACCAGTCCAGTTTATTGTCCACCCACAGCCCGAGGTACTTGTACTTGTTGACCACCTCCACCTCCTCCCCCTCTATCTGAACCGGC
Organism: Astatotilapia calliptera; assembly: GCF_964374335.1. Classification (NCBI taxonomy): domain Eukaryota; kingdom Metazoa; phylum Chordata; class Actinopteri; order Cichliformes; family Cichlidae; genus Astatotilapia; species Astatotilapia calliptera. The sequence continues at coordinate 78,762,042 of NC_137424.1, read as the reverse complement.
AGTGGACCTTCTCTGGACCTCCCGAAGTCCACAACCAGTTCCTTAGTCTTTGAGGTGTTGAGTTGCAGGTGGTTTGTGTGACTCCATGCGACAAAGTTCCTCACCAGACTTCTGTACTCCTCTTCCTGATCATCCCAGATACACCCCATGATGGTCGTGTCATCTGCAAACTTCTGAATATGGCATAATTCAGAGTTGTAGCAGAAGTGCAGACACAAAGCTGCAGTTATTCTGTCGTTATGCTGCACAGCTGCCTCTTCTTCTCTCATTCTCCCCCCTGCCTCTCCTGTTGCTACTTCAATCATGAAACTGATCAATGATCAGCTGATCGGCTCTCTTGTTTGTTTATCGCCCACTTTGCGCCAGAAAGAGGAAACCAGTGGATATCGCATTAAACAACAGCAGCACGTTTAAGCTTGATCAGCTATTGTTAGAATTTATTTAATATTAATTTCTAGTATCAGCTGATGTTTGCTGGAGCCACAGCTGTAAAGCTGCTGGTCATGATGTCGGTTTGGATATGTGGTGAGAGGGAAACATGAAGATGAAACCAGGAGATGTCCTTACTGAACCATCAGAGCTGAACAGGTGATGGAGAAACAGGTTTACCTTTTAGGTGACATGAATGAGTTGAAGTTCTGAACTGTTTCTGAGAGACAAATAACACCAGGATCCTTTTCTAAGTAGCTGACAGCTGGTAACTGTGCAGGGGCGGGTCTAGCAAAGTTTTGCCAGGGGGTCGATAGGGCATTAACAGGGAGAGGGGGGCACAAAGAAATACTTTTGTTTCTTATTCTCATTTACAATGTCTAGCTTTTATTAAATAATTATCTGAATCTTACAACCAAAGTTTTTATCTGATGTAAAATGTATAGAAATCCATTATAGTACATAGTAACTATTAAGTCTAATAGATAACCCAGTAATATCAGTACCTATAGAACGTTTTCCTTTGGGAAGGAACCATCTGTGCAGTCTGCAATTCTGTTGAAGAAAGATGTTGAATCAATTTAATTGTAGAAAAATAATTGATTTCTGTAGAGTTGTTTTACATGTGCATTAAATCAAAGTCAAATGTGTCGATTAAGCATCATGAGGTGGAGGGGGGGGGGGGGGGGGTTCCCTAATATTTTTGCTGGAAGTTGGCAGCCCTATCAGTTGGGTTGTTTAATATTTCTGCTAAGTACTCTTTAAAATACCAGAATAGGGAGGATGGCGTAGGTTTAACTTTATTAGTGTCATGATTCAGCTGTGTGCAGGCTGGATGAGGACCCAATCGCAAACTCACAGAGGCAGGAATGAACTCAAAATTCACAGCTTTATTGCTGGAGAGCAGAACCATACAAATTAAACCAGGAAACTATAACATAACACACAGAGAAACACACGGCCATGGATGAGGGAGAACGCAACACCGAATTGAGGGAGACACAGACATAAATACACAGAGGGTTAACGAGGGAAGTGGGAGCACACGGGGAACACAGCTGACACAGATAATCATAACAAGACAGGGCAGGAGTGAACGCAACATGACGCATACTGACAAGAGACTGTCAAAGTAAAACAGGAAGTACACGGAGGTTCAGACAGGAGGAGAGCGAGCACGGGGAGAACACAGACATAACAGGCTGGGGAAAACATGGAATAAAACACAAGGAGAGACGAGGGCTCACAGATACACAGGGGCACACAGGAGGTAACCAAATAAGGAACATCTTAACTAAATAACCAAGGAACCAAGGCATAAATAGGGAACAAAATACAAAACAGACAAAACTAAGAATACTGGGCCAACATGGCCCAGGACCATGACAATTAGACTGATCAGTTTTGCTGAACTATGAAATATTTTGGGTGCAGTGTCATTTTTGCATACAGGTATAACAGAATAGCTCTAGTGTTTGTTTGTTTTTAAAACAAGAGTACGAACTTACACAAAATGCAACAAAAACAGTTTTAAAAACAGTTTTATTGATTATCAAAATAGACTATAGACTATATCAGCAGATATCCAAATTTATGATCTCAGTATCGGACATAAAAAAGTGAAATCCTGACATCTCTAAAACTGACCTCACAGCCCACTGTTCCTTCAGTGGTGCTAGTTTCAGTCATTGTACAAGTGCACTGTTTATAAGTTTGGGGAAACCAGCAGTCAGCCCAGACTGAAGAAGTCACTTGGATGAGTTACGAAACCTTTCTCCCATTTATCTTCAGACAGAAAGGCCCACAAACAAACAACAACTAAAAGCCGCTGCATTAATAACCTGGCTGTGCACTAAAAAGGAGGAAACCCAGCACCCCAGTGATATCCATTGTTCACGACTCAGGGTGATCATTTGGCACACCCTGGACATGTCACCAGACTCTGTTAGCAGGGCTAACACATAGACAGAGACAACCATTCGTGTTCACATTCACATCTGTCTGCAATATAGATTTCCCAACTAACCAGTACACCCAGTAACATAAAGTAAGAAGGAAAAGGTTGATAATTTACATATTCCTTCAGAATTTACTGGAGAAACTGGTGTTTAAAACCTGAGATATAAAAGAGAGTCATAGACTGTCTCTCACCTGCACCACAAACTGTAGGAAGTTATATTTACATATTATTATCACACTTCCTCATTTATCTGGATGGACAGTCCACAGTGAGACAGTTCCTGTTATTTTTCCATAACTTAATGTAAACAAGTCCTTTCAAAACTCATATCTACACTGTGTCTTTGTGTCAGGGGGAAATTTGTATCTTAATATTGAAATGCTGAGTACAAAGAGAGAGTGTGTTAGTACAGATGGTTATTTACTGCACAGCTGTCTGCATGAACACCAGAGAAAAACCAGATGTAAGTTTCAAACCTGCAGGCTCATTTCATGTCTGTGTACAGAGGTGCTGTGTGGACCACATTTGAACTGTTGCTTTTTTCTTCTTGGACAATTTTAAACAGATGATCATTTATTAAGAACAATCATATATTTCTTACAGCAGTGTGTGACAAACTAGATATCTGTGTTTAATATAAAGTGCTGCGTGTCCATCAAACACTGAAGAGCTGCTGGATTCATTGTTTCCTCTAAATGACAGAAAAGTCATTTTCATGTGACAGAGCGACGATGCAGTGGACTCTGTTTCTGCTTCTTCTGATGGGTGAGTGATCATTTTACCAGGGCTCCTGATTGTTTCCACCTCAAATCCTTTAGTTTGATCAGGACTCATTAAACAAATGAACTCTTACTGAGACAATCAAGGATTGACCTGTAAACTGGACAGTTTGATGGGAACATGAGTTTCCTGCTTGTATCAGCAGATATTCAACAGTATTTCTTCTGTTTCAGGTCAGTGTGTCTTCATCACATGTCAGCTGTATGAGTACCACTTTATTAAAGAAGAGATGAGCTGGGATGAAGCACGGGCATACTGCAGAGAGAAGTACACAGACCTGGCCAACGTGTTTGACCTGACAGACATGAGAAGACTTCAAGACTCTGCACAGAGTCAAACAGAAGCCTGGATTGGACTGTACAGCGAGCCAGGAGACAACAGGACGTGGCACTGGTCTCTGCCGGGGGAGGAATACACTGAAAATAAGAGCTGTTGGGCAGCTGGAGAGCCAAATGATAAGAAATACCCTGAGAACTGTGTGAGGACAGTAGACAAGTGGGTAGATGTTCCATGTACTAACATGCATCAGTTCATCTGCTATGATGGTGAGAATTTGTGGACAGTAATATGATGAAATAATATTTAATAATGTTATAATGTAGTTTATAATCTGAGTTATATCACATGTTCCTGAAAGAGACAGTTTGAAGAATGAAACAAATTAGCTGATAAAGATGTTTTTGTGTTTTTCTGTTGACTCGACAGAAACGATGAAAGACAATAAAACCTTTCATTTGATTAAGACGTCTGTGACCTGGACTCAGGCTCAGAGCTACTGCAGACAGCATCACACTGACCTGACCAGTGGACTCGATCAGATATACAGTGAAGAGTTTAAGAAGCTGCAGAAGTCTACAGCCTCGTGGATCGGCCTGTTCAGAGACAGCTGGAGGTGGTCAGATGGGAGTAACTTCTCTTTCAGATACTGGGACATGGACTCATTTAATGATGGACTAAACAACAGGACATGTGCTACGACTCTGTTAGAGAGATCAGGAAGATGGAGCTCTGCTGGATGTGACCAAAGAAAGCCTTTCTTCTGCTATGATGGTGAGTTTACACAGATTTATCTCAGCTGTTTGTCCAACAGATGAACTGCTGGAGTCACTGAGAGGATTTAGGTCAGTATGTTTCTTCAGCCACTTATTTCTGCAGGTGAAGATGTTTAGCTGATGGTTGGAACAGAGATTTCTCTGTAGAGCGACTGATTCATCTGAAGAATCACTGAAATGTTTTCTTTTGTTCTTCTAGTGAAACTGGACCAAATATCCCGATATTTTAACTCCAGATTTAACTGACTGATGTTGTCTCTGATTTTGTGGCAGATAAACTGATCCTGATCAGCCAAAACAAAACCTGGGAGGAAGCCTTGAATTACTGCAGACAGACACATCATGACCTGGTTTCAATCAGCAACCCTGAGGAGCAGCGATGGGTCCAGGAAAGAGCCAAAAACGCCTCGACTCCTTTCGTGTGGCTGGGACTGCAGTACGGTTGTGTGGCTTTGGGTCACTGATTATGTAGTGTGCTATGAGAGGTGGGCTTCAGGGGGAAGGACTGAAGCCTGTGGCATGTCTGCAGCCATGACCACAGGAGGGCAGCACGAGTGGGTCAGTCAGAGGAAAAATGAGACATTTAATTTTATTTGTATAAAACACTAAAGTTTAAACCTAAAGTCACTTCTTAGCTGCACATGTAGATTTTCTGGGGTGAACTCTGTGTTTCTGCTCAGTGTTTACAGTCTCTGGGTTTGAAAATGACCAACAGATTGTTACCTGCAGCTTAGACATTTGCAGAGAGCAGTCTGTGTTTCATGTCCTCTCCTTTACCAGAGTCAGGAGCATCTTGGTTTCTTCCTTCATTGTTGCTGGATTGGTTCATTATTAAACTGTAGCAGGATGTTTGTTTTGATTTAGTTCAGATAAGGTGAAGGTTTTAATGTTTCTGCTTCATGTGCTGTAAATCTTTGTATCGCACCATTGTATCCTCAGCTTGAATTACAAAGCCTGTCACTAAAAGCAGGTAAAACCATGTTTGTGTCAAGACTCCATATGAGCTCTATAATCTGATCATGTGTTCATGAAGACAAATAAACCTTCATTTAACCAAGTCTGTCACTGTTACAGCTTTCACATTAGCTAATGCAAACAGCTCCTCTTAATGATAAGACCAGTTAAGAGCAAAGTCAACATGATGCATTTTTACAGCTGGTTCCAAGCCAGTAAAAGCAAATGTGCATCCAACACATGCAATACCACAACTACCTGGATTTACAGGTACACACTACATACATCATAGTATATTATATTAACTGCAGCTAATGCTTTCCATGTAGCATTAATGTAATGATGAAATGAAATGAAATGCTTCTGTGTTGAGCACAGGGGGCGTGTCCAAATGAAGCCTGTGTTGAGGCCCAAAGAGACCCATAGACCAAAGACAAATGAGGCCTTGTTTCTTTGAAATGATGTCACTGCCTCATTATGTGATTTGAGCTGTTGAAAAGACTCAGATCTAGATTGGAGGTGATTTTGGGAACTTCACAAGCGTGCATGGCCGTTGGAGGCAGATTATGGAGCCACCAAAAAGGCAAAAAACATCAGTAGTTTGGAAAATTTTGACGTGCTGACGCCCGGTCATAACGGGCGGCAGCATAAGTCTTAAATCAGTCTCATAGAGCTTTGTTAGTTAGGAGTGTGTATGTGACATCGGACCTCATATGAGTGCTCTGCAATTGATACATCGTTATGTTTACATGTCACTCGCACTGCGCAAAGTCACGTCGGAGTAACATCTTTTAAAAGTTCATTTTGGACTTCCAATTTTGGTCCACTAAAGGTTTATTTTGTAACACCGGTCAACATTTTCTTTTAATGTCTGTGTTGGTGTCCTTAGGACCTCTGTATGTGGGCTCCTGGGCTAAGACAAAAGTGAGCAGCTGCTCAGTGGATGTGGAGCAGAAATGTCTCCAGCTTCTCACAGACAGTTTGTAAAACATGAACATCCACAAAGACTGTTGAGGAGATAGTCCAGTTCATACACACTGGCACAAACTTAGAGTCACCGATCACAACCACAGTCACTTCCTCTCAGAAGCATTTCACAATAAAACAGGAAACTTGTAAAAATGAACCATACATAATGTAAATGCTCGTTTAAACTTGTTAAACACACTGTACTCCTTTTAAAAGGCATTTAAAAATTTGTTTGAATATTTTAAACATTATTATTTTACAGTTTATGGTTTCAATGTTTTTAGTATTTCAATACATTTAAATCAATCACATTTTTAACCTGGTTACAAACAAATAAGGTGATTAATTGAAATTATTTTATTGTGCTATTCTCACATGGTGTATTGTCTGTCTCTGTTACTGTTTGTTTATACTGGATCACTGTAACCAAAAATAATTTCCCCTGAGGATCAATAAAGTATTCTGATTCTAAATAAACAAGTTAAATAAAAACAGGTACACACACTGAAAAAATCAATAGGCTAACACATAGCACATCGTGTGTGTTTATAAATAATCTGTATTCTCATGTGTCATACTGATATTTGTAAAAAAAAAACAAAACTTATTAATCATTTAAATTTCCTGCACCTTTCATAGACGTCCAATTAACGTCCAAAAAATCACCCAGTTTGAATTCCAAGTGTTGAATGTCATGTTGCCGTCCAGGTTGGGTAATGGTTGGATGGCGTATAAATGTCCACACCTGGTCATTAAAGGATGGACTCAATATAGACATGATGTGGGCATGGATGACTGCAGGCACAGGGAGCACAAGGTTAACACAGGTTGACAAAAGCGAAACATAAAGGCCGATGTTCCACCATGAGGAAGCTGATTTTCTCTCTGATTGGGCGTCTTCAATGTGGACAATCCCCAGTCTTTGAATCGGAAGCGAATGCACCAGAAAAAGTAGAAAAATAAGTAAGACAACAATAAAAAAACACAAAAACAAAGGTTTAAAAAATTTAAAGATAAAAACACTAACCTCCGGGCTTCAGTTATCATTTACTACCTACATGTTTCTCTTCTTAAACATGCCAGCATTAAATGCGTTTTCCCCTTTGTCCTGAAAATATCATCATTACTAGAATTATTAATATTAGTAGTCGTAGGAGTAGCAGTAATAGTAATATATCAGTGAGTGGGGCTACTTTAAGCACTACATATGCAGCAGGTCGACAGATATATGGCCTTTGCTCCTCTTTGGACGTTGGCTGCCTTTGTTCTCTGTTGTGTGTTTTTCTATCCAGTTGTGCTTTGACTGCATTGACAGTGTGTTTGGACCACCGTCCCAGTCTTCACAGTTAGATGCTTTCCATGTGGCAGTGGCTACCTGGCCTGACCTGTCTCCCCAATGTGATGTTTGTATTGTATGTACGGTCGGCAAGGTCTGTCATCTCGGTTGTGGGCAAAAGACCTGCAACTGACAAATAAAGGCTATCTCATCTCTCACCAGTGCATGGTGTGTCTGTTTCTTAAGACATGATTTTCTCATGCTGTCCACCTGCTGTAGATAGATTATTAGGCCTGCTGCTTCTTCCTTTGTCCTCCACTGGTTTGGAAGGACAACTTTTTTAAGGACACACTGCACAGCAAACTGAGAAATGCCAGGTTTTCAGCCAATGGCTCTTTGCTGATCAACATGTCGGGGAAAGATGCTTTTCTATTGCTGTCAGGCTGCGTTACCTTTAGCACTGTTCGTAGATACGACTACAGAAAAGACAACAATGTGTTTTTGTGACAGACTGCTTTTTGTGCCTTCCTTATGTTTGAATGGTTCATAGGTCAAAGTTCAATGGCTTAACAAAAACATTCCTATGAAAATGGTCAAGTACAAGGTAGAGTTGGATGTCTCGAGACCGGTCTTGGTCTCGAGACCACTTTTACGTGGTCTTGGTCTTGTCTTGGTCTCACTGTCTCGGTCTTGCTTTCTCAGATCAGTGTTGCCAACTCCTCAGTAAGGAAAATCGCTATTGGCTGTCCTAAAAGTCGCTAGAAGTCGCTAAATGACGTCATCGCCTAATTTGCATAATTGGTCATGCTTGTAAACTACGCTGTAGGAGAGAGAAATAAGTGAGTAAAAAACATCCTAAATGCATTTGGGAATTTATATTTACAACTAAAAGTTACATTTCTTTTAGCAGTTATTGTTTTAATATCATATCATCCCACCCTCCTCCTTTATCCGGGCTTGGGACCGGAAAAAGTGACCCAAAATAGGCACTCTGGCGGAGTTACTTTTTTTTCTTCCTTTTTAAAGTAGTTTTAAACCACACAAGACTAAGGGTAAAAGAAGAACATTTTAACCATAATGTTGTTAACAAACTACATTAGCAATCTAAATGGACCAAAAACAGACAGTAGAAATAAACAGTGGCAATGCGAAAAAATGATGGGGACTAGTCTGGTCCTAATTCAGGCTGATTGGGTTTTTTTTTCAGACATCCAGGCTGTGCTGGCTCACAGAAGCAGTGGGTCATCCTCATTTTTGTCAAGATTCTCTACAGTTCAGCAACTGTAGCATTTGACTTAAATGAGTACGCAGCTGATGTGCCAAAAAGCTGCAAAACATTGTCAGGCAGCTGGTGCTCATAGCAAGCATCACCAGACAGCTTCAGTCCATATCGGATGTACAGGATGGAGAAGGCTCTGCAAGAACATCCGATTTCTAAGTTTGCTTTTTACCACACTCATCTGGCTGAATACTCTCTCAACTTCAGCATTTGAGTGTGGCAAGGACAACACAGACACAGCAGCCATGGCAAGTTTTTGAAATGGGTTGATATCAGCTGCATCCCTGTACTTCCAAATCTCACCCCAGAAGTTCATTGTGTTTTTTGTCTCATTCCATTTACTAAGATGGATGGTACGCCATTGGTGGGCAAACTTATCTATTGCTTCAAGGGAGAAGCCAAGGAGATTAGCAATTTTTTCCATTTCTCCAGGGCTCTTGTTGTGCTTTAGAGTTTCCTCCACATTGAAAACTGACATGTACTGCAATGCTTCAATATTGTTCGGCAGTCTCACCCTCAACTCATTAGTAAGGGATATGGTAAAGGCTACACACTGCTTTCTGACATTTTTTTCATCCTCAGGCGCAAGGTGCAACTCAGCTGCTTTCGACTCAAAAAGGTAACCAAGGTATGGTTTGGAACTGATGTATCCCTCTATTGGCTCTTTGAGTACATCAACATTTGCCAGTGGATTCAGCACCCTGCTGCTCACAGACTTGATCAGGCTAACCAAGCTGTAAAGTAGTTTAAGAGGATCTACATGTTCTCCTTCAAAAGCCTTGAAGGTGGTCTGTACCTCTCCCAGCGCTGACTTCAGAAAAGTCATGTACTAGATATTTTGAGGGACATTGTACATGGAGTATAAAACTTCAGCCATGTAGCAGTGTTCACTGGACTTGGTGACTGCAAAATGCAGCCTAAGCTCGTCCCACTGGTCCAAAATGCGTGAAACCACAGGTTCAATGGAGAGCCAACGTGTGGCACACACCTTGGTTATCTGTAAAGGTTTCTCCCCACAGTTGATAGTCTCATAAATGGCCTTCTAGGCCTCCCTGCGCTTTGGAGACACTGAAAACCGTTTATAAGTCTCTCGTACCAAGTACTCCACACTACCGGGTATGGTGTCATTGAAAGCATGACTTACAGCAAGCTGCAGAGAGTGGCATACACAGTGAAAAAGAACAAGATCTTTGAGGCCATACTCCTCCTTCAGCACTTTATGGACCCCATTGTTAATCCCTGTCATCACAGATGCATTGTCGGTTCCTATCCCCAAGAGTTTGTCTTTTGTAAGACAACACTTCTCAAGGAAACCCACAACAACACGAGCTATAGATCTGGCATCTCCTCCCTCCAACTCAACAAGCCCTAGAAAAGTGGACACAATTGTCTGCTTGGTGTCACTAAAGTACCTTATGACGACCCCCAGATACTTAGAAACACTTATACCCGTTGACTCATGAAGGAGGAGGCTGAAAAGCTGATCACCCACATCTGCAACCAACTTTTTCAGAAAGTATGGTGCTAGAACACCATTAATCATTTCTGTGCACTTTGTCCTGTGCATTTTGAAATGGGTGGCAGCAGTGGAGTCTGAGAAAGCAGCTCTACATGCCTCTCCAATATAATCACATGCGAGCATGGAACAGTGTTCAGCGATAGCTAATGCCATGGTGGCTTCGGCCTTTTTTGAAGAGTCTGTTTTTTTTTTGTAAGAAACTGCAGTTTCATTTTCAATGGGGCGATCGTGGCTCAAGAGTTGGGAGTTTGCCTCGTAATTGGAAAGTTGCCGGTTTGAGCCCCGGCTCAGACAGTCTCGGTTGTTGTGTCCTTGGGCAAGACACTTCACCCGTTGCCTACTGGTGGTGGTCAGAGGGCCTGGTGGTGCCAGTGTCCGGCAGCCTCACCTCTGTCAGTGCGCCCCAGGGTAGCTGGGGCTACAATGTAGCTGCCATCACCAGTGTGTGAATGTGTGTGTGAATGACTGAATGTGTAAAGTGCTTTGGGGTCCGTAAGGACTAGGAAAGTGCTATACAAATACAGGCCATTTACCATTTGGGTGGAACTGTTATAATGCTTTGCCTTTTGAGTATTTTTTTGTGTTAGCATGTGTTTTTTCACATCACTCAGTTTGGCATAGAAATCCGCCTTGCAATACAAGCAGTATGCATGTGTATCATCTCCAATAAACTGCTTCAACCAGCCCTTAAATTCAGGGTTTGATTCCCACTCTTTCCTGTATTTTTGAGTGTACAGTTTAGATTGAGACATGATGAGCTAGCTAGCTAGATGTTTAGCTGATGTCACAGAGAGGCACACACACGATGGAGGAAATGAGCAAGTGACTATGTTGGAATGATGTTTTAGTGCACTGATTTATTTTAGACAAAGAAAAATTAATATTTTTCTTTATGTTTATAAGTGATATACAGCTGAAAGTCGAAGTTCAGCAACCGAACACAATACCTGCTTTAATTATTGCTCAAATGTACTTTTACTATCTCCTTTTCTCCACTAATTTCCATTCCTAACCAAAGTGTTGTGTTTTAATGTCACTTTGGGACATGAAGATGCTGAGACTTGGAATTTGTTGAGTTAGGGGAAAATACTTGTAATTCCAGATATGACTCCTTAGTTTAGTGAAAGTCAGCAGCTGATTCAGATTTCATCAGTAAGGGATCCAGGCTGATCCACATTGTAAAATGAACACCAGAGTGTCCTTCTGTCTTTACAGCTCATGTTGTACTTTGTTGTCCTCTCAGTCTACAGGTTGGAGGTCAATTCATGGGTGGAGTCTGTCCAGCTGCCGTGCAATACCAGAGACTTCTTGACTAAAAATGTTAAAGTGAACTGGGTAAACAATGCTGACAATAATGTCCACATTTATCAGAACAGCTCCGACCAGCCTCAAGAGCAGCACCAGTTTTACAGAGACCGAACCAAGATGAAGAGAAATCCACTGAAATCTGGAGACCTCAGTGTCAATTTGACATACCCCTCAAAGAGAGATGAAGGCATGTACACCTGCAATGTCTACAGCAGGGAGGGATACATCATATTAAGATACTGCTCTCTTTCTTTTTATTTGCTGTTTGGTTGCACTGAAGATAGTTCAGGGGAAGATTAAAAAACACACATTAAAAGCCAAACATCTCCCAACTGCTACAAGATTTTCTGTGATGTACCTGGCTACCAAGGTAACAAGACCAGCAAAGCACATTTGCTTTGGTCTTTTACAGACATTCAGAAAAGGTTTAACAGAACAGTCACCATGCCGCATAAACAATGCTAGATAATGTGAGAATGTGAGCTCAAGTAATTCTGAATAAGTATGGAGGCAGCCCAAAGGCAAACTTAAAGTGAGGTTTTCATTATAAGGATGTTAGGAACGAAAAGGTACACAAAGGCCAAGGGGGGGACACTGAAAACCATGAACTATAAGAACATTCACTGGGACATACAGGCTAAGTGAATAGTAACGGGTACAGATTAATAATATATTATTAATATAATATTTTAGCCCTTTAGGGCTAAGCCCCGGGTGTTTCAAATGTCTGGCTCCGCCTCTGATGGAAGCCCCTATAAAAGCGGTGTTCTTTGTCTTTTTACTGTTTCAGGCTCTGTACCCGTTACTATAACTGAAACCGATTTAGTCGGGGAGGGTAAGAACTGAAAATATGAAATAAACACACGTAAGCTAAGACTCTCTAAAAAATAGCATTTGTTCGACTTTTCATTTCGCCATTTGTTGATTCACTCGAAGAGCAAGTAACGTAATATGGGTCAAGTGATCAGTTTGATATCAATCTTTCGTGATGCACCGTCATATTTACATTATTTGTACGGTATGAATGATTTGCTTTGGTACCTGGTCAAACTTAAGCTCTCCTTAGTATGGCTGGCTCCGTCTCTCCAACAGCACACTCACAGGCAGCAGCTGCCCCGCCCCCTCGCTCAGTCGCTTAGTGCCTGAGCTTGGATCATACCAATATCAGGGGGGATTCACGCACAGTCGTAAATTCCCACAGTGTGCACTATGTGCTTCGAATATTGTGTGTACTTTTTGTTTTATACAGTTGTCAGCCAGGCATCTAACTATGAAAAAATTACACTCCAAAAGACCCCGGGCTTCTGACAAAACAACCCGGGCTTAAGCCCAGTAAGCCACCCCCACGCTCCGCCCCTGGCTTCCATCCATCCAGCCAGGTCGTGCTACCACAGAAAAGGGCAGAATCGTGAAATTTTCCATCACAGATAATGAGATGAGATTTGAGTTAACAGGGTTAAAGGGAAATAATGTATATTTCAAAACTGATGATTCACAGTGAAGCAGCTCTTAATTTATTGTCAATCAGCAGCTGATTTTATCAGAAAAGGCTCCCGGTGGACACACATTGTAAAATGCAAAATCTTACACTGTCTTGTTGTGTTTTCAGTCCCCCAGCTACAGGTGGAGTCAGGAGAGTCTGTCCAGCTGCCCGGTAGTAGTCTAGTTCCCCTGCCTGAAGATGCTAACATTGAGTGGAGAAACGCTGATAACAGGAAGGTTCACGTGTATGAGAACGGCTCTGACCAGCCTGAAGAACAGGACCAGGTTTAGAGAGACCGAACGAAGATGAATGAAGACCTGCTGAAAACTGGAGACCTCAGTCTGACCCTGAAATACCCCACAGAGAGAGACAACTCCACCTACACCTGCACCGTCTACAGCAGGGAGGGAAACATTCGGCTGAAGAAACAAGTGGATCTGAAAGTCAGAGGTCAGTGCTGTAGATACATTGTGCTATCTTTTTTTAAATTTATGAGTGAGGGAGTAGTGGGGGGAAAGCAAGTACAAGTAACTGTTGTTATGGTATTTTACTTCACTATATGCCATAGCAGCCTTGAAATAAAAATATGTGAAAGATGTGAAGACTTTATGATACTTTTTTCCTATTGAAGTGTTTTTCTTTTTAATAAGCTTGTACTTTGACATATATCTCACATAGCAAAACTGGTATGGTCCGGATCTGGCTCACACAATGTTCTTACACATGGCCCCCATACCTCAAAGAATGACGGCCCTTTGGTGGCCCAGATCTGGTTTGCCAAAGGTGGCCCACACATGGGACAGCACAAGGCCAGTTGCAGACACACTGGTGGTCCTTTGCTGGCCCATGTGTGGATTACCTCTGGCAAACCTGGTCTGGGCCACCAAAGGTATGTCATTTTTTACAGCATGTACATTGTGTGGGCCAGATCCGTTCCATACCAATTTTGCTATGTGGGAATGAGAGAAGAAGAGGCAGCTGGGATAAACTGTGTTCCTTATTACGAAACGCATAATATTTTCTCTGAATACGAGACGATTCCATTTTTTACGGGACGGTTGGCAACTCTACTAACTAACCTTATGAATAAAATAAAGTTCACTATCAGTGACATCATAGCACCCACCCAGCTGTATAGAAACTCGTGCTAGCTATTACGCAGTAGGAGTTATTGTAACTGACTAAAAAGTCAGCACAATGAAAATAAATTCCACCTAAACTTGGTTTATATCTGACTCAGATAGACTGCAGGTCATAACTTCTTACCTGAAGTTCAATTCACCTAACACTCGGGCCGGCGGCCGCCTGGGGTCTCTCCTCCTCCTGCTTTCCCTCTCCCTCATCCACCTGCTGGCCTCTGTGGAAGCTTCGCCAAAGCCACCACCAAACAACTGAGTTATTTTTACACACCGGCCAGCATCTGGCCAATCCTCCATCTTTCATTGTTTATACTGTTACAAAAAAACAAAAACAAACAAAAAAACAACCATCAGCCCATAAAAACTAAATTTGCCCGGTGGGCCCGATGGGCCCGATGGCCAGTCCAGCTATGGTTGTGCCAGTTGTGGCACACGTTCCCAGAGTTGCCGACCCCTGACATAGAGAATAAAAGTTTGATATAAATATATAAACTTTGTTCATCATTTCAATGAGTAGAAAAGTTTCAAATAAATACAGAGTCATGAGTGACCACATGGGGGTGCTGCTGGGCACTTTTGATCTATTCAAAAACATTGATCCTTCTGTGTGATTTTAGAATTTTATTATCTCCTGTTTTACAGTTTATTTACAAAGAGAATATTTTAGAATAAATCTGAACTTCATGGTCTTCATTCATTCATATCATTGTTAGCATGTGTGCTGTTGAAGCAGCATCTTTCTGTCACACTCAGAAAGGCATTCTAGAGCCTGTAAAAATCTCTTTGTCGTTAACACAGCAGCCAATATGTTCTTGAAATAAAGTCCAGAGTTCAGAGTCCATCTGTCATGAACTGTAGAAGTTAATCATTTATTTTACCCTCTGCTAGGATCAATCAGTGTTTCATTAACAGTATCATATTAACTGATCTGGAATTAAAGACGTTTACACAGGGGCGCCCATGGTCAGGCTGTTCATTTATTGTCATTAAATAAGTGCTGAGTGTTTTATAGGCTTTGACTGTAAAAAGTTGAAAAGCTGAAGTGAACCCATCAGAGAGTAAAACCTTCTGGATCAGATCTTACAGGAAGTCCCGACCTGTTCAGCTGCAGGTTCAGTTGATCCGAGTTTGAGTTTCTGTGTGAAGATCAAAGTTCAGTCATTACATGAGTATGTGATGAGAAAGTCACCAGGATACTAGTATAAACACTGATCTATATCTATAACTGATCTATGATCTATATAGAATCAACCTTTATGTCTGTATTACTCTCTACATACAGACTGTAACACAGACCTGAAAATGTAACAATGTAAACTTGTCATTCAAGAACCAAATTTACACATTAATGAGTGTTTTGTTTCTTATCGAAGTTCACATTTTATTGCTGCTTTGCTGAAGATTGGTCAAGTCAGGCTGTAAATGATCTGCGACACAGACACACCTTATTGACCCGTCTGCTCACACTTTTCCTCACAGACTTTGATTTAACTCTGTGGATCAGCTGTGGTCACAGTGGGTACTGTAGCCGTCAGCCTCATGTCCCGTCTGAAGCAGTGTGAGAGTGTCAGTAGATGATCAGCAGAGGAAAGTGAAGCTGCTGTGAGCTGATGTCCTGAAGGGCTTTTAAAGAGTCTCTGAGTTTGACAGGAACATGAAGATGTTTGTGGTGTTTGTGATCCTCCTGCACGGTAAGTACACCTTCCTCTCTCTGCTCTCATCATCAGCTTTTCTTTCATCTCTCTCTCTTTAATGTGTTGAAGTGCAGCAGGAGGAGATTTCCATCAAACACTGGATTCTGATTCAGATCAAACTAACAATCCAAAGCAGCAACTTTCAAATCTCTGGATTCTTCTTGGTGCCTTTCAGATGAGCTCATGTTACAATCAGCTGCTGTGTGTGTTGTTGTGTAGCTGAAGCTCGGACTCACATTTCATATGTGACCAAAGGAAACTTGGTGCTGTGTGACACACTTTAGATTCTCTGCTGCTGCTTTGAACTCTTCAAACTAAAGAGCCAAACGGATGATTGACTGTGCAGCTCTGACATGGCACCAAATGTCCCTGTTATCAGCTGCTGGATGGACGTTATCAGAGCTTTTTAGTGCCACACGGATCACCCGTAGGGAATGCCAGGACTGACATAATGAATTAATTAAATACACCATTAACTAATTAATTAAATGTGTCATTAACTAATTAAAATGGGAATTAATTAAATAAATATTTTTGACACATTTAATTAATTAATTATTGCCACATTTAAATAATTATTTAATGGTATATTTAATTAATTTATTTTGGCACAGTTGACTCCTTCAGGTCTCACCATGAAATAATTTATCTGTCAACCTCAACCATCAAACTCAGGGGGCGGGGTTAACGCTGATCGAGTCAAAACCATTGCTTTGGCCTGGTGGCCATTGTTTGTAGCACACAACAACCGGCATGTGGAAGCTAACAGAACTGAACTTTGAAAAACCCTGTATGTGTTATACCAAATACCGTTTTAATATTTTTTTAGCCGAGAATGTAGTGGTTTAATCTTCATCTGTCTGGTCGGTTTGTCAAGATACAGCCTCTTTGCAAAAGTGCTTCGATGATTTCGGAGATGTCTGCCCAGTCTCACGGCAAAGTCTCACCCGCTCGCCTCGCAAGCAATCGAGCTGTTATTACCGCCGACAAAGCGCAGGTCCCGGTACACAGCTGTAGTAACCCCCGCTGACACAGACTTCATTTACTGAGGTTATATTTATCGAGTTTTTATTTCCTGATGTTCGTACGTGTCCTACCTGTTTCAGTCGCCAATTCTGAATTATAACTAACATTAAAAACATGTTTAAGGAGGAGAGCGAGCAAATAAATTCGATTAACAGCTGATCTTTGGGTTTTTGTTCAGTAATCAGCGTGACCTGATAAATGCATAAAAGAAATAACGTTGGTGTTTCCGTCATGTAGTAACTGCTGGCTTTAACTGTACAAAGGTTGTTCAACACTATGAAACACATACAGACTTCATGATGTTCGGCTGATATTTTTATTGTAAATATTAATCTTGAGGATAAACGGCCCTGTACACCACAGAGCCACGTCAGCATATCCACGATATCTTCAGCTCTATGAGTTAACACAGTTTCACAGATGTATCACATGAAAGTGTCGGCAGCATCAAACTAATCTAACGGTCATCTACAAATAATTCACGTGTGATGTCAATATGATTTTACAAAAATCATCCTTATTACTGCCAACTATCCGAGAGACGTGAAAATCTACAATATAAAGAACACAAAAATATAGCAGTCTAACGCAACACTGTAACAGAGATGAACCGTCAGTTTGTCACAGATCAATGTGGAATGAAAGTGATTGGTTAAACAAGAGTGTACCGAGCTCACAGCCCCAGTGTTCCAGTGACATCTCTGAAAACATCTGAGCACTTTTGCAAACATGTTCTATGTTGACAACCTGACCAGACATGTGAAGATTACGCCACGACATTCGTGGCTAAAACACTATTAAAGGTGTAGTTGGTGACAGAAAAACGGGGTATTTTAAAACTTTACACCACCACCATTGCTGCCTGTGATTTGAAATGCATTCTGGGCTGCCCCAAGTCCACACAAGCAATCGATTATCTAGGATTCACCTGTCTTGACTTACTTTGCACAGCAACCAATCAAATGTTAGAGAAGCTGTAGTGGCAGCGTTAACCCCGCCCCCTTAGTTTGATGAGTGAGGCTGACAGATGAAATGATTTCAAGGTGAGGCATGAAGGGGACAAATAGATTGCGTGGGCCTGTACAGGAGACAAAGAAAAAAATTTAACAAAATGAAATAGTCCAAATCAGAAAATAGTTACACCAAAGTAAACTGGATCTGGGCTTGTTGCAGGGATCTGAACTTACTAAACATTTTGTGAGTGTATGCACTCACACTTAGGACCATATAATAATAAATATGTGCGTGCTGAAAGTTGGGCAACACGCTAACGTCCTTACTCCACTCTGTATTCTCTTATGGGTCTGACCCTTTCACTCCTCTGATTTTTTCCTCGAACATTTTATTTGCCTTTTTGTCAAGTCTGTCTTTGCACGGACCTGAGAACTGTGAGAACTGACACTAACGACATGACAAGAAGTACTGACTGACAGGGACTAAAATACACTGGCAGGCACATGAGGAAACCAGGAACAGGTGGGCACACAGCTAGAAATCATTAGGCTAGACAAGACAAGAAAGCAAAGCAGAATACACCAACATGAGACAAGACCTTCAAAGTAAAACAGGAAATACACAGACCTTCTCACAATGTCTTCAAGTTCTCCAGACGCCTGGTAATGAACTAATTGTGTGATTCAGGTGTGTTGGCCCAGGGTGAGATAAAACCTGCAGGGCACCGGCCCTCGTGGACCAAAACACTCATAACCATGAACAATAGAAGAAAACAGACTAATAAACAATAATACATAATCAAAAACACAGGGCCACAGGCCCAGGACCGTATCAAGTGATTCAAACAGTATCGCACATCCTCACTGCAGGTGTGAAGAAGGAAACCTCAAATACAAAATGATGTAAATTTATGAAGATGCTTTGACAAAGCTTAAAATCCTACTGTCAGTTTTGTAAATTGTTACGAGTTCAAAATTGGGGATGGATACAAGAGGAAAAACCACAATAACAACACTGGTCCGGCCGGGTTAAGTCAAACGATGATTTTAATAGTCACACGCGTGGGAGATGGACACTGATGCAGACAGCCTCTGATCTCAAAATGGTGGAGCATTGATCAAACTTTTATAGCCTCTGTTGCCCCCACCTTATCATAAAAGCCTAAACATTCACATGCTTTCTCTCACACGGCGCCTAAGCTACGACCTTGGCTCCCTGTTTATCTGCTCCTGCTGAGATGGGGCAGAAAACTCCAGCATGTTCTCTTCTAATCAGACAAATAAGGCGATGACTTTCTGCGAACAGTATTTCTTATAACTCAGCAGTATAATGCATCATAAAACAACATCATTCATTCACAATAAATCAGCAGTTTAATGTAATGCAAATCAGTTTAACTAATGCAATAGTTATCAGCTTCTTCTAATTCAGGAGAATAATGCAAACTAAAACTACATAATAATTCACAATCTTTAATTAGGGGTATAACATGGCATAAAATAATATTATAATCTAACAAAATGTTAAATTTAAGTTTCAAATGCGAACAGAATATACATCCCATAGAACAGCAAACAGCCCTATAGACGGTACATGTTTCTCCTCTAAATGTAATTCTGTCATTTGCTATAAAAAAATGTATTTTATTTTGAACGATCAACAGGAAATGATCAGGTTATCTTAAGAACACCAAACTTTTAATGCATCAACAGCTGCGTGTTGTTGTTATCAGGACTTTAACCGGTGATGAAGATGTTGCTGCCACTCCTGCTCCTCGTACTCAGTAAGCGCGCTCTTTGAATGCAAACACAACAAAAAAACTGTTTGTGCTTTTAGACAACATAAAGTCTAACATGAGTTTACGGGATGTAAATCAGAATCAGAATCAGAATCAGAATACTTTATTGATCCCTGGGGGAAATTATTTTTTGTTACAGTGCTCCATTATAAACCAACATTAAGACAAGACAGACAATACGCTAACTAAGAATAGTACAATATATACATATATATACATATATACATACATAAGTCACTTATAAATAAATATTTGGAAAAGAAACATGTGTAGTTGTAGCAGCAAACAGTGTGTTAAGTGGATGCGTTGTACAGGGAGATGGCCACAGGCAGGAATGATTTCCTGTGTCGTTCAGTGGTGCTTTTCGGTAATCTCAGTCTCTCACTGAACGAGCTCCTGTGACTGACCAACATGTCATGGAGTGGGTGGGAGGTGTTATCCAACATTGTCTTTATCTTGGACAGCATCCGCCTCTCCGACACCACCTTGAGGGAGTCCAGCTCCATCCCCACAACATTGCTGGCCTTACGGATCAGTTTATTAAGTCTGTTGGCATCTGCGACCCTCAGCCTGCTCCCCCAGCATGCAACAGCATAGAGGATCGCACTGGCCACCACAGACTCATAGAAAATCCTCAGCATTTTCTGGCAGATGTTGAAGGACCTCAGTCGCCTCAAAAAATAGAGACGACTCTGGCCCTTCCTGTAAAGTGCTGTGGTGTTTTTAGCCCAGTCCAGTTTATTGTCAATGTGTACTCCAAGGTATTTATAGTCCTCCACAATGTCAACACTGACCCCCTGGATTGAAACAGGGGTCAAGTGTTTCCTGGTCTTCCTGAAGTCCACGATCAGTTCCTTGGTCTTTGCCACGTTGAGCTGCAGATGATTCTGCTCACACCACGTGACAAAGGAGTCGACCACAGCCCGGTACTCTGTCTCATCATCCCTGCTGATGCATCCAACCACCGCAGAGTCATCAGAAAACTTCTGAAGATGGCTGACTCTACTTGACTTTATTCCTTATAACCCCCTCTGGGACTTCATGCAGGGTGCTCACAGGGTTACAGTTGACTTCATATCTGTTTAAGATGACCTGTGTGTTCCAGACGTCTCTGTTTCTTACTGATAGAACCACAAACCTGCCAGAGAGTAGTGACGTTTGACAAGATTAACGACTATGGCAAAAATAGAAGAAAAAAAAAACCTGTCCAATGATACAGATGAAAATTGGTTGTGTCGCCAGTTGTGTGTAACATTGTCAGTGGTGACACTTTTATGTGTTGTAACACTGAGATGTCTATTTGCTAATAAACTGTTTTGTGTGTGTTTGTGTGACTGTGTTTCTGCCTCATTTGATGTTGTTGCATGGTGAGGTTATTTGTTAAAAATGAATGGACTGCAGTGTCGTTGTTAGCCCTGCTGTCTCAAAAAGAAGGTGTCTGGGCTCAGATCTGCTTGTATTTGTGTTCATTTTCAACCAAATGTAGAAATAAATAAGAGATGGTTTCCTCCTTTCACCTCAGTGTTGTTCAGTCATCCATCAGTTTTCTTTAACATCTTTGATGTCCTTTCAGTCAGTGTTTGTTGGAGAGGAAGAATCCATGGATGTAAACTGACTTGAAACTGACTTGGAGTGTAGTGACGTTTGACAAGATTAATGAAAATGGCAAAAAAAAAGAAAAAAAAAAAAAGAATATAAACAGGGTTGGGCAAGTTACTTTGAAAAAGTAATTAACTATAGTTACTTCTTCAAAAAAGTAACTGAGTTAGTAACTGAGTTACAAGATTCTAAAAGTAATTAATTACTTGAAAAGTAACTATTGCATTACTTTAAAAAAATGTTTTAACCCTCTGAGGTCCAGGGTATAATTGGCCATTTTTAACTACTTTTGATTTTTCCCTCCACATTTCACCTTTAAACTATTTACTTTGCCTTGTTTGGTATCGTTCTTTTCAGCACAACCTCACATGTCTGAATTTACAGTATTTTTTCATTTTGACATACTGTTGTTTTGTTCAGAGGAGGTTGGAGATTGTTACCATCAGGGCTCATCCGGTCAGGATGAGAATGAACAGTCAGCAATCACTTGCAGGTTTTGTCCTTTTATTGAATAATGGGTAAAGGAAAGACACACATGGACTGTTATCTCTGAAGGGAAAATAAAATACGATTTAAGTAACTCAAAATAATACAGGAACTCATGAGACTCAAACAGAAACTCACCTCGGCTTCCGCCCCATGTGGGAGTGAAGAAAGAGTGAGCTGTATATGAGTGCAGTCCTTATATAACGAGTGACAGGTGAGTGCAATTAAGGCAAGCACCACACCCAATCAAAGGTGAGGAAAAGAAACAAGGTGCATCTGGTGAAGTGAATGTGCTGAAAGGTGAGCCTTTACAACAAAGTATTAACACAATTGATCTAAAATCAGACAAAAAACATAAAATCCAAGTAGAAGTTATATATTTTTTACTGTAACAACCACAAACATGTTTATTGAATCATATTTCATAACTTTAAATGCAAATATAAATTGTCAATTTTAAAATCCTATGCACAAGTTTTGCAAACAACAAAGTTATTTGCATCCATTTACCTTTTACCTTGATTTTTTAAATAACCATTTCAAACTATTTACAGAACAATCAGCTGTTCTGCATTCAATAAGATGCCACACAAATTATTTGTGCCACTCCAAAAAAATAATTTCTGTCCACTATAAAGGAGAACTTCACATCCTGATACCTGCAGGTCTGACAGCAGCAGGTGTATCACTCCTGTTTCTACCTGGAGACAGCAGTCGCCTCATTGTTCTGACACACAACACAAAACTATCCACAACACTACCATAGCTGGACTGGCCATCGGGCATACCGGGCATTTGCCCGGTGGGCCGCTGGTGATTTTTTCGTTTTTATGGGCCGTTGGATTTTTTTTTTTTTTTTTTAGGAAGGGTATATATAATGAAAGGTGTTGGATTGGCCAGTTGGTCATGATCGACTCTGGGCTGGACCAATTACAGCCGAGGAGGCCGGATGCACCCTCCCCCTTGTTTAGCAATCACGTGATTTTCGCGCATTGCATGCCGGGAACTCGTGGCAAAACAATCCATGTACCGCATCAAATGCAAGCATTTGCAGCACCGCAAAACGTTCATTCTTCGGTTCCAATACCTTCTTGTTTTTTCTTTGCTGCACAAAAAAGGAGAACAATGCCGGTCCGTACAAAGACAGACTTGATGAAAAGTCAAAGAAAAGATACGAGGAAAAAATCAAACAAGTGAAAGGGTCAGACCCTTACGTCGTTAGACGTAAGGTTAAGACGTCAGCGTGCTGCCCAACTTTCACCACGCTCAGATTTATAATTATACGGTTCTTGGAGTGAGTGCATGCACTCATGAAGTTTAGTAACTTCAGGTCACTGCAACAAGCCCAGGTACAGTTTACCGACGGATGGGTACAGGACCTTGAAATGCACCGTGTAGAACGAAAGACCATCGTACGAACAAAGGTAAGTTTACCAGTCTCACAAATCGTCGTCATAAATACACATTCGTTAACCGTTTATTAATATAACCTTTGAGCTCAACGGTAATTAATTAGTAGTGGAAATAATTTCTGGTAGCATTACAGAAATGTAGCAGTGACAATAATATTGTATGCTGTAATCGTACTGGACAATCAGTGATACAAAACAACTGTTTTATCCTGTGAGTAAAAGTATATGTTTTTGTCAATGTACCATGGTAATAACAGAAGCGAAACGCAATATTGTGTCAGGACAATTCACTATTTATGCACAATAAACAAAGGAGCATAGCGCGACAATTTCTGTTCAGCGCCAGACTTGCTTGTAACCTATATCACCAATTATGTTAAGAAAAATGACGTATTAACTACAACAAAACTCTGACCTTTGTGGGAATGCTTGGAGCCAGAGGTGTGGACTCGAGTCACATGACTTGGACTCGAGTCAGACTCGAGTCATTAATTTTATGACTTTAGACTTGACTTGAAAAAATGTTCTAAGACTTGTGACTTGACTTGGACTTTTACACCAATGACTTGGGACTTGAATTGGACTTGAACCGGTTTACTTGAAAAGACTTGATATTTTACCCCAAATATAAAATTTAACATGCATATTATATAGAGATTGAAAATGTGACGTCATTCACGGGTAGAACCGCAAAGGATTCTGGGAACTCGTGGCAAGCGGTACTAGCGCACGCAGGCTTTCAATTAAAATCAGTTATACAGCGATAAAAAGAAACACAAAAATGTCAAGAAGCTGTTGTATTATTAACTGCAATAGCCGGTCACATGACAGCCATGGGAAGCCGACGGGTAAAGAGATCGGTTGTTATCGGATTACGTCGTTGAAGAGAAATTGTTCAAGCCATGTTTCCGAAGTAACAAAGACGCGACGGATGGCCTGGATTGCAGCCATTCAAAGATCAAATATAACGTCCCAGAACACTCCAGCTAACAGGCTAGTCTGCTCCAAGCATTTACACGAAGGTCAGTCTGCTGTTGTAGTTAATGCGTCATTTTTCTTAACATAATTGGTGATATAGGTTACAAGCAAGTCTGGCGCTGAACAGAAATTGTCGCGCTATGCTCCTTTATTTATTGTGCATAAATAGTGAATTGTCCTGACACAATATTGCGTTTCGCTTCTGTTATTATGGTACATTGACAAAAACATACTTTTATTCACAGGGTAAAACAGGTTTTTTGTATCACTAATTGCCCAGTGCGATTACAGCATACAATATTATTGTCACTGCTACATTTCTGTGATGCTACCAGAAATGATTTCCACTACTAATTAATTACCGTTGAGCTCAAAGGTCCTATTAATAAACGGTTAACGAATGTGTATTTATGAAGACGATTTGTGAGACTGGTAAACTTATGATACGTACGATGGTCTTTACTTTCTACACGGTGCATTTCAAGGTCCTGCACCCATCCGTCGGTAAACTGTACCTGGGCTTGTTGCAGTGACCTGAAGTTACTAAACTTCATGAGTGTATGCACTCACTCCAAGAACCGTATAATTATAAATATGCATATAAATATGCTACGATGAGATAGCTGACTTCATCTAACTAGCAAATGTTGTCCAGGTGATGCAGTTTTTTTTAATGTGTATGATATTTTTGTCATGCGATTTTAAAGCTGGTCCTACAACCGCATCCAAGAATAACATGCAGCGTATCTCAGAACTGTCGGTGAAAATTATTCTTGGAGCTAGGTTTAATTGAGCTGCATTTTAAAGAGGTGCAATTTCACAATTTGTGTATATTTTCTAAGTTCACTATTTTGTATGTGTTGAGAAAAACACAGATTTTAAAATTACATGGTCTAATATTTACATTTAGCATATGACTGCAACATTATTTTTTCGTTTGTTTTTTTTAAAGACTCGAAAGGACTTGAAATTCAAAGTTTCAGACTTGTGACTTGACTCGGACTTTTACACCAGTGACTTGAGACTCGACTCTGACTTGCCTGACATTACTTGAGACTTGACTTGAGACTTGAGGATAAAGACTTGAGACTTACTTGAGACTTGCAAAACAATGACTTGGTCCCACCTCTGCTTGGAGCAGACTAACATGTGTGCTGGAGTGTTCTGAGACGTTATGTTTGGTATATCCAGACCATCCATCGGCTCTTACTTCGGAAACATGGCTTAAAAAATTTCTCTTCAACGACGTAATCCGATTAAAAAAAACGATCTCTTTACCCGTCGGCTTCCCATGGCTGTCATGCGACCGGCTATTGCAGTTAATAATACAACAGCTTCTTGCCATTTTTTGGGTTTCTTTTTATCGCTGTATAACTGAGTTCAATTGAAAGCCTGCGTGCGCTAGTACCTCTTGCCACAAGTTCCCAGAATCCTTTGCGGTTTTACCCCTGAATGACGTCACATTTATCCTGGTGGGCCGGTCTCTAGTCAAAATGCCCAGTCCAGCCTTGAACACTACACACTAACTACACAAGACAACACATTAACTACACACCCCAAACACGCTAAACGTCACAAATCTCTCACGTCTCAAAACTCGCTCTCTGTCACATTGTCCATGGTAACACTTTTATGCGTTCTAACATTCATGTTCATTTTTCAACAAAATGTAGATATAAATAAGAGATGGCTTTCCTCATTTCACCGGTTGAAAAATAAACTTTTAGCACATTTTCAGGCGAGAATGTGGCTGTGTAAACTTCAAATATCTGAGCCGACCGACACATCGTCTTCAAACCCCGTGGTCTTTCACTACTCGGGTTAAACATGATATATAAGTCACTTTGATATCCTAAGATGTTATTGTTTGACTTTTTTCAGTGTTTTATTTGTGACTGAGTGCATCAGTTTGGCTGAGATTAAAGTTATTAGATTAGATTAAATTAAACTTTATTAATCCCTCGGTGGGGTTACTCTGGGGTTTTCACACAGCTGAATAAGCGTCAAACAGAAAACTGATTAAACAGAAGAGTGTGATGGTCGAGAATTTACGCCAGCGTAAATTCTTGTTATTTAGATAACATGGAGCAGATGGCACAGTTTCACTTCACCAAGAGAGAGAGCTCGTGACGTAATTCTGAAGGCCATCACAGTCGCTCACTTCCGGCCTACCCGGCTTTCGGAGGACCCAGCCTACTTAGACCACGAAGGCCGGGTCGTCAGGTGGATACAGCATCTGAATTTGGACAGCCCCGACTGGGGCACAGTAATAATGGTGACATTTAACTTACAACCCCCCCCCCCCCTTTGAATGTCTCTCCAATTCTGAGGTTTCAAGGTTGGCAAGTATGGTTAGTGCTTGTTGGATAGGAAAAATCCATGTTTCAATACTTTTCATAAAACATGGCTGAGATTGACGATACATATTCTACAACTTTCTGAAACTACTTTATGTGGACCCAATGAAAAAATCCACTGCATATACATAACAAGTATTTTTTGTTGTGTGTCCTTGTGTCTCCTTCCAGTTTCCCAGCATGCCATCTCCACAGTGGTGGAGGTGTATGAGGGGGAATTATCTGTCCTGTTGCCTTGCAAGTACTCAGGTTTTATACCTGAAAACCCCACAGTGCTGTGGACTCGCAATGATCTCAACCCCAAATCTGTCCACCTACGACGAGAGGAAACAGATGATCTTAAAGGGCAAAACCAGCGTTACAGCGGGCGCACATCAATGAGGCCTGATGCTCTGGACACTTCAGACTTCAGCCTCACTCTGAGAAAACCAACAAAGACTGATAGCAGCATCTACACCTGCTCCATCGGAAATGAAAGAAAAGAACTGAAACTGACAGACATACAGCTGCATGTCAAAGGTAAGAAACTCAACACCTGTTATTATAAAGGTCAGAGGTCAAACTAAAGAGTAACAGAAAAGATCTTTCTAGTTCTGAAAAAACTGATAAAATAGTAAAAATGTTTTCTAGAAGCAACCACTCTGAAACACCAAAGAAGAAAATAGAATCTTATTGGTGTTTCTACTAAATCTGGATGATTTGATCCAGAAATTCTTACATGTGCAGGAAAACCAGCACCTCACCTGCCTAATAGCGAGAGACAATAACAAACCAATATTCTCTTATTTATGTGTAATTACTATAACAGTAGTACTGTGAAGACCTGGCACAGTTTTGGCTCACGAGCTTTCCTGATATTTTTTCATGCAGAATAGAGATTTTAATGACTCGACTATTGATATTTTTTACTGGCAGCAGAGTGAGAGGTCAGTAACACAGATGCTCAGATCTCAGCTCAGATCAATTCTATGATTAAAATCAGTGTGACTGCTTGTTGAGTCTGTGTTTCCACAGGCCCCGCTAGTTTAAAGAGTTATTCCTCATGAAGAAAACAAGACAGTAAGCGATCGATCGATCTGGGAGGCCCCAGTTGGTGTCTCAGGAATGCACTTCGAATCCTACCACCAAATGACCCCTCTGCTTGTTGCCTTTTATTGAAAACACCGTTGCAACACACACAACAGTTTACACAAGCACCTCCCACCGTAAACGCCCCCCCCCCCCCTTGGTTACAAAAGACAAGGCACTGTGTGTGTGCTTGAACCAAGCAGTAGGATCAAATTATTAAATTCAGTTCTTTGCATTCTTTTGGCAAGGCTCAAAGTGGTCTAACTCAAAAATGATCTTTATTTTGCATTCCCGCAAATGGGGAGCTGTTAGGCACTCTCATGCACCCACAGCTCTGAAATAAATCACAAGAAACACAATGACAACATTTAACAATTTGACTTAACACTGCTGCTTCTTCTGGAAAATACTCTCACCTATTCATTTTTTCCACATTTTGTTATGTAACAGCCTTATTCCAAAATGGATGGAATCAGTTTTTCACCTCCAAATTCTAAAACATTTGCTTAAAATTTGTCCAGGTGTATTTAAAAAAGCTAAAATTAACAGATGTACAGAAGTACTCACAGCCTTTTCTGGGACACTAAAACTTGAGCTCAGTTGAATCTTGTTCCCTCTGATAATCTGTCAGATGTTTCTTGATTGGAGTCCACTTGTGATAGATGCAGTTGATTGGACATGATTTGAAAGGCACACACACCTCTCTGCATAAGGTCCCATATTTGACAGTACATGTCAGAACACAAATCAAGCCTTGAAGTCTGCAGACATTAGTCAGCTTCAGTGTTGCTCAGTGGAGAGAGGAGAACCTTCCAGTAGGAGAGCCATTACTGCAGCACACCCGCAATCAGGGCTGTATGGTACAGCAGCCAGACTGAAGCTGCTCCTCAGTCAAAGGCACATAACAGGCTACCTGGAGTTTGCCAAAAAGCCCCTGAAGGACTCTCAGATCATGAGAAAGAAAATTTCTCTGCTCTGATGAAATCTATATTGAACTCTTTGGCCTGAATGTCAAGTGTCATGTATGAAGAAGACCAGGCACCACCTGGTCAAAACTCTCCCTACAGTGAAACATGATGGTGGCAGCATCATGCTGTGGGATATTTCTCAGTGGACAGAACTAGAACATTTCCTAAATGCACCAACGCATACAGAGACCTTGTTAATAACAACCTC
Source organism: Astatotilapia calliptera (assembly GCF_964374335.1). NCBI lineage: Eukaryota > Metazoa > Chordata > Actinopteri > Cichliformes > Cichlidae > Astatotilapia > Astatotilapia calliptera. Next base: position 78,733,346 of record NC_137424.1, on the reverse strand, counting down.
CTCCAGTGCCCTGGATCTTGGACTGGGTGAAGGTTTATCTTCCAACAGGAAAATGATCCTAAACATAGAGACAAGATAACAAAGGAGTGGTTTGGGACCACTTTGTGCTCTTTGTTCTTCAGCGGTCCAGCCAGAGTCTAGGCAAGAACACAATCAAACATCTCTGGAGAGATTAGACAATGCCTTTGCACTGACACTCCTCATTCAGCCTGATGGTGCTTGAGAGGGTCTGCAAAGAAGAATAAAGAAAATGCATAATAATAGGTGCCAAGCTTGCAGCATCATACTGAGAAAGATGCAAGGCTTTAATTGCTGCCAAAGTTGCTTCAACAAAGTTTGCGAATACATGTTATTCTAATTTTTTATTTTTAATATATTTGCAATAATGTAAAGCATTACCCTGTCATTGTGAGGTAAATGAATCATGGGAATCCCAGGTATTGTGTGTGTAGAAATTTGAGGTGAGAATGAATGTTGGAATAACAAAATGTGGAACAATTGAATACTTTCCAGATGCAATTTTAGTTTTTTTGCTTTACTGTCCTCTCAGGCGAGCAGGTGGAGGTAAAGGTGGAGGAAGGGTCAGAGTCTGTGATCCTGCCCTGCAAAACAAAATCTGACCTGCCGGAGGACACCACAGTGGAGTGGACTCACTCTGACCCTGAACTGATGGTGGCCCAAGTGCATTCAAACAATAGTGATCACCCGAAACAGCTGGACAACCTTTACTGCGGCCGTGGAAAGATGAACAAAGACCTGCTGAGAACTGGAGACCTCAGTCTGACCCTGAAATACCCCACAGAGAGAGACAGTGGAGGATACATCTGCACCATCTACAGGGACAAAGACATCTTGAGACAGAAAGTAGTGCTGCAGGTCAAAGGTCAGACATGTAGATAAAGACCAAGGGTCAGTGTTACAACAGCACATCAGAGTTCAGAAATCATGACATTATTTTTGATATTGGTCCACAGAACGGTTTCCATCCTGGGCCAAAGCTCTCCTGGTTCTCCTGGTTCTTCTTGTGATTTCTGGAGGTCTCATATATTATTTCCGGCACTATTTCATGTCAGGTGAGTGTCTCCTACTACACTACCCATAATGCCGATGGTCAGCAGGTGTCCTCTGGTGGCTCCTTGACTGCGGCTCACACAAACTTGTTCCAGAAGCTGAAAGAGTTGAGAGTTACAAACAGCTGATACTGAGAGCTGAAGAGAAACTTCCAGGTTTGTTCCAGAAGTCAGAAAACCTCCTTCAGACTCAGTCATTGATCAGTGAAACAGCTCCACAACATGACTTTACTAAACAGTCTGTGTGCTTCACTGCATTGATCTGACACAGAGGCTGCATGTGTACTTTATTTATCCCTGTAAAAGTCGTACTAAGAATAAAATCTCTTTCCAAGAGAGGCCAGCAGAGTGCAGCAGATGTGAAAACAACCAATACAAGTGAACAGAAATGTGAATAATATATAATAAGTTTACATTGTTGTAAACCAAGTATTGTTTCAGCATTTTGCTGTTTTCTAATAATATTACAAGAAATGGTCCCAATACAGAAATCTGTGGAAATCCATGCCTAGTTTTACTTTTTGAAGTAAACTCCTCATTTACATGAACAAACTGGAATCTATCAGATGTGATTCAAACCACTGCAGTAAATTTCCTTTTAATAACTCTGGTGTGTTCTAGTGTTTGTAGTAAAATGTTGTGGTCTACACTGAGGTCTAACAGGACAAGCACAGAAATAAGTCCACTATAACAGGTCATGAGGAGAACATTAGTAACCTTCACTACAGCTCATGTTGTGCTTTGTTGTCCTCTCAGTTTACCAGGTGGGGGTGGATTCAGGGGTGGAGTCTGTCTTGTTGCCCTGCAAAGCCACAGTTTGGCTGCCTAAAGATGCTAAAGTGGAGTGGAAGGACAAAAACAACAGGAAGGTCCACGTGTATGAGAACGGCTCTGACCAGCCTGAAGAACAGGATGATAAATACAAGAACCGAACAAAGACGAAGAGAAACTTACTGGAACCTGGAGACCTCAGTCTGACCCTGCAATACCCCACAGATGGAGACAACTCCACCTATACCTGCACCGTCTACAACAGGGAGGGAAACATGCTGATGACGAAACAAGTGGAGCTAAAAGTCAGAGGTCAGTGCTGTAGATACAGATACAGGCTGCATCAAAGTGTCACATGTAGTTCTCTCACATCAGTTGGATTATATCTATAGCAGCAAACAGCAGCTGAGACACAAATCTTTGTCTGTGTTAATAAAGTTGGATCAGTTCAAATAGTTTGTTGCTCTGCACTTGAAAGCTGTAGTTTTTCTAATGCACCACCTTCATGTTTCCTTCATATTTGAATCCCCCTGTAGATACTGACAGGTAACCATGTCACACAGAGCTCAAGCCTTTGAATCCAGCTGTGATTGTTGAGTTTCTATTGAATGCCATCCATCCATCTTCATCCGCTTTATGGGTCGTGGGGGCAGCAGCCTAAGCAAAGAGGCCCAGACCTCCCTCTCCCCAGCCACCTCCTCCAGCTTATCGGGGGGAACACCAAGGCGTTCCCAGGCCAGCCGAGAGATATAATCTCTCCAGCGTGTCCTGGGTCTGCCCCGGGGCCTCCTCCCGGTGGGACATGCCCGTAACACCCAGGAGGCGCCCAGGGGGCATCCTTGTCAGATGCCCGAACCACCTCAGCTGGCTCCTTTCGATGCGGAGCAGCAGCTGCTCTACTCTGAGCCCCTCCCGGATGGCCTAACTTCTCACCCTATCTCTAAGGGAGAGGCCAGCCACCCTTCGGAGGAAGCTCAGTTCTGCCGCTTGTATCCGCGATCTCGTTCTTTCGGTCACTACCCACAGCTTGTGGCAATAGGTGAGGGTAGGGACGTAGATCGACCGGTAAATTGAGAGCTTCGCTTTTACACTCAGCTCCCTCTTCACCACGACGGACCGGTGAAGCGTCCGCATTACTGCAGCTGCAGCCCCAATCCGTCTGTCGATCTCCGGCTCCCTTCTCCCATCACTCGCGAACAAGACCCCGAGATACTTGAACTCCTCCACTTGGGGCAGGAACTCATCCCCGACCCGGAGTGGGCACTCCACCCTTTTCTGGCTGAGAACCATGGCCTCAGATTTGGAGGTGCTGATCCTCATTCCCGCTGCTTCACACTCGGCTGTGAACCGTTCCAGTGCGAGCTGGAGGCCCTCACCCTATGAAGCCAACAGAACCACATCATCCGCAAAAATCAGAGATGAGATTCTGAGGCCACCAAAGCGAAAGCCCACCGCCACTTGGCTGCGCCTAGAAATCCTGTCCATAAAAATTATGAACAGAACCGGAGAAAAAGGGCAGCCCTGGCGGAGCCCATCACCCACCGGGAACGAGTCCGACTTATTGCGGGCAATGCGAACCAAGCTCTTGCAACGGTTGTATAGGGATCGAATGGCCCGTAGCAATGGGCCAGACACCCCATACTCCCGCAACACCTCCCACAGGACACCCCGAGGGACACGGTCGAATGCCTTCTCCAAGTCCACAAAACACATGTAGACTGGTTGGGCAAACTCCCATGCACCCTCAAGTATCCTTGAGTGGATAAAGAGCTGGTCCAGTGTTCCGCGACCAGGACGAAAACCGCATTGTTCCTCCTGTATCCGAGGTTCGACTAGCGGACGAACTCTCCTTTCCAGCACCCTGGCGTAGACTTTCCCAGGGAGGCTGAGGAGTGTGATCCCCCTGTAGTTGGAACACACCCTCCGGTCCCCCTTCTTAAAGATGGGGACCACCACCCCGGTCATTCTTTCTATTGAATGGACTTTTTCAAATCCAGCTGTAGGCCTGTGTTTGTGAGCTCATTAACAGCTGTTTGTTTAGAGAGACATGGTCCTCACAGGACAGCCACTACAAACATATGATTTTATAGAATATGATGCATTACTGCAGATTCAACACAATAGAAAGGATTTGAAATGAGCTCAGCCTTAAACATGTGCAGCAGTAATATTGATCCACAGACACTGATGGGAACATTTTTCTGCACAATAAGTACTTTGACTTTTCATACTTTATGTACAATTTGCTAGTAGTGCAGTTTTGTGTGTAGTGAGGTGTTTTCATGGTGTTTTCTTGGTGCTTTTACTAAAGGAAGGCTTCTATCAAATTCTTCCAAATGTTGTCAAACTGAGCTGTGTGATGAAGTGAGTGTGACAGAAACACTCAGACTGTGTTTCTTACTTTGTTGTCCTCTCAGTCCCCCAGGTGGAGGTGGATTCAGGGGTGGAGTCTGTCCAGCTGCCCTTAAACACCACACTTCACCTGCCTGAAGACGCTAAAGTGGAGTGGAAGGATAACAATGCAAAGGTCCACGTGTATGAGAACAGCTCTGACCAGCCTGAAGAACAGGACCAGGTTTACAGAGACCAAACGAAGATGAATGAAGACCTGCTGAAAACTGGAGACCTCAGTCTGACCCTGAAACACCCCACAGATGGAGACAACTCCACCTACACCTGCACCGTCTACAGCAGGGAGGGAAACATCCTGATGATGAAACAAGTGGAGCTGAAAGTCAGAGGTCAGTGCAGTAGATACAGGTCAAAGGTCAGACTCATGATGGTGGTTCAGTCTCAGTGGGCTCCATCCAATAATGTCACAGTGTTAGCATGTCTGATGTTTGTGGCTGTTTTGGTTTTTATTTGATTTCCTCCCAAATGTAAAAGCTTCAGCAGATGAACTGTAGGAGCAAAGTTCATGTGTGAGACTTCATCTGAAAGGTAACATCTTCTAGTTTCTGAACATGTGTTTGTTTAGCATGTGGCTAAAACACAGGCTAAGCTACGTCAGCTCAAATCTCAGTAACAACCTTCTTTGGTCCTCATCTATAATCAGTCATATCTGAGTCACAATAACTAGAAGATGATTTCTAGCAGAAGTGTGAAAATCTCCACATCCTTTCTCCATGTTATCATCCAAAGCTGTGTGAAGTTTCAGAGCTCTGCAGCTAACAGAGACTTTCAGTTTGCTGCTCTCTTCCTCTGACAGCTCCATTCTTAGGGAGCGTTAGTTCTCTGTTTCACTTTATTCCACTTATTCAGTCTGATGTTCTCTGATCTGTTTCTCTTGTTTAGTGTCTTAAAGGCTGCCAGTGCCTCTCTTTGCTTTAACCAACCTTTCTCTTCATTTCTGAGCTTTTTAAGGACTTTAACTGATGCATCAACCTTTGAAAATGAAAAGAAATCAGTCAGATTCATGGCTGCATCAAAGTGTCAACGCCGCCAAGGATGGTCCCAAGCCCGGCTGCAAAAGGAGGGTGGTCCCCTGCCGAATCGACCAGAACCAGCTTTCTGGGGAAATGGGGCATGAAACTGTATAGATCCAAATCGATCAACGTCGCACATTCAAGATACTGCACGAGGGACTCAGGATGCTAGTGAGAAGTGGACTACTGTCCAAGGTAATATTCGAATTTCACTGAAAGTGGCAATCAACATTGGTGTATGGAATGTCCGCAAGGGACATCACGTTGGCCAGAACGAGATCATCGTGCAAGAGATCCAGCGCTGAAACATCCAAATTGCAGCTTTGTCTGAACTTCGTCTAATGGGATCAGGTACTACCAGCATCAAGCCCTCTTCCTCCAATGAACCCATGACACTCTATTATTCTGGGGTAGAAAAGTGTTAAGCAAGCGACGGCTTCAACCAGTGTCCTCGCTTTCCAACCCATTTCAGAACGCCTTGCCACCCTAACCATCAAAGGAACGATCACGACGCACAACACCTCTGCCTATGCATCAACAGAGACCAGCTTGGATGCGGCCAAGGACAACTTCTATAACAGTCTTTGACTCATCTTGGACGCAACTCAAAAGACTGACCTCATCATTATTGCCGGTGATCTGTGTGCCCACGTTGGATCTGAACGACTTGGCTGGGAGGCTACCTTGGGTCATTCCCGCCATGGAGAGATCAACTACAACGGACTTCATCTTTTCTCCTCTGCTGCGACCAACAAAATGGTCATCGGGAATACCATCTTCCAGCACCCCATTAAACACCAGCTCAGCTGGAGAAATCCTAGTGGAAAGGATTCGGCAATGCAAGACTATGTGCTAATAAATGCCCGATTCTGATCATCCCTTCAAGATGTCTGTGCAATGAGGGGCTGTGGCTTTGATCACTACCTTGTTTGTGCTCAACTACAATTGAAACTCGAGCACATGAAGCAGACGCCATCCAAGTTTACAAATTTACATTTGAAAATTTGCGATAACGATATAACTGACGATATAATTTACACAAGATAAAATACTTAACAACTCCACAACTTTATTAGTGCAAAAAAAAAAACCCATCAGTGTATTTTCACTTAAAAAAGCAGCTGTTTTTTATGTCCATTAAAAGTTATATAAACATTTAACAGTGCAAATGCAAATTCCTCGCTGACAGTGTAACCAAAAGGCATTTCCAGTAGAAACTGTCCGACATATCCTCAGCATAACCATGTATAATATCCACAAAACTTAAAAAGAGGTTATACACAACACAATACAGTAATATTATGGTGAAGTACAGTATGTATCACTCCGCCAGGCCCCTGACTATGATAGCCATAATGCTCCCACAATCCATCAAGCTGTGCGGCTTCGTAGCTTAGCAATGTCGTACTAAAACATTTGACAGATTTTCGAGCGCTGTGTACCTCATAAATCGTTTCGGGGTCAGTAAGCACAACTAGAATTCATATGTAAGGCACACGGGATTATAAGGGGCACTGTCGATTTTCAGAAAAATCAAAGGATTGGTTTTAAGTGTGCCGTATTTTCCAAAAAACACAGTAATAACGAAGGCCTGCTAGTATGCTCTACCAAACATTTTGCTTTGGTGTGTATCTGACGGACGAAAGCTAAACCAGTTCCACACCGCTGAAGTTGCTGCGTTTTTACAAACCAACTCTGGTTCATCTGTTTCATTCAATGATCCGCTTTCTCCCTTCTCATTCTCCGTCGCCGCCATGCTTTTTCCACCATGTGCGTATGAAAACAAAGGCACTGCACATGCGCGTTTTACCCATATTCTATTGCAATATTTCATTTCCTTATCATTGCCTAACATTATACCGGTATTACCGTGAACGGTATGATATGGCCCAGCCCTAATTCCAACACGCCTTTTTGAATTGTTTTGCACTGCTGGCTGATTCAGACAATGTGGATAAAGAAGAGCAAAAAATTGCTAAGGCCATCCTTGAAAGTGCCCGCCTACTCTGTCCCCCAACCCGGCACCACACCCAGTTATGGATATCCGACAAACGTCTCGATCTGGTAGCAGAGCGCAAGAAAGGAGAACTGGTAGACCTTGAGCGTTACCGGCTGCTCAATCAAGAAGTATGCAGGATGATGAAGAGGGACCGGAAAGCTTACTGGAACCAAGTGGCTGAAGACCTGGAAGTGGCATCGTCGAGACATGACTACCCCACACTTTACTGCTCATTGCGTCGTCTAAGCAGCAAATCGAAGTCCACAAATGACAAGATCAAGAAGGCTGATGCTACCTTTGTGCGCTCAGTAACTGAACACCTGCATTGTTGGAAGGAATTCTTTGATGGCCTCTACAATAATGACATGCTGCAAGGCCGAACTGAAGTGCCTCCCGAAATCGACCCCCCCCCCCCCCCCCCCCCCCCCCATGCACCAATGTCAGATGCCGAACCAACAATTGAAGAAGTTAAACATGCAGTCCATGCATGCTATCTTTGCCAAAAATGATGCTGGACCAAGTAACTGTGGAATAAATTTAAAACAGCCTCCTTTCTCAACTTAATGGACTAATTCAACAGATCTAGAGAACAGATGAGATACCGAAAAGGTGGAGGAAGGTAATTACCATCTCACTTTACAAGAAAGGTGACACCCGAGAGTGCGAGAACTATCGTGGAATCAGCCTTCTTTCCATCACTGGTGAGGTCTTAATGAAAATCGTTCAGTCATGCCTACAAAAGCATCATGAGCAGGCAAGCAGAGAAGAGCAAGCCAGCTTTCAACCTGGGCGCCGATGCTGTGATCAGATCATCGTTCTTCACCAGCTGATTGAGCGAAGGGTTCGATGTGGACAGTCAACAGTGATTGCCTTCATTGACCTAAGGTCTGCTTTCGATTGCATCAATCAGACTGCCCTGTGGAGAATGTTGGAAGCAGAACATGTCCCCAAGAAGATCTTTACCCTCCTCAAATCAGCCTATCACGGCTTGCCTTTTGATGTAGCAGAACCCCGCCCACCGGAGAGTGCATGATGCACCCAAGAAGACTTGGATCAAGCAATTTGAAGACTATCTTAAACAACGACGTCTAACACTCGAGCAAGCGAAGGTGAGGGCAAGAGACCACAAGGCCTTGATATGCATCGTTGATCAAGATGGAGACCCTACGGCACACACAGTGACATATATGGCTTCGTGGACAACCTCCCCTGCCAAGTTCCAGCTAGGGACAAAAGACCGAGAAGAAGAATCAAAGTATCACATGTAGTTCTCCCAAATCACCTGGATTATATCCATAGCAGCAAACAGCAGCCAATATACAAATCTTTGTCTGTGTTAATAAAGTTGGATCAGTTCAAATAGTTTGTTGCTCTGCACTTGAAAGCAGCAGTTTTTCTAATGCACCACCTTCATGCTTCCTTCATATTTGAATCCCCCTGTAGATGCTGACAGGTAACCATGTCACACAGAGCTCAAGCCTTTGAATCCAGCTGTGACTGTTGATTTTCTATTGAATGGACTTTTTCAAATCCAGCTGTAGGCCTGTGTTTGTGAGCTCATTAACAGCTGTTTGTTTAGAGAGACGTGGTCCTCACAGGACAGCCACTACAAACATATGATTTTATAGAATATGATGCATTACTGCAGATTCAACACAATAGAAAGGATTTGAAATGAGCTCAGCCTTAAACATGTGCAGCAGTAATATTGATCCACAGACACTGATGGGAACATTTTTCTGCACAATAAGTACTTTGACTTTTCATACTTTATGTACAATTTGCCAGTACTGCAGTTTTGTGTGTAGTGAGGTGTTTTCATGGTGTTTTCTTGGTGCTTTTACTAAAGGAAGGCTTCTATCAAATTCTTCCACATGTTGTCAAACTGAGCTGTGTGATGAAGTGAGTGTGACAGAAACACTCAGACTGTGTTTCTCTGCTTCATCAAGTCAAATCTGGTCCTCAGAGACTGAATAAAGTCCTGTCCCACTAACAGCAGCTCCAACAGTCTGTTCACTGCTTTCTTCCTGTCAGTCTTCATCTTTCTGCTGCGTCTCCTCTTCACACTGACCACTTTCTATCTAACAGTGAGCTCCCAGTGAAGCAGCAGCATTCAGCCTGTTAGAGTCAACACAAATGTCTCCATCCAAGCTCATGTTGTGCTTTGTTGTCCTCTCAGTCCCCCAGGTGGAGGTGGATTCAGGGGTGGAGTTTGTCCAGCTGCCCTTAAACACCACACTTCACCTGCCTGAAGATGTTACAGTGGAGTGGAAGGATAACAATGCAAAGGTTCATGTGTATGAGAACGGCTCTGACCAGCCTGAAGAACAGCACCAGGTTTTCAGAGACCGAACGAAGATGAATGAAGACCTGCTGAAAACTGGAGACCTCAGTCTGACCCTGAAACACCCCACAGACTGGGACAACTGGACCTACACCTGCACCGTCTACAGCAGGAAGGGAAACATCCTGCTTAAGAGACAAGTGGAGCTGAAAGTCAGAGGTCAGTGCTGTAGATACAGGTCGAAGGTCCGAGGTCATGTAGGAGTTTATTCTCTAAAAGCTTTTACTTTGAATCTATTTTCAGTTCATTCAAATAAAATAAATTCTTTGATGTTTTCATTTAAGAGCAAAATTGTCAGGCCGAGCCACTGTGTGTTGAAATGAACAAACTAAAAAGACCATTAAAAATGGAGTTGAAATGATCCTGACTTCAAAATAAAAGCCTCTGGCATGAGTTGAGTTTGGATCAAATCAATAGTTTTGTTAGTTTAGTCCAAACCAATGTAAATGTATAAATATCAATAGTTTTAAAGCTGCTGAGATCATTCAAACACTTTGATCCAGTCATTTGGATGTTGTCAAATGTCAACCAACCAACACAGGATCCACAGTCAGAGTCAAAGTGGAGTTCTAGCATGGACGTGACGCTCCAAGAAGCTTCAGACAGACAGTGTTCTCCAAAAGTTCTGCTCTAAAAGGAAACTTTGAGCTGTGATTGTTGTAGTCAGAAGGATGGAGGCTGGATCTTTGATGAGTGCTTGCACACAGGCTGTCTTTAAGTATTCTGGGACACAGCCAGAGGACAGACGAGTGTTCATTATTGGAAGCAGCCGAGGGGCAGGGACATCCCAAACTTCACTCAGCAACTTTGGAGGAATCATATCTACACAGCTTGATGAGCGTTTCCTCACTCGATTCCATAATCTGATGAAAACTTGCAGGATTTCAAAGATGGTCCACTGAGCTCCAAAGAGCTCCAAAGGGCTGTGCTTATTAGAATGAATTAAAGGAGAGAAATTACTTTACATTAGCAAGAAGCACGTTGATGTTCAAAACATCAGAGTTCACAGACTAGACAGTCCTCTCCAGATTTCATCATGTTTCTGTTCAAAACAACAAGTAACAAAGAGTCAATGTACAGAGATGAGGTTCAGCAGCTGGTGTTTTGGTGCAGCCAAAACAACCTGTCACTGAATGTGGACAAAACCAAGGAGAGAATCGTCGACTTTAGGAATGGTAAATTGCCTGTACTTGTATAGCGCTTTTGCAAAGACATGCACCACTCATACACCACTCAGCACCCACGGTTCGACAGTAGAGACTGTTAACAGCACCAAGTTCCTGGGAGTTCACATCTCAGACGACCTCACCTAGACCATCAACACCACCTCCATCACCAAAAAGGCCAAGAACTTCAAGTAAAGAGTTTTCCAAAAAGTTGATTCTGTTCATCTGGACGTAGCGTTTTGTGGGAGAAACGTTTCGTCACACGTCCAAGTGACTTCTTCAGTCTCAGCTGACTGCAGGTTTCCCCAATCTTATAAACAGTACATTTGCATAATGACTGAAACCAGCCCACTGAAGGAACAATGGAAGGAAAGAGGAAAGAGGTTCAACTCTTTTTAAGAAGGCTTCAAGGCATCCAAGAAAGTCCAGCAAGTGCCAGGATCGTCTCCTAAAGAGGATTCAGCTGTGGGATCGGAGTGCCAACAGTGCAGAGCTTGCTCAGGAATGGCAGCAGGCAGGTGTGAGCGCATCTGCACGCACAGTGAGGCAAAGACTTTTGGAAGATGGCCTGGTGTCAAGAAGGGAAGCAAAGAAGCCACTTCTCTCTAAAGAAAGCATCAGGGACAGATTGATCTTCTGCAGAAAGCATGGTGAATGGACTGCTGAGGACTGGGGCAAAGTCATATTCTCCAATGAAACTCAGATTGTTTGGGGCATCTGGAACAAGGCTTGTCTGGAGAAGAAAAAGTGAGTGCTACCATCAGTCCTGTGTCATGCCAACAGTAAAGCATCCTGAGACCATTCATGTGTGGGGTTGCTTCTCATCCAAGGGAGTGAGCTCACTCACAATTTTGCCCAAAAACACAGCCATGAATAAAGAATCGTACCAACACATCCTCCAACAGCAACTTCTTCCAACAATCCAACAACAGTTTGGTGAAGAACAAAGCATTTTCCAGCACGATGGAGAACCGTGCCATAAGGCAAAAGTGATAACTAAGTAGCTCGGGGAACAAAACGTTGAAATTTTGGGTCCATGGCCTGGAAACTCCCCAGATCTTAATCCCATTGAGAATTTGTGGTCAATCATCAAGAGGCGGGTGGACAAACAAAAACCCACTAATTCTAAGAAACTCCAAGAAGTGATCATGACAGAATGGGTTAATATCAGTCAGGATTTGGCCCAGAAGTTTAGAGCATGCCCAGTCAAATTGCAGAGGTCCTGAAAAAGAAGGGCCAACACTGCAAATACTGACTCTTTACATAAACGTCATGTAATTGCCAATTAAAGCCTTTGAAACGTATGAAGTACTTGTCATTATATTTCAGTACATCACAGAAAAAAATGACACAAAGATCTAAAAGCAGTTTAGCAGCAAACTTTGTGAAAACTAATATTTGTGTCATTCTCAAAACTTTTTCCACGACAGTGTATACCCCCTTTACCCCAGTCTTTATGTTTATTCATGTTCTTTCTCTTACTGTATTTGTTGTTGTTCTTTTGCACTGAATGTAACTGGAGCCTCGTCATCTTGTCTCTCTATGTACTGTACTGTGTATAGCAGAGATGATAGTAAAGTTTACTTTGACTTTGACTTGACAAACATAAATTCCAGTTTGAGGAAGTGGGAGCGCTGTTTGGAGTCCGGTTGGTGCCCATGTGGATAAGGATGGTGTCGGCCTCCGGACGGGATCGTATTCTGCCAGGAAACTTGTCTAAAACGTCCCAGAGCGTCGGGCCGGGAAAAGACAGAGAACACGCCTCCTTTATTGTGAAATTCCTCACCATGGTAACTGAACACATCAGCTGGTCTGCAGCAGGTCATGTTCAGAGTTTGAGGCTCAAAGTGTCCCATTTTCACTGATTGTTTCCCGACGACATGCTTCACGTGTGATATGGATCCTCTGCTGAAGGAATCTGCTTTCTATCCACAACCTGTTGATCCGTGTCTGACTAACAGCAGCGCAGGAAGCCCTGCAGTTACAGAGAAACTGTCTGAGTCGCATTGTTGCTGCAGTTTACCTGCAACTGCTGTGAAGAAAAAGTCTCCATGTGTTTGTGTTTGGTCCTAATCTGCTGCCTGTCTGTTTGACATGCTGGATTTCCAGCTGATCGATGACAGATTAGAAACTGATCAGTCTATTGATCACACAATATTCCATCAATAGAACTGATTTGACTTTGATTTGTGTAACAAAGTGATTTCCACGTCTCCTTCATGATGTGACAGTGTCAGAGCTGAATGCACTTGTAGAGCATCATGTTTTTATGGCTCACATTTAAAGTGTTGCAGCTCTAATGTACAGCTGTCATATTAGAAATAGAAGCAGCTCTGATTTTAGTGCTCAAAGAAATCTATGAAGTGATGAATTCACACATGAACAGTTTTCTGCAGCGTTCCTCTCGGCCTTATTTGCAGCTCCACTCTTGTTTTTGCTCTAATAATTATTTCTCTCCATGAGCTGTTTCTCTGCCTGAAGGAGGCGCCACTCCATCGCTTCATTTAGTGCAGAACAAGAGTCACATGATGCTCTGAACACCAATCACACTTTGTACAGCTCATGTTGTGTTTGTTGTCCTCTCAGTGTGTCAGGTGGAGGTGGAGGAGGGGGTGGAGTCTGTCCAGCTGCCCTTCAAAACCACACAAAACCTGCCTGAAGATGCTGAAGTTGTGTGGATATGTAAAGAACCTGAATACAGGAAGGTCCACGTGTATAAGAACGGCTCTCACAAACAGCACCAGGTTTACAGAGACCGAACGAAGATGAATAAAGTCCTGCTGAAAACTGGAGACCTCAGTCTGACCCTGAAACAGCCCACAGAGAGAGACAGTGGAGAATATGTGTGTGATGTCTGGAGGAACGGACGGGTTAGATTCAAAACAGTGCAGCTCAAAGTTAAAGGTTTGTTTGTGTGTGTGTGTGTGTGTGTGTGTGTGTGTGTGTGTGTGTGTGTGTGTGTGTGTGTGTGTGTGTCTCTGACTGTCTTGTGTCTCCTCTGCAGGGAGAGTTCAGGTCCAGGATCAAACAGGGGACATCAGGAACAGAAGCAGCTCCATTGATCCGACTCCTCTGATGGCTGATCAATCAGTTTGATCTGTGTGTTCTTTGATTATTGATCAGTGATGTCAGAGTGGAGTCAGTGTGATGTTGTTGTTGTGTGTTTGAGACTTTTAGTGTCCATGAAGGTCTCTGCTGCCGTAGATCCTCTGAACTGTGACAGAGGTCTCACTCTGGAGGAAACTCTCAGCACTTTCCAGCAGCTCCTCCATCATGGAGGACATTCCCTCACTGTAACAGGTGGAGGAGAGAGGAGAGGAAGCACAGGTGGATCCTCTGAGGAAGAGGAGCGTCCTACAAACCACACGATCACATGACCAGAGGGGCGTGGGCTTCAGTGGTACTAATAAAGGAACAGTGCACATGTTCCACTTTGAGACGGCACACTAACAGACCACCACTACCCAGTTTATTACTGGCTAATGTGCAGTCTCTGGAGAAAAAGCTGTGCGAGCTTCGGGCAGAGATCTCGTTCAAGCGAGAGATGCAGAACTGCTGCGTGATCTGCCTCACAGAAACCCTTTCTATCGGACAAGGTACCAGACTCCGCAATACAACTACCGGGGTTCTATTTGCACTGCAAGGGAAGGTCACAGGATCTTACTGGGAAAAGCAGAGGCGGTGGTGTGTGTTTCATGATCAACAATAGCTGGTGTGATTATGCGAACGTGCACCCAGTTAAATCCTTCTGCTCACCGGACCTGGAGAACCTGATGATTAAGTGCCGGCCATTCTGGCTACCAAGGGAATTTACAGCAGTGATTATTACGGCTGTTTACATTCCCCCACAAGCCGACACTGACCGAGCACTCAGGGAACTGTACAGCGCGATCAGCAGCGAGGAAACCGCACACCCAGAGGCGGCGTTTATCACGACCGGGGACTTTAACAAAGGAAACCTGAAGAAAGTTTCACCAAAACTCCACCAACACATCCATTTCAACACTCGTGGATAGTGATGCGCGAATCATGAACGAATCGTTCAATACTCGAGAATCACTTTACTGACTCATGAATCATGATTCACAAGCCCAACTGACTCACTGACTCATCCCTGTTGCTGTTAGCAGCAATGTATCTAGCTTATAATTAAAATTGTGGAGAAAAACACAACATCCAGTATCGAAACAAAAAAATTTCTGCTCTTAACTGGAAGAAAAAACCCTGAGTAGAAGCTCACATCAAGAAAATAGCTCCTCGGTTCACAGTAGCATCGCTCTGCTAACATGCTAACAGCACATTTGAGCTACTCATCCCCCTCCCTCCTGTGCTGAATCGTAAGCGCAAGCGAATCACTCACTCACTCACCCCCTCCCTCCTGGCTCACAGCTTCTTCTTCTTCTTGGTTGGCAACCAATGTTAAGGCGCATTACCGCCCCCTGGCTCACAGCTCAGTGGACGTTTAGATGAGAAAATATATATTTGACACATTTAAGGAAAATACTGATAAAATAAAAATAAACAAAATAAATGTTTATTAAGCAATTTTGATAGGAAATTGCTTAATTTTAGAAATGTTTTTGCTCTTTTTTGCTCTATAAAATAGTTGTTTTCTTTTAGAATCATTCATCTTAGCAGTAGGATTTACATGAAAAGAGAAACAAATTAAGTTTGAGTGAAAATGTACATTTTTTGCACTCTCTGGTCAACTGACTCAGTGAATCAAATGACTCAAAAAAATCGATTCACTTTGGTGAGTGACTCATTAAAACTCGATTCAGTTAAAAGAATCAAATTTACCATCACTACTCGTGGAGACCGGCTACTTGACCACTGCTACATTTCCTTCCAGGATGCGTACGAAGCCCTCCCCCACACCTCATTCGGCCAATCAGACCACCGCTCCATCCTGCTCCTGCCCGCCTACAGGCAAAAGCTGAAACATGAAGCTCCAACGCTGAGGGCGGTGCACCGTTGGTTGGACCAATCAGAGTCCACGCTGCGGGAGTGTTTTGATCACGAGGACTGGGAATGGTTTCATGTGGCTGCTAATGACATTGATGAGTACACAGACTCAGTCTGCGGCACATGGGCACGGCACTGGCGGCAAGGAGCGCCGCTTTTGCCTCCGCGAACACATCGGATTACAAACATGCATATTACCAACTCCAGAAGACAATCAAAGCAGCCAAACGTGAGTACAGGGACAGGGTGGAGCAACAGTTTGACAACCCTCGGAGTATGTGGCAGACTGGGGCACATCTCGGGCCCTCCAAGGTTTGGAGGCCTATCTCCACCCACCACCACTTCCCCTGCCGGTGGCGGACTCCCTCAGGTATCGGTGCGTTGGTGGTTCTTTGTATCTGGGGGTGGGCGTCCGGGTACACACCGGCTCACTCCTTGGCGGCCGCTTATTGGGGCTCGCTCGGGCCACTTTGGAGGTGGGGTGCCCCCGGCCTCTCAGCCTGGGGCTCGGTCACTCAGGCACAGCTGGCTGCCGGCGGAGCTCACGGGCGCGTCACTGCAACTCCCCCTGGCTTCTGCTCCGCGGCTGCTGAATGAGCTCTCATCTGGGACTCTCCTTAGCTCTTACTGGGACAGTGGCGCGGCTGCCCCTCTGTGGGTCTTCCTTGGTCTCTTGTGTTCTGGGGGCCTCTGGATGTCTGGAGTTTAGATCTCCTCCATACCTGCTTGATACCATAGAGGACAGGGCTGTGGCTCCCCACACTCTCTAGCAGATCATTACATGGAGAAACCTTTGGAATGCAAGCATGCTGATCCACACAGGTATGCACACAGGTGTACACATGGGTATTCACAGACGTGGACTACAGCTTTCTTGGCTGCTGCCTCAAAGCACACTGTGCGCTGTCTATCTTGCGTGCTGCACAATATCGTTTATTATTTAGTAACTATTGATATCTATGACTAGCTAGTTTATTGTGATGGTGCTTTTTTTTTTTATTATTATGTTGCTCTTTGTTGTTTGCTGTCTCCCCTGTTTTTTTTGTTTTTCTTTCTCTCCATACAGGTGACCCAGGAGTTTGTTTTTTTTCTCTCTTCCCCCCCTTCTCACCGTCTCTTCTCCCCTTTGGTTTTCTTTCTTCCTCTCCCCCTCTTTCTTTCATTCTTTCCCCCTGTCCTATTAAAAAAAAAAAAAAAAAAGGATGACAAAGGATGAACTGAAGCTCCGCCATCACGTGATGTCACATGCTGCTGTTTCTGATGTCACTTCCAGAAAAAAAAAAAAAATACTAAATGTAGCACCCAACTCAAGTAGCTCTGGATTAACCCTCGGTTAAGATGGTGATAGTACTCTGAGCGGGGCCCTGGGTACGTTACTTATTTTATTGGTAAACAGGAGAAACGATAGCTAACCAGTTTTAACCTTTGTACTTAGAAATCTTAATGTTGGCGGTGCCTCCACTTAGTGAAAATAAGGAGTTCTGTCTAATCTTCACTAAGAATAATGAATTTATCTAACATGTTAAACCTCTCTTTTACCTTTTTAGTAACCCTTATCACTTATAAACTCTGTAAATCATAAATATGACACAACACAAAACTTTAAATTCAAAATGTAAGATTTAGTCAAAACAAAGTATGATTTAAATAAAAATAAAAAATACAATATTCCCAGTTCTGAAGTGTTCAATTGGATGGTTTTTTCCTCTTCACAATTCACAGTCAATGTTTTGGAAACAACACATTTATCCAAGATATTCCCCTTTTAAGTTCAGTTCAAATTTGTAACCTTTTAGAGCTCATTTACTGAAACCGTTGCAGGCCTGATCGTTGCTCGGGCTCGTTGGGCCAGAAAACACACAAATGGCCGCTTCGCTTGATAAACAAGCAGAAAACAAAACGCACGTGCTCGTGGCTACTCACAAATCCTTCGGGCTAAGTGCGAGGACAAGCTGAGGGGCAGGCTCGGTTTTGTGACCATGCGGCCTCCACTCGGCAACGTGGTCGGAATTAGCGGCATACATGGGCTGCTGAGCACACTGGGACAAACCCACGGAAATCCTATCCACAGCAGAAGGGTCCAGAGAATTCCTCTCGGTCCACTGTGCATTAGAGATTACTATTTAGTTCCATAGAGTAATCTGTAGCTTACATACTCAGCATACATAGCTAATAGGGGTGCAACGATATTCGTATCGATATTGAACCGTTCGATACAGTGCTTTCGGTTCGGTACGCATATGTATCGAACAATACAACATTTGTAATTTATTTTATCAACTTTCCTTCCGACGATGCTGTCTGTGTTGAGCGCTCAGTGAATCTGCGTTCGACTACTCCGCCTAGGCTGCACTGTTGAGCGCAGATCCACTGAGCACTCAACACAGACAGCATAGTCAGAAGGAAGAGCGCAGGGCAAGCTAGCAAGACACATGGACCTCCCCCACCCTCATTCAGATCTGGCGTTTGGAATTATTTTGGTTTTCATGTGACGTATGACCCTGAAGGTAAGCGAGTCATGGACTAAAGTAAAACAGTATGTTGGATGTGCCATGCAATGCTCAATTACATGGGTGGGAACTAGTGTGTTAGCGCAGTTAGCTCGTTAACGTGTTGGCCGTCTAGCCCCACGCACGGGGCGATCGGCGGTAGCTCGTTAACGGAGATTTGCCGTGTTGTGGCGTTAAGGTCATTTCAACGAGATTAACCTGAAAGCACTAGTGGGAACACAACGAATATGACTGCACATTTACACCGACATCATCCTAGTGCAAAGACCAAAACAACAAGCATGCTACTAACTTTAGCCGAGTCATTTAGACAGCTGTTAGCACATGATTCTCCTTATGCTGCTGAGAATATAGCCCAGAAGAAGCGGATAGTATAGCTTTTATTTTGGAAAGAGACATTTCTCTGTAATAAACTCTCTTTTCCAAAGATGAGTGATTCCTCAATCAGATACAGGGCTCGCAATATCGCTAGCCCGACGTCCTGGAGCTAGCGATTTTTTTCAGTCGGGCTACCAAAATCTATCTCTGCCCTGCCCGTCGGGCTATTGTAGGAAGGAAAAATATATGTCAATGCTTTTGCATTCTTTCAGAAATGTAGCTGGGTAATTATGTCATTGGCATCGGTGAGCCACTGTCAATATGTGACACATTGAAATCGCGTTTGAATTTGCGCTTGTTTTTTTGCTTTCACTTTGCAATCGTGCGAACTGTGTGTAGAGAGCGACAGCAATGATTTGTGAGTGATGATAATTTGTGCACCAATTCCTCTGACATCGTCTTATTAATCGTTAGCTTACTATGCAAACATGACAAGTGAAATCTCCCGCAGCAAGCTTAAACATGTGAGAGGTTGATCGCGCAGAGAATCGCTGAGCTTATGTGAGTCCGTGTGTAAAAGCATTTCAGTTCTGCTGAGCCAAATAAGACAGGTCAGGGTGAAGAAGTGACAGCCAAAGAAAAGCTTACCACAAAACGGAGAAGTTATGACAAATCAGACTATAAGGCAAAAAGAAAGTGCAGCTTTATGGTTTCATGGACTTCTATTTATTGTGATTTTAAACACATTTTTAATGCATTTGAACTCTTGTTTTGTTTTTTTAAACACATATGAAATATTTACAATAAAGTTTTTACATGACAATATTTATATCCTTTTAACCTGTAGTGTCTAAAATAGATATTTGAGACCAGGCTACATAAACAATATATATAACTTATATAAACGTATATATAACTTAATATTGCACACATGCAAAATCATATATATATATATATATATATATATATATATATTTCCTTTGCAGCAAAGGACAAACCACTGTAAGTTTTCAACTTTTTTACTAACGCTGGTTTTTACCCTTTAATTCATCCATTCTTCCATCATTCTGACTCAGGAAAACATTTGCAAGCTTTTAATGGGGATAAGTCGATTATATAAAAAGGCTTTTTCTAAATGTGTTTCACCCATTTCTCCAAAAATTAAGAAAATGCATGTAAAGTTGATTTATTATATTTACCCCGTTTTAGTACTTCTTAAAACAAGACTCAAAGTTGAGGTGGACCTGTGTTACTTTTGTGATTGAGCTTGTGAAACATTTCAACTCTTGTTTTTTTCTTGAACTGATTCAACCAAATTTTGGTTAGACATACACAGCTGTGTAACGCTGAAGTTTGACAGCATCCCTCATTTTGATATCTTTGTCCACATGAAACCTTCTGAAGCTTATATTTTAAAAAAGGCTTCATTACTCGAGGTTTTCCAACATAGTCCTCTTTGGTGACATCTGGTGGACAGAATGTGAACAGCAGCTTGAATCTACAAAGAAGATGAACGGCTTCATCACGACTGCCCACTCTGTAGAGCTGTGACACGTGACAGTTCTAAACAATTAAAATTGGCATGTGAATGAATGAAGTCTTTATTTGTCACTTGCACTTGCCTACAGGTGAAATTGGACCTTTTCTGACCATATATGCAATACAAAAACATCACATTGTCTATTTGATTAATAATTTCAGTATTAAACGTTTACCCTGGTGTGTTCTCCCTTTGCTTGTGACTTCACGATATTTGAAAACATACCAGATAGAAAAAATATTTAACCATCAACCCATCTCAGAGGAAGAGGAAGTTTGTTCCAGTCTGAGCGTCTGTCCAGTGTGAGGCCTGTGATTGGTTGACTGTTAGGAAGCAACAGTGACTTCCTGTTTTGTCCCTCAGCTGCTGACTCAGCTCAGTTCACCCATCCTCACACTGCTCTGTGGTGCTGAAGCACCAACATCCTGCCTGGAGGGAAGGTACCCCACAGCAGGGGAAGAAATAATGAAGAGAGTGCACCTGATGTGGTAACTAGGACATCAAGCTTTAGTATGCTTCTTCGCCCTTAGACTATGTTACTGTTTATCATCCTTACTTGGTATATTTTCAGTTAAACCTCAGGTAGTTTAAGTATTTATGAACTAAACAGTCTCAATTTTGCTAGATTATGTTGTGAGATTTAATTTCAGTCTTTGTGATTTAGAGAGCAGTAAATGTCACTGTTGAATGAGTCCTTTGACTTCACTCCTTTTTTATGAAATTTGCCTAAAAGGATGTGATTTTCTGATTTCTTCTCATGTTTGATGCTCTTATTAGACACTACACTGTCTCCAGGTTTGAAGGTTCCTGCTGGTGGACCAGCTCTGATGTGCTTAAATAAACTGAAGTTTGTACAGTCAGATTATCTTTGTAGGTTTTATGAGCCTTTGATCAAATAACAGTCTGCATGTCTCTGACCAAGAAGGAGGCAAACTCTCTGCTGTAGTCACAGAACAACATGTAAACAACAGAACTTGGTGACAGGAAACAGGGAAACATCTTCCTTCACTGAGGTCACAGCAGAGTCTTTAACTTTCCCATCACACCACTGGTGGAGTCTCATCCCAGCCGGATGTTTGGTACCACGAGTAAAGACCCAACATCTCCAGCGTGACCTCTGTTTAAGGCTTTTATGCTGAAACATTTTTTTAAGGGTAAACGCACCCGTGCCATGAAGATAAAGACACATAAACATGTGACCTGGAGTTTTTGAGCTTTGCTTTAATCTGTGGTTAACCACAATAATCCTGAAGCCAGCTTAATGTGTTTTAAAACTGAGGAACAAAAAAGGAGAAGAAGATTAAACGCAGAAAACAGGAAGTAAGAAAGAGTCAAGATGTGACTGTTCACACTTTTATGTGTTCGATCATCTGAGAAATAAAACGAAAATCTTTGCCTCGGGCATTATGTGAAACTTCTGAAACCTTTAAATTTACTGAAGCAAATGTTGAAGCGCGAGTAAGAACAAGAGATGCACCAGTATCATTGTCTTCCTCACTAACTTCAGTGAAACCAGTAAATCTGTTTGTACAGAAGAAGAGTTTGTTCCTCTGTGTCAGCTTTATTTGACTCCTGTGAGCTCCTTAATGTAAAGCCTGTTGCTGATGCTGCGTGAACGCCAACGTCTGAAATCAGCAGCTGTTTCACTTAAGGCACATGTGACCAAATTAACACACATACCTCAATCTCCTCCCAGCATGCACTGGAGGCCTGTAGGCTGTCAGATATGGGATTAGGGTTATTCTCTGCATTCATGAAGGTGTTTAATGTTTTATGCTATGATATCCACACATTGCTTAGCTGGAACAATAAAACTCCTGCTCTGACTTCCTTTTTTAAAAATATCTTTAGACATGAACAGAAGAAACTGATGCACCTATTAAAGCACCAGAGTTGCAAAAAATCATTTTCTTGAGTGAGTGCAGTAAGATGTTTCTTCTGGTTTTGTTCAGTATTTGCAGTAATGGCCTTCTCTGTGGTTCACACATAGAGACGTCTTTTTGGAAATGGAAGTTATTGCGTCTCTCTGCGTCAGCTGATAGAGTCATGTGATGGAGTCATGTGACGCAGTTCATTTGAGTCAGCAGCAAATTAGCAGGATTCATTTACAGCAGGATGAAGATGTTTCTACTGTCTCTGCTACTTGTGAACGGTACTGTTACCTTCAATTATTAGTATTATCATTAATGATGATTTTACTCTATTTTACATGAGGCAAATGATCTTACTGTCATTTTTATAAAATGTTGATTGTGATACGTAGAATTTATAATCTGTTATATATTTAAAACCATAAACTATTGTTACACAAATTATTTCAAGTAAAATGGAAACAATGGGGATGATTGATTTCATTAATATAGTTCATGGCTTGTTGCTTAATGGCTTATTATGTGTTTTCATTAAGAAGTTATGAGGGTTAAAACATTTGTTTAATGCTCTAAATCTGGAATGTGGCAACTTTGAGTTCTGGCGCACCAAAACTAGCACAGAGGGGATCTGGTTTAATTTGATGCCGCAGGACTTAAGACATAGTAGAGAAATCAGAGTGTGTCCAGTGAAGGACTGGACCAGTACATGTGAAGCAATGTACCAGGAGCAGCTCTACACCTTCTACAGGTTGGGTCCACCTCTGCATATATGCACACCAACTTAGTCCTGGACCAGTGCTCCCCATGATCTTAAATTGAATAAGCATGTTTCGAACACACACTGATATATTGTAGACTTGGCCAAGGATAGAATGCCGCAGTTGATCTCTGATATGAATGTTAAGGTCTTTTTCTAATTTAGTCTTAATGAAAGCTACTGGAGAACATTGTAAATTGTAAATGAAATAGTAAAGAACTGATGTTCGTTTGAGAATTAAAAAATCATCTACAGGATCGTCTGTTTTGAGGGAATCGTACTGTCAGTGTCTGCACATAGTGTGTGACCTGTAAAAAGCAAAAACACTGAAGAGCAGCAGTGCCAACACTTGCAAATTGTCCATCTACACATAAGTCTGCAAAGGATTTTAGACCCTTTCTGTGCCAGATGTGGAACACCGTCACTGAAGGAAAAAACAATTCATTTGCTCCAATTGGGCCTTGAAGTGAAAAAGCCTGGTGGCCAATGCTCTTCCTAAACTGGGACCAAATTCTAAGAGGTTGATGGACTACTCTATTATTACTAGGCAAGAGAAAGGGATAAGCCTAAAGTCACAGGTAAAGAAACCATGATGACCCAAACTGGTGATGACAGTTCAAGATTGTAGCGTCACCAATATAATGCATCATAAAACAGAGTAATAGCCCATTCCTGATATTTGTGGCCCAATGGTAGTACTGGAAATTGGAAAGGGCTAAGCCTCCCACCGGCTTGGGTCTTTGAAGAAGAGCTTTCCTCAGTTTTAGATGTTTACCATTCCAAATAAATAATTGATTAAGAAAACCAGAGATTTAAAAAAGGGTTTGAGAATTAGGACTGGAAGGCATTCAAATACATGTAGAAATGTTGGTAGTAGCATCATTTTTACACTGTGTCAAATCCCCAACTCTTTGACCTTCAGGCTGAAGGAAGAACAACACTCGGTGTTTAATGCTGAATCAACAATCTCTTTAATCCATACACTTCTCATTATTCCATACAAACTCTTTAAGCATTACAAACGTCTGGACGGGAGATATGCACAGGAGGGTGTCTGGCAAACTCTCGAAGTGTCCACGTGACCATTTCTCACATTCTTATAGCTTTGGCCCCTCCTCCAAACTCAGCACTCACATTCTCTCTCTCTCTCAGTGAGCCTAAGTCATGACCTTGGCTTCCTGTTTTTCTCCTCCTGTATGTTCTGTTCTCTTTGTAATCAGAAAAGCAAGGCCATGATGCTCTGCAAACAGTATTTCTTATAAATCAGCAGTATAATGCATCATAAAACAGTGCAATATCCCATTCCTTTTTTTCCCAGAATAAACAATCAGTTACAATCAAACAATCAATCTGCTGGTCCCTCTCTAGTCTGATCAACAGTGTTTCAGTAACTTTCCACTAGAAGATGCTCCCCTGTTATCTACTTTCTCCCAGGCAAGCGTGGGCGAGAGTCTACAGCCTTCTACCCTCCAAGGACACGTAGTCTAATGCCTTTATTTTCAGGCCTGTGTCCACTTAATACTACACTATATGGTTATATGGCATTTTAGTCAATATAAAGCATAGAATTGAGGCACTTCAAATATTTCCACAACTGTTAATCCTGCCCATTAAAGACAAACATGATGGCGTAGAGCCTAAAATGGTAAGAATAGGGACAATTAGTTAATACTGAAGCAGACCATGTTTTTTTTTTTTTTTTTTTTAATAAAAGTCTGTAAAAAATCAATTTGGGCCTGGAGATTTCCTGGATTTTCTCATTATTATTATTATTAATATTATTATTATTTTATTTATTTATTAACTGTTTTAAACTTCAGCCTTGTCTTGACCAAGTTACTGACCAATTACAAGTAGGTTGCAAGCAAATGATTTAATGAATGCTGAGATGGTGTTAATCATATACTATGATCTTCACAGTCACCTAACCCAGCTCAAAATCTGAGACATTTTAGACCAACCAGCATTAAATAAGAGGATGTCTTGGGTAGGAATGATTTTTACATCCTCCAGGAGGATAACAGGAATGTGACGAATGTATGCAGAGGAGACTGATGGAGGATCAACACTTGCTGGTTTTGCTGTCATTTGTTTTATTTAATGGTCAATGTTATATTCCCAGTGCTGCAGGCTTGTCAAATCTAAAACCATTATTTGAATACAGTCAAGCTGCTTGAGTTTGATTTTACCGGTTACAATGACATTAAAGGCATTAACTTCAGTCTTGGAACCTGAAACGAATCTGTATGTTTCCCTGGTTGAACTGGTGCACTCAGACTGGACTATTCCCATTTCCCTCACAGAGTGCAGATTTTTCAGAGAAGTTCGACATGTGCTGATTGAATGCTCTTTGATTTCAGTATCTCTTGTCCTTATAAATAAGTTACCTGCACTCCTGCAAACAACCTCAAAATATGGAGCTAATTTGTGTTTTTCTATGTGCTCACAGTTTCCCAGGCTGTGGTGGTGGAGGTGAATGAGGGGAAAATGTTTGTCCTATTACCCTGCCAGTACTCAAGAGTCATATTTAAGAACCACACAGTGATGTGGACTCGCAATGATCTTAATCCCAAAACTGTCCACCGACAACGAGAAGGAGGAGATGATCTTAGAGAACAAAACCAGCGTTACAGCGAGCGCACATCGATGAGACCTGATGCTCTGGACTCTGGAGACTTCAGCCTCACTCTGAGAAAACCAGCAGAGTCTCACAGTGGAAAATACACCTGCTCCATCACTGATGGAGAAGAAGAACTGATAGTCAGACACATATGGCTGCAAGTGAAAGGTAATAAATAAATGACACCTGCTGTAACCACAGATCAAAGACTAATGCCAGACTCAGGCCCAGGTTAAAATATGTTGGATGATATTAATTATCTGTTGTTTTTTCCCAGCAGGATCTGTGTTCATGGAGTGGTTTATGACAACTTTATTCTGTGTTGTGGTCATCCTTGTTTGCATAGCTTATGTCTACGGTGCTCTCAGGAGTGAAGCATTACAGCACAGAGCAGAGAAGTAATGTGAGTCTGTGTCTTGCTGTGTTGTTCTTTTGTATGACTGCATTCATGTTTAGGGGTTTAGCCGAACAGACACATGTTCTGCTGCTTTCCTCTCCGTTCTTTAGGAAATGTAAGAGGAGAAGCTTGCTCTGCTCCACAGCTGACCTGCCTCAGGAAACTACAGTGGACTGGAGGTGCTCAAACTACAAACATGGCTGTCCACATCTGATGGTTTAACTGGCATGCTAAAAACAGCCAAAGTGAAAATGATTCAGATCTGTTAACCTAAATATATAACTGCTGTTTAGATTGAGGTCAGAGGTCCTTAATACTGGATATTACACTCTGGACAGGAAACACACACCAAACTGTCTGTTTTCTGTGTTGTACTGATGTTAAGCTGTTTTCTAGCAGGGCAGTTTTTCCTTTTTGACTCTGCTGGTGACCATCGGGGGCACGCTTTAAAAACTCAAAATCTTACCAAGTATGTTTGTCTTATTTCTTGTGAAAAAAAAGTCATGACACTTAAAATAAGACAAAAGCAGCTAAAGAGTAATATTTCAGTAAGATATGTGAACTTATTAGCCAGTGAATCTTGAATTTCCACTTGTTCTATTGGCAGATTTTTCATTATTTCAAGTAAAAATATCTTGTATCAAGTGAGACAAAAAGTAAATCACTCACTCAGACAGTGTTTCTACATAAATGCTTTCTATCTAACATTCACATCAACAAGCTGCCCAAACAGATTTTATTTGCAAAGGGGAAGCAAACCATCAACCTTCTGATTTGTCGATGACCTGCTCATCCCCCTGAGTCACAGCAGCCTCGTGTGTTTTAGACGTCAGTGAAGCACATTTGTTCCATCAGTATGTTTTCAATCACACGTGAGAGTAACAGTCTAACTGGGGAGCATGAAAATGTTTCATTAATCCACTTGTGTGATCTTAAAGCTTTCCCACACCCCTGAACTGTTTCATAAACCTAAACGCAACAGAAAATAAAGTTTATTTAAACTTTATATTTTCTTCAAACAGTTTTAAAATAAACCCGAGACCAGTGAACATCATGAGTGTGGATGTGGAAGCTGCTGCTCTGTGAGCGTGGGAAAGTTTCAAATAAATACAGGGTCATGAGTGGCCACATGGGGGCGCTGCTGGGCGCTTTTTGATCTATTCAAAAATGCATTGATCCTTCAGTCTGCTGGGTCTGAGCAAACACCGTAAAATCACAGCATTGTAAATATAATGAATCTGAATATTGAAGAAAAAGAAGAAGCTTTATTTCCACAGATGAAGGAGAGATGTTATTACCTCCTGTTTTACAGTTTATTTACAGACACACTTAATTTACAATAAATCTGAATTTATGGTTGTTATTCATTCATATCAGCATGTGTGCTGTTAGAGCAGCTTCTTTCTGTCACACCCAGAAAAGACTGAAGTCCATCCTGAGCCTGTAAAACGTCTCTGTTGTTAACACGGTTTTTGAAACAAAGCCCAGAGTCCTTCTGTCCTGAACTGTAGAAGTTAATCATTGATTTTACCCTCTGCCAGGATCAGAGCTTTACTCCAGCTGTCTGACTTCTTCATGTGTCTGTGTCACATTCACTGACTGCCTCTTCTTCTTTGTTTCTCTTTGAGAAGCTTTACATTTAAAACGAGGCATCGAAGCTTCAGTAAAGCCTTTATTTAGATCCTGTGTGCAGCTGCACGACCAACATGTGACTTTCAGCTTTGATTCAAAGTGTTTCATTAACAGCATCACATTAACTGATCTGGAATGAAAGACATGTTTACACAGGGTGAGGCTGTTCACTTATTTAATGACACTAAATGAATGAAACACATCAAACCTGCAGCTGGTTTAAAGTGTTTTATGGGTTTTGACTGTAATTTTAAATAAATGTGCTGAAAAGCTGAAGTTAAACCATCAGAGAGTAAAAACTAAGATCTTACAGGAAGTCCTGACCTGCTCGGCTGCAGGTTCAGTTTATCAGAGTTTGAGTTTCTGTTCTTCTCTACATACAGACTGTAACACCGACCTGAAACTGTAAACTCGTCATTCAAGAACCAAATTTAAACATTAACAAGTTTGTTTTGTTTTTTTTCAAAGTTCACATCTTATTGCTGCTTTACTGAAGTTTGGTCGAGTCGGGCTGTAAATGATCTGTGACACAGACACACCTTAATGAGCCGTCTGCTCACACTTCTCCTCACAGACTTTGATTTAACTCTGTGGATCAGCTGTGACATGGTCACAGTGGGTACTGTAGCCGTCAGCCTCATGTCCCGTCTGAAGCAGTGTGAGAGTGTCAGTAGATGATCAGCAGAGGAAAGTGAAGCTGCTGTGAGCTGATGTCCTGAAGGGCTTTTAAAGAGTCTCTGAGTTTGACAGGAACATGAAGATGTTTGTGGTGTTTGTGATCCTCCTGCACGGTAAGTACACCTTCCTCTCTCTGCTCTCATCATCAGCTTTTCTTTCATCTCTCTCTCTTTAATGTGTTGAAGTGCAGCAGGAGGAGATTTCCATCAAACACTGGATTCTGATTCAGATCAAACTAACAATCCAAAGCAGCAACTTTCAAATCTCTGGATTCTTCTTGGTGCCTTTCAGATGAGCTCATGTTACAATCAGCTGCTGTGTGTGTTGTTGTGTAGCTGAAGCTCGGACTCACATTTCATATGTGACCAAAGGAAACTTGGTGCTGTGTGTGTGTGTGTGTACGCAGTGGCGGTCCTAGCCTGTTTGGCGCCTCGGGCGAACACTCCCTCTGGCGCGCCCCCCCCCAACCACCACACGCACATATGAAGAGAGAGAGAGTATGCATAGTATGCAAACGGCTACCAAACAGCCATCATAATTCGTCACACAATGAGAACAGGACAAATCAACAACTGACACTGACTAATTAATATTAAAATTTGTAACATAATGTATTGTTTGGACTTTAGTCTGTTACTGTTGCTATTTTTACCATTTCTTCTTGGAGCAACTGTAACTCACATTATTACCTTAGCGATTAATAAAGTATTCTGACTCTGATTGGTTCAGGATGACCTGCCATGATCCAATCACACATCTGCTTACCTGCATCTGTTGCTCGTTTCTCCTCCTCTTCTTTTCTATTTTTTCTAAACTGAGGACCTGATGGCTTTGAACTTTTCTTGTCCATCTTGGTTTTAATTTTGCACTCCAGTATGAACACCCATCCCCCAACCCAAGGATCACCACAACATGATCTAACACACCTACACCTTAGTTCACAGATTCACTTTGTCGAGGGTGCATTTCTGAGATTTCACACAACCCAGGATTCAAATCATGAACACATAATGGGCTTGGATTTACAACATTATGAATGAAATGTGCTCTATTTGGAAGCAGCTGGCCCCTCCCCTTTCGACGGGTTGTGTGTGAGACTTTAAATCATCAAACTGTAAATTTTAAATTGTTATTGAGCCCTTTACCCCGAGTCCTAAAGTGTATGTTTATTTTCTTACTCTTCTTATATATATTGTGTATTTGCACTGCTGTAACTGGAGCCTCGTCGTCTCGTCTCTCTATATACTGGACTGTAGCGGAGATGACAATAAAGTTTACTTTGACTTCAGCAGCGCGCAGGCGCACCGAGGGCTCTCGCGCTCACTTTATAGAATTTCGAAAAAACATCGGTGCAAATTATAAGTCTGTATCATGATGTCTGTTGTTTTCGTGTTTGTTGGTTTGTTTTTATTTTGTTTTATTTTGCGAGTTGGTTATTAGATGCTGCTCCAGCCAGTCAGAGACTCCCCCACCGCCCCGCCCTCTCCTCCCTGTGCTGCAGGCGCACCTCGCAAACGAAGGGCGCCCTTACTCCCAGCAAAAGGGTGATAGAAAACCAATCGGTGCCTGTGCCATTCCCAATATGCGCTGGCTGATGTCGGGGCAGCATGAGTACGAGCAACTTTTATTTATTTTTTGCCGATGCCCGTGATGCCGCCCCAGGCAACCGCCCGTGTCGCCCGTATCTAAAACCGCTACTGTGTGTGTCTGTGTGTGTAAGTGAGGCTGGATGCTTGTTGATGGTTTTGAGTCTGCAGGACTGTCAGCAAAAACAATGTTGTGGTTTAGCAGAAGCTCTGCACTGTGTTTGCACGCAGCACTACAGGAAGCAGCACAGAAGCAGTCACTTCTACACCTCTCAAGTTTAATGTAACTTTCCCGGTGAAATGGTCAGACTGTAGCTGAACGGAGAAAACGCAGCTTCACACTGTGCGCCACGTTATTGTTTCACTGAAACGCATTTCTACAATACTGTTACTGTTACTTGTACTCTCTGCAGTGTTTAAATGCTTACATATACACACACAGTTACTGTCCCTCCACACATACGACTCGGTTCTGCTTCTATGCCCCAGCTTTGTTTACTTTTTCCCACCGAGGCTTCTAGACTTCTGATTGGCCAACATTTCTACACGGTTAGGAATCTAGCGCCACCTGCTGCTTTGGCATGTTCATAGCAGCGTTTTCCTTCATTTCTGCCTTTATGTGTGGACGGGATTATTTTTTAAAACGAAAACAGAAAATCTCCATTTTCAAAAATACCCATGTACGTGTGGACGTAGCCTGAATGACATGGTACTCTCCACCTAAGAACTGAGGGTGGTGGGAAGAGAGAGGCCTGGGTCTGTCTGCCCCAGTGACTCATATCTGGATAAGCAGAAGATGGATGGATGAAACCTGCTGCCCAGCTGTCGTACAGTAGTGTTGGGTGCAGGCAGCGTGGAAAGCAGCCTGTATTGTGCCAGTGCCAAAAATAAGGTGTCCGGCTATATGTTTTTTTCTTTCATTTTTCTAATGTTTTCAATACATCCAACCCAACATACTCAAAGACAAGCTCACAGCAGACTGAAAATGCAACTGTGAGTCCTACCATAACCAGGAATACTTGGGTGATGGTGCCATCATGTTGTGTACAAGATTCAGCGACTGGACTGGATAAAATCTTCCTCACACTGAACACCTCAAAGACAAAGGAAATGATAGCAGATCTATGAAGATTCAGGCCTCCTCTCTAGCCTTTGAAAGCTCGTGTCACACAGAGGTGGTAACAAAGATAAATATCTACGTTTACGCCCTGATAACAAACTAGACTGTAACTTGAACACAGACGAACTATAAAAAAAGGGGCGAGAGCCTCGTTTTGTTAATAAAACTAAGATCTCTCTGCAGTTAAATACTGAAGGTGTTCAGTCTGTGGTGGAAAGTGTGCTGCTCTACGCTGCAGTCTGCTGGAGAGGCAGCATCAGGAACAGTGATGCAAGGAGACTGGACAAACTGGTGAGGAGAGCTGTCTCTGTGAGCCAGACTGGGCACAGTGGGGGGAGTGGTGGGAAGATGCACAACTCTGATCGACCACTTCATAACATCTTTGTGGAAGAAGAAACCATCAGTACTGACTCATCAGGCTTTTAATTCTCATACAAATGGCTGATGAGTTATGTCAGACAGATGAATTTCCCTCTGAGATCAATAACATTTTTCTTGGCACCAATTAGACAGTTCATGTTTCAAGGATCTAGTTTTATAGAAAAAACCCAGAGATTATTTTTTAGCAAAATTTGAATCAGTGTTACACGATCTTCCCCTGCAATGCACTCAACTAAAGCAATGCAATTTTTTCATAATGCACATTTCAATGTGCCTACACAGCAGACAGAAACAAACATTTTTGATACAGTGGGGCAAAAAAGTATTTAGTCAGCCACCGATTGTGCAAGTTCCCCCACCTAAAATGATGACAGAGGTCAGTAATTTGCACCAGAGGTACACTTCAACTGTGAGAGACAGAATGTGAAAAAAAAATCCATGAATCCACATGGTAGGATTTGTAAAGAATTTATTCGTAAATCAGGGTGGAAAATAAGTATTTGGTCAATAACAAAAATACAACTCAATACTTTGTAACATAACCTTTGTTGGCAATAACAGAGGTCAAACGTTTACTATAGGTCTTTACCAGGTTTGCACACACAGTAGCTGGTATTTTGGCCCATTCCTCCATGCAGATCTTCTCGAGAGCAGTGATGTTTTGGGGCTGTCGCCGAGCAACACGGACTTTCAACTCCCGCCACAGATTTTCTATGGGGTTGAGGTCTGGAGACTGGCTAGGCCACTCCAGGACTTTCAAATGCTTCTTACGGAGCCACTCCTTTGTTGCCCGGGCGGTGTGTTTTGGATCATTGTCATGTTGGAAGACCCAGCCTCGTTTCATCTTCAAAGTTCTCACTGATGGAAGGAGGTTTTGGCTCAAAATCTCACGATACATGGCCCCATTCATTCTGTCCTTAACACGGATCAGTCGTCCTGTCCCCTTGGCAGAAAAACAGCCCCATAGCATGATGTTTCCACCCCCATGCTTCACAGTAGGTATGGTGTTCTTGGGATGCAACTCAGTATTCTTCTTCCTCCAAACACGACGCGTTGAGTTTATACCAAAAAGTTCTACTTTGGTTTCATCTGACCACATGACATTCTCCCAATCCTCTGCTGTATCATCCATGTGCTCTCTGGCAAACTTCAGACGGGCCTGGACATGCACTGGCTTCAGCAGCGGAACACGTCTGGCACTGCGGGATTTGATTCCCTGCCGTTGTAGTGTGTTACTGATGGTGACCTTTGTTACTTTGGTCCCAGCTCTCTGCAGGTCATTCACCAGGTCCCCCCGTGTGGTTCTGGGATCTTTGCTCACCGTTCTCATGATCATTTTGACCCCACGGGATGAGATCTTGCGTGGAGCCCCAGATGGAGGGAGATTATCAGTGGTCTTGTATGTCTTCCATTTTCTGATGATTGCTCCCACAGTTGATTTTTTCACACCAAGCTGCTTGCCTATTGTAGATTCACTCTTCCCAGTCTGGTGCAGGTCTACAATACTTTTCCTGGTGTCCTTCGAAAGCTCTTTGGTCTTGGCCATGGCGGAGTTTGGAGTCTGACTGTTTGAGGCTGTGGACAGGTGTCTTTTATACAGATGATGAGTTCAAACAGGTGCCATTCATACAGGTAACGAGTGGGGGACAGAAAAGCGTCTTACAGAAGACGTTACAGGTCTGTGAGAGCCAGAGATTTTCCATGTTTGAGGTGACCAAATACTTATTTTCCACCCTGATTTACGAATAAATTCTTTACAAATCCTACCATGTGAATTCATGGATTTTTTTTTCACATTCTGTCTCTCACAGTTGAAGTGTACCTCTGGTGCAAATTACTGACCTCTGTCATCATTTTAAGTGGGGGAACTTGCACAATCGGTGGCTGACTAAATACTTTTTTGCCCCACTGTATATTAACTTATTTAAGCAGACCATTTAGTATCAGCAACATTTATACTATAGTTTAGACCCCTAAGAAACTCCTGATGGTATTTTTAGTTGTAAAAATTGAAAACTGCTGATTGAAATTGAATTTTTACTCATTTGAAATGATGAGCGGCAGTCAGGTGCCTGACCTGTTAGACCTTTGTATTAGAATTTCATGGTCAACAGAGTCGAACGCAGCAGTGAGACTGAACAGAACAGAAACTGCAGTTTCATGGATATGTGCTCGACTAAAGAGGTGCAAGACTTTAACTTTGTCAACTACAGCTGAAAACCCTTGATGATTAAAATAAACTACAGTTAATGTGATTGGCTGACTACTCTGCTCCCTGCAGATAAATGTGGTCTCTGAGACAAACTCACAGCGTGCAGCTAATCTGTGTTTATGTGTCCTCAGTTTCCCAGCATGCCCTGGCTGTGCTGGTGCAGGTGTATGAGGAAGCAAAGGTTGCTCTGCTGCCCTGCCGGTTCTCAGGCTTCATTCCTGATCAACCCACAGTGATGTGGACTCGCAGTGATCTGGATCCCAAAACTGTCCACATGACACAAGAAGGAGGAGATGACCTTACAGGACAAAACCAGCATTACAGCGGGCGCACATCAATGATGGTCGATGCTCTGAACACTGGAGATTTCAGCCTCACTCTGAGAAAACCACAACGGACCGACGTCGGCAACTACACCTGCACCATGAGTGATGGGACAGGAGAATGGAGACTGACAGATTTACAGCTGCAGGTCAAAGGTCAGCAACAAACCCCAGATGAACATACAGGTGAAAAAATCTGTCCTGTAGACAAAGGTTAGAGGTCAAATGGAGAGGTAGTATATCCTTAAAAAAACTGGAAGGAAGGACAAAAGAGGTTGAGGGAGATGAAAGCGGCAGGAACTGAACCATCTACAGCCACTTTTTATGCAAATCAGATGGATGAGCAGGAAATGCTCTAAAAATGTGCTGATGCGAGATGGAACGACTCCCCTGTAACTCTAAGATGAATGTGTCTGCTTTTGCCACTGCAAATGATGTTGTGAATCTGAGTTTTTAGCCATTGCATTATAAAGTATTTGCTTATAATACTTATACATAGGAGATTTTTCTTTGGTGGACTGGCTAAGCTGGAGACAGAACCTGTGAATGTTTAATGAAGGCATCCAGAATAAAGGGCACAGTCTCAGTTCAGGAGACAGAGAACCTCTCTGCTTTTAAGATCAGACATCAACCTTTCACCATCCCTGCTGCTGTACACTCAAAGTGCTGGGAGGACTTCCCATGATACACTGAGCACTTCTCGTCCACTCCCCTCTTTTCACCCCACTTTTCAGTGGTTTCCCTGTTGGTGAGTAATGCCCGGTAAACCAAATAATACCATCAGACATCTTCACCAGTAAAAAGCCAGAGTCAGAGCTCAGGAATGCAGATGTTCATCAGGTTTCAGTTACCACTAATGTTTTTCGGCTCCTGCTCTTGTGGTTGATAATGTTGCTCTTGTCCTCATAGATGACCCAATGAAGGTGACAGTGGGGGAAGGGTCAGAGTCTGTCCTCTTACCCTGCAAAACAAAACCTGGGCTGCCAAAGGACATCGCACTGGAGTGGACTTGTGCTGACATAGTGGTCTATGTGTATCCACACAAAAGCGACCACCTTAAGAAACAGGATGGACTTTACAGAGACCGAACGAAGATGAATGAAGACCTGCTGAGAACTGGAGACCTCAGTCTGACCCTGAAACACCCCACAGAGAGAGACAGTGGAGGATACATCTGCACCATCTACAGGGACAAAGACATCCTGAGACAGAAAGTAGTGCTGCAGGTCAAAGGTAAGTGATGCTGACACAGGTCAGAGGTCAATGCTAACAATCAAAGTCACGATTCAGAGATCTTGCTTTTTTTGTGTGTTTCTCCACAGAACAATTTCCACCCTGGGCCACAGCTCTCCTGGTTCTCCTGGGTCTTCTTGTGGTTTCTGGAGGTCTTTTATTTCATTTCCGGCACTATTTCATGCCAGGTAAGTGTCTCCTACTACACTCCCACAATGCTGATGGTTAGCAGGTGTCCTCTGGTGGCTACGTTATAGTCAGTTTTCCTTCAGAAAGTTCATAATCACCATCCAGATGAACATTATCTCTGGCTCGGCCTTTATGTTTGGTTAAGCCATAAAGCAAGTATGGACATGTTGAAATTTCATCATATCCCTCAGCTAACAGGGTTAGAATGACGTTTGTGGTTAGAGTGACTTTTGTTGCCATGATGCCAGGTGTCTCTTGGAAATGAGATTTTTAATCTCAATGAGATTTTTTACCTGGATAAATAAAGGACTAATAAAAAAAATAGAATATTTCATACTGGAACCAGTCAAACATGTTTGAACTGCAAATATTTGACTTCATCCAGTCAAATAAACTGTGCTCATGTTGTGCTTTTTTGTCCTCTCAGACCCCAAGGTGGAGGTGGATTCAGAGGTGGAGTCTGTCCAGCTGCCCTTCAAAACCAAAGTTCACCTGCCTGAAGATGCTAAAGTCGTGTGGAGTAACTCTTACAACAAAAATGTCCACGTGTATGAGAACGGCTCTGACCAGCCTGGAGAACAGGAAGTGGTTTACAGGGATCGAACAAAGATGAATGAAGACCTGCTGAAAACTGGAGACCTCAGTCTGACCCTGAAACACCCCACAGATGGAAACACAGGAGCCTACACCTGCACCGTCTACAGCAGGGAGGGAAACATCTTGCTGAAGAGAAAGGTGGAGCTGAAAGTCAGAGGTTAGTGTTGTACATACAGGTCAAAGGTCAGAGGTCAATGTTGTAACTAGATGACCCGTGCTTGTTCCTACCATTATTGGCTGACCAACAATCTTTTTATCTTTTTCTGATGAAAGAAGCTTAACCCTTTAAGACTGGGTTAAGACACGCTCCATTTTGCGTCACTGTATTTAAATCCCTGTAGAACTGCAACCACATAAGCTAGCGTAATAATTGTTTTTGCATATGAAACCAGTTGCACTTACATCTTATTCCATCAGCTCATCCTAAGTCATGGTTTCCTTCCACATGTAAAAATGCATGAAAAGCAGTTGCAGCAACAATAACATAATATTCCAGAAACACGCTTAAAAATTGGCGTATCCCATAAATTAAACTAAGAAGACACTCAAAATAAATCTCCTGAGGTGGGAAACTATTTTGTGCAACTTTTTTGTATTTACAGTTTTGAGGGATAAACCTCTTAAATTTCCCTAACTAGAAATATAAGTTAAAAAAACAAACAAACAAAAAACAACCCTAAGATGATTTCAATTTTTTTGGTTCATTGCACTTTTTTGCAATTTATGTAGTTACTGTGGACTTAATGCATACATATTATTAAAATCTGAGCTATAACAGTTGTATTGATGTATAGCAACTTGAAATGCTCTCTAGAATGGCACTACAGCATGTAAAAATATAAAGATAAGCTCTAGCGGACTTGGTTCTATGGTCGGTCCTAAAGGCAAAATAAAAACTACAATACTTCAGGACAAAATCTATATTGAAATGACTCTTTCATCAATTTATACAAACAAGATGAAAATATTTTGGAGACACAGGAGCCAATCAGATGTTGACTTGCTCTTAGGCTGCATTGCATTTGTCTGTTTCTGTGTCTGCATGCTGGTCATTAAGAGTCAGTTCTCCAATACTGAAGACAGAAACTTCAGTCATTCATTGTTTTATCTCCTTTGGGTGAAAGGAGAGGTGAAATTGCCATCCCATAGTGACAGATCATACAGTGGTTAGCACTGTTGTCAAGTGCAGGTTGCACAGTCTCCCTGTGACTGTGTGGGTTCTCTGCAGCTTCTCAGAAAAGGATCTAATTTGCATGAAAATGAGACATGATCAGGACTTGTGTGCTGATTGTTAGAAATAAGAACTGGTACTGGTGCATTTTGTTTTTGACGGCATGTTACAGAGAGAGGAAGTCCAGTTTTGGACAGTTGCAGCTAATGTCTGTGATGTGTCTGCTCGTGAGTCTGTAAGTTCAGTCGGTGTGTTTTCTGTTTTACTTTGAAGGTCCGTGTCGGATGTCAGTGTTTCCTGTCCCATCCCTTGCCACGTTAGCCTGATTTTGTTCCAGCTGTGTCCTATCTCTCGTTTCCTGATAGCTCCCTCTGTGTATTTAAGCCCCATGTTTTCCTTGGTCTGTGTCGCTATATCCCTCACTTTAAGCTGTGTGTACGTTTGACTGCTTTGCGTGTCCCGTTAAGTTCAGACCAGAGTAAAAGAACCATTGGTGTGAAAATGCTCTTAGAGCCACAAACATGCTGCTGACGGCTGCATGTTTGATCTGATCTGCTTCCTTCAGCGTTCTCTACAACTCTGAACACCTGCTGCTGTCTGTACAGCTCATGTTGTGTCTGTTGTCCTCTCAGTCTGTCAGGTGGAGGTGGAGGAGGGGGCGGAGTCTGTCCAGCTGCCCTTCAAAACCACACAAAACCTGCCTGAAGACGCCACAGTAGAGTGGGAATACTGTGAACCTGAATGTAGGAAGGTCCATTTGTATCATAGTGGATCTGACCATCTTGAAGAACAGGACCAGGATTACAGAGGGCGAACCACGATGAATGAAGACCCTCTAAAAACTGGAGACCTCAGTCTGACGCTGAAACAGCCCACAGAGAGAGACAGTGGGAGATACAGATGTGAAGTCAAAACGGGTGTTGTACTCCTCAGAAGGAAAAGACTGCTTCTCAAAGGTTGGTTGGATGGTTGGTTGGTGGTTTTTGTGTGTGTGTCTGACTGTGTTGTGTCTCCTCTGCAGGGAGAGTTCAGGTCCAGGATCAAACAGGGGACATCAGGAACAGAAGCAGCTCCATTGATCCGACTCCTCTGATGGCTGATCAATCAGTTTGATCTGTGTGTTCTTTGATTATTGATCAGTGATGTCAGAGTGGAGTCAGTGTGTTGTTGTTGTTTGTGACTCAAATCTCCAGAAGCCGAACAAAAACAGACTCACAGGTCTCATGCAGAGAAAGAGACGGTCCTTTAAAGTGATACAGTACAAATGCTCAACCTGCCTCTATGAAATAAAACAATAAAAAAATCTCAGCTGTTTCAGAACTGCTTCTGGACAGAGCTCTCAGATGTTGGTCCTGGAATCTGCTGGAGCCACTCGCCTAGCACGGGAGTCACCACACCGAGTGCTCCCACTACCACTGAGACCACTGTTACCTTCACCCTCCACATCTACTCGAGCTCTTCACTGAGGCCTGGGTATTTCTCCAGCTTCTCATGTTCCTTTTTCCTGATGTTGCTGTCATTTGGTACATCTATCACTACGGCCGTCATTCTCTATTTGTCTGACACTCCTATGTCAGGTTGGTTATTCCAATCTGTAATACACAGATTAGAAGTTGTTGATCAAAGCAATTTCTTATAAAATTGCAAATCTGGTTTTCTTTATGAAAGTTATTCTAAAGAAAATGAAATTGGTCACAAACCTGATAGTTAACAAACACAGATGTACAAGATGTTTTAAGGAGATACCAAACCAGGAAGGAGATGCTGTGAACCAGCTGTGGTCAATAGTTTGCATGTCTTGATGATTTTGGAGTTTTTAAATATTTATTTCAATTTTTTTTCAGGTTCGATTAATTGTACAGGTTATCTCTTTATTGCCTTTAAAAAAATCTAAATCAAATATATGCATACTCAACCATCACCAGGGCTGGACTGGGACAAAAAATCATCCCGGGCATTTTGACTAGAGACCGGCCCAGCAGGTATTATAGGAAAAACCATAAAGCCTTTGAATGAAAACAAACGCTGTTGTCACAGGTACAGTGTCTTGTTGGTACATATGTGTCAGTCTAATAAACTTAAACCTACACCATCCCTATTCTGGTATTCTAAACAGTACCTGACAGTAGACTGTTGGTCGAGTTAACCTCCTGAACTATCTACAACACATGGTGAAAACCTGAAATTAAGACAGAGAAGACTAGAGGTGAGACATGATCATTACTGATTACTGATGACAGATTTAGATATACTTTCATAAACCATTCATTTGCCACATCAATAAACAGCATGACAGGGCTGTTTTTTCTAACATGGCAACCTTTAAAAAGTGAAAGGAGACAGAAAGACAGGTGAGAAAGAATAAAACTTAATTGACTTTTTGATGGAATTTTACACACAGTAGTGGTACAGAATCTAGAAAATGTGGGAAAATGCTGGCATCATATACAGTACTTAGCTACTTCTGAAGAAATTATGATGGGGCCCTAAAAAAATTACTATGTACAATAATGGATTTCTATACATTTGACATCAGATGAAAACGTTTGTTGTAAGATTCAGAGCAATAAACAAACAAGAGAGAAAAGCCGATCAGCTGATCATTGAGTTTCATGATTGAAGTAGAAACAGGAGAGGGAGGGGGGAATGAGATAAGAGGCAGCTGTGCAGCAAAGACACAGAATAACTCCAGCTTTGTGTCTTTTTCATTGTAGCTGGAGTCCGGGACAAACTGCGTTCCTTCTCACCTCAATACGAAACGCGTAATAATTTCTCTGAATACGAGACGATTCTGTTTTTTACGGGACGGTTGGAAACTCTAATAACTAACCATATAAATAAGATAAAACAAGCTCAACATCAATCAGAATCAGAATCAGAATCAGAATACTTTATTGATCCCTGGGGGAAATTATTTTTTTGTTACAGTGCTCCATTTTAAACCAACATTAAGACAAGACAGACAATACGCTAACTAAGAATAGTACAATATATATATATATATATACATACATACATACATAAGTCACTTATAAATAAATAGTTGGAAAAGAAACATATAACAATAAAGAACCAATAACATCATAACACCTGCCCAGCAGTATAGAAACGAGTTATTGTAACTGACTGTAAAAAGTCAGCACAACAAAAATAAACTCCACCTAAACTTGGTTTATATCTGACCCAGATAGACTGCAGGTCATAACTTCTTACCTGAAGTTCAGTTCACCGCCTCGGGTCTCTGCTCCTCCTGCCTTTCCGTCATCCACCTGCCAGCGTGTTGCATCTGCTGGCCTCCACCACTTGCTAATGTTACTAAATCTGTAGAAGCTCTGCAATAGCCACCACTAAACAACTGCGTTATTTTTACACATCTCCCTTCATCTGGCCATCCACCACCTTTCAGTGTTTATACCGTTAGGGGGAAAAAACGAGAAAAAAACCCCCATCGGCCGGCATTTGCCTGGTGGGCCGATGGCCAGTCCAGCTATGACCATCACTAATATTCTGTTAAATCTTTGTTAATAATCACACAAATTATGGAAGAAATGGATGTATTCAATTTATAATTTTTATGAGTTTATGAAGGATTACAAAGATAACAACCTAAACTGTTTAAATTATGAAAAATTATTTCTATAAAAACATGAATATAGAAATACATCACAGGGTCACATGTGAAGCTCCACAAAGGAAACATGAGCTTCTTCATGTCAGAGCTCCGATACTCTGCACGCTGTTCTGTGACAGGTGGAAAAAAACACGCCTTTATTTATCAATTTAATATATTTACAGCAATTTAAAAAAAACCCAATGTGCCCACAAACCACATTATAACGCTGTTGTTGTTTTTTAAGTCGGAAAATGCTGATTTTACCGCAAAAATAATTAAAATCTAGGAAAATAAAAACAGGTTTAGGCCGCAGGAAGCCGCGATATAGGTGACCGCGCATTCGCCGCTGTTGCACCCTAACCTCTGGTATAACCTCCCTCTAGCTATTCGGGCGTCTGATTCAATTCAATCTTTTTAATCTCGATTAAAAACTCATCTGTTTAGCCTTGCTTTCCCCGCCTCCTAGAGCCCGCATTTTTGTTGTACTGTAAGTTATCTTTTTCGCTTTATTAATATTTATAATGTTTTAACCTTCAGCCTTTCGAGGTGTGCCTACTATGCTGTTTATTATTGGTTAGTTTTGTCACCCGCCTGTTAGTATATTTTATTTGTATTTTGTGTTTTGTATTTGTACCTATTATTGCTCTGACTCGTTCTGTGAAGCACTTTGGCATACCTGTGGTTTTTAAATGTGCTATATAAATAAAATTGTATTGTATATAAATTTACAGATAAACCCGCGATGCGAGTCAGTGGGAGGTAGGAATACTGTGATAACATTAAAAACACAACGTGTGAACACTAACACGGTGTTAACGGTGTGAAACTTTGACGTTATGCTTCGTGTTTGTTGCCATGGAAACGAGCGTGTCACAGCCCCACAGTGGCTTATTATGACATCCACGCATCATTACAGGCAGCCCACTAACACAGCTCAAGATGGTTCACGGATGTGTGTGAAGAAAATAAATCTCAGGCTTTCAAAGACTCTAAACTCTGGAGAAATGAAGGTAAGAGCCCACGCGGGTCAGGAAAATCTTTTTAATATCAGCGAATAAACATGAATAATTATTATTTTTGTTGTTTGTTGGATATAAAGCGGCTCATTTTTAATATTTAATGTTTTATGCTTCGCTTACTTCGTGCGAAGGATAAAGTCAGGCCGACGCGTCCTTGGTGCCCGCTGATATCATCATCATCATCATTAGAAGTATTACTCCGAACAAGCAGACATTTTCTATGCACATCAAACTCTCGGGTGTTTAATGAACCTTCACATTGAAGTAAAGTCAGAGCGCTGCTGTGGCTTTATTACATGAATTTATACCGGACACCAGCTGGAGCTGGCTGCTCCGGTCTCTGCACATGTCTGTGTTTGAGCTCTGACTCCAGGATCCAAGTGATGCTGCTCCGTCTGCTTTCTGCTGGGCTGTTTCTCCTCCTCCAGCTTCTATCTTCTCCTATGTGCAGTCTGTGGCCTCTCACGGCAGATTACGGAGATCTAACCGGCGTGGCAGCACTACCAGAAGACAACACGCACATCCTGTCACAGCTCCAGCTGTAAATAAAACTGTACACTGATGCAGAGCCTGAACTACGCAGCAGGTTCGTCATATGCAGGATTTCTCCCTGGCTTCTAACACACATAGTCAGTGGTGGTTTTTGATATGGGCGACAAACACAAAAATAGCAGACACCATGATACAGACTTCTAATTTGTACCGATTTTCTTTTTTCGAAATTCGCGAGAGCCCTCGGTGCGCCTGCTTGCTGCTGTGCTGAAGTCACTTTATTGTCGTCTCCGCTACAAACAGTCCAGCATATAGAGAGACGAGACGACGAGGCTCCAGTTACAGCAGTGCAAGCAAACAAACAATAAATATAAGAGTAAGAAAATAAATATACGCTTTAGGACTCGTGGTAAATGGATCAATAACTGTTTATAATTTGTAATTTACAGTTTGATGATTTCGTGTTAGTGTTACGGTTGAACTGTGTTCGTGGGCTGCACAACATTACTGGTGCAAGGACAAGAAAGACAAAACAAGACACCCCTGCCATAATC
This sequence comes from Astatotilapia calliptera, assembly GCF_964374335.1. Lineage (NCBI taxonomy): Eukaryota > Metazoa > Chordata > Actinopteri > Cichliformes > Cichlidae > Astatotilapia > Astatotilapia calliptera. Next base: position 78,690,793 of record NC_137424.1, on the reverse strand, counting down.
TTTTAGTTACAATATTATATTTTTTTATGTTCTGATTGTTCAAATATGTCATTTTCTTTGGTTGTTGTAAAATAATCAATCAGGGTAGTTATTGCTCCGTTGTACCACAAGAGGGAGTATCCCCTAAAACGAGCAGCTCTAGCTGAGTAAATCAGTCCAGCCACTAACCATAAAGCAGTGCGCCTAAAAGAGCTGTGAGATTGTACAAATGTGTAACGATGCACTGTGTCTATACATTTGCAGGTAAGCAGATACAATATAGGAAAATAACTTGAGATGTATCTAAAGATAAGTCCACAGGGTTGATGTGGATGTGGGAAACTTGGCCACTGATCCCCACTATGTGTCATTAGTATATAAGTTATTGGTAGAGATGTGAATTAGCCATGAAGCTAATGATTAGCATCTGGAGCTAATAATTAGTTTGTGTGGAAACCTCGTGGCGCTTAGGGTTGCCAACTCCCTGAAAAATAAATAAGGGACACCTCGTGGCCAGGGCCGGGCAACCCAGTTGTCTTCACCCTTCCCAGTGTGGTAGCTCTTTTTTTTGTGTGTGAAATTATTTTTTAACCATTTGACTTGAATTTGATTTAAGCAGATGCATATTCTTTGTGATATGAACACATGTGAAACAAATGATCATTTAGCCATTTATTTTTAGCTCAAAATGACAACATTAACACAGTAAAACAGGTCTCTTTCTTAAACAGAAGCCTGTCATGCTTAACTTTTGAGAATATAAGTAAATCTTTCTTTAAAAGAACTCTGTCCTGCTTAACTTAAAATTATATAAATTAATAGAAAGCAATAGAACGAAAATCATTCTTGTAACTGTGCACATATAGTGCATATAGTACAATTGGCTTCAGCTGAGGTATTATTTCAGCTTTTCTAAAGCTAATCAGCTGCTCCTGTTTGTAAACCCACTTGTTCCCATGATTACGCATCTTAAGTCATCATCATTATTCATCTATGTATTACTTTTATGTATTAGTCATCTATTTGTTGTAATCATCTATCCTTACAGTTGTTTATTACACAAAATAAATGATATTATCACACTTCTGGCCACATAGCGCTGATATTCACTGCACATGCCCATATTAACCTTAACCAGAGGGTTTAAAAAAGCAAACCAATGTTTACATACCATATCTGCTTCTGCCGGCCTGGTGGACAAGAAATTGGTAAAGGGTTCCCCGAGCTTTCACGCCCCTCATGTTCTTCATGTGCCACCACTAGAAGCATGCCTATGGAAAAAGTGCGCCGGTGTTGTGCCAAAAAGTGATTGTCTGCCAAAAACTGATTGCTCGTATTTAAACTGCTATAAGTAACTTGTTGGGCTATACTATGTGAAACATATGTCAAATGCATCCCTTATGGATGACATAAAGTCATCTTGAGCCACAAACAACATTAGTGTAACAAGGTAGAAGCCGCAATCAGTTTTTGGCAGTGACTTTTATATAACCTTTATTTATGCAGTTAAAAAAAATCTCATTAACATTAAAATGTCTTTTGTAAGAGTAAGTTGGCCACGAGGAAATGGCAGCAATCTTGATATGGTATCACTGTGGGGTTGTATACTGTTGATCTAAAGGGGAATTTGCCTGTGGAAACAGCAATTTTCATTTTTAGAGCATTGTCAAATCTTTAAAAGAGTAGGTCGTATCTTGGCAATTTGACAAGTCTTTTATTTTGGAAGGCATAATCAGAATGACTTGATATTGACGTGGTATCACTGTGTGGTTGTATACTGTTGCTCTAAAGTGGAATTAGCCTGTGGAAACAGCAAAATTCTATTTAAGAGCATTTTGAAATCGTTCCAAGAGTAAGTCAGATATGGGCAATTTTAAAAGACTTTTATTTTGGAAGGCATAATCAGAATGACTTGATATTGATGTGGTATCACTGTGGGGTTGTATACTGTTGCTCTAAAGTGGAATTAGCCTGTGGAAACAGCAATTTTCGTTTTTAGAGCATTGTGAAATCTTTAAAAGAGTAGGTCGTATCTTGGCAATTTGAAAAGTCTTTTATTTTGGAAGTCAAAGGAGCTTGCAAAGAAAAGCGTCTGAACTTCTTTAAGTTACTTGAAGACGTTTCACCTCTCATCCGAGAAGCTTCTTCAGTTCTAAGGTCAAATGGTGGAGAGTCCCAGATATAAACCTAGTGGGAGTGACCCCCCACAGAGGGACAAAAGGACCCCCTGATGATCCTCTAATCGCCTGAGCCAAGGTGTGAAATTGGGTGTGGGCTCCAATCAGCCAGAGTTTCGGGTGGGTTTATTGTGAAACCTGGCCCCACCTTATCATGCGAATTCCTGAGATCAGATGGCCCAGGATGTGAGTGGGCGTTAAGGCGTCTGGGAAGGGATCTCAAAACTGGATTATAGATGGCAGAGAGTTGGTGTCGTAAACCCCGCCTCTGTTCAAAGATGGTCGCTCACAGTGGACTTTATTTTGGAAGGCATAATCAGAATGACTTGATATTGATGTGGTATCACTGTGTGGTTGTATACTGTTGATCTAAGGTGGAATTACCCTGTGGAAACACGAATTTTCCATTTTAGAGCATTTTGAAATCACTGAAAGTTAGGTCAATTATGGACAATTTGAAAAGGCTTTTATTTTTGAAAAGCAAAATCAGACTGACTTGATATTGATATGGTATCACTGTGGGTCTGTATACTGTTGATCTAAAGTGGAATTACCCTGTGGAAACAAGAATTTTTCATTTTAGAGCATTTTGAATCGTTAGAAGATTAAGTCAAATATCAGCAATTTCAAAGGGCCATTACTATGAAAGGCAAAGTCAGACTGACTTGATATGGTATTACTGTGAAAAAGACTGTGGTTGGAAAAGGGGGCACAAAGACATACTTTTCTTTCTTATTGTCATTTAAAATGTCTCGCTTTTAGTAAATAATTATCCAAATCTTACACCCAAAGTTTTAATTTGATGTAAAATGAATAGAAGTCAATTACTGTATATAGTAACTATTAAGTCTAATATATATACCCTAGTAAGCTATAGTACTTTTTCCTTTGGGAAGGTACCATCTGTGCAGTCTGCAGTTCTGTTGAAGAAAGATGTTGAATCTATTTAATATTTCTTGAAAAATAATTGATTTCTGTGCATTTTTTTTCACACTGCATCAAATTAAGGTTGATTACGTCGATTAAGCATCATGAGGTGGAGCGTGAGGGGTGGTTCCCTATTTTTTATTTATTTATTTTTGTTGTTGCTGGGAGTTGGAACCCTATTAGTTAGGTTGCTTAATATTTATGCTAAGTACTCTTTAAAATACCAGAATAGGGAGGATGGTGTAGGTCTAAGTTTATTAGATTGATCAGTATTGCTGAACTATAAATATTTTTTTTTGCATACAGGTATAACAGAATAGCTTTAGTGTAGTTGTTGTTTTAAACTTGAGTATGAACTTATACAAAATGCAGCAAGATATTTAAAAAACAGTTTTGTTGATTAAAAAACACTATATCGGATTCATATCGGTATCGGCAGATATCCAAATTTATGATATCGGTATCGGTATCGGACATAAAAAAGTGGTATTGTGCCATCTCTAATATATATATATATATATATATATATATATATATATATATATATATATATATATATATATATACATATATCCTGTATCCTGAATACTCAGAGCATATCCACCAAATACTCAGTCTGGAAGTTGTTGACCAGAGAGATTTCTTATGAAGTCACAGAGCTATTTTTCTTTATGCAACATATTCTAAAGAAAATAAAAATGTCACCTCCTATGCGCTCATAAACCACATTATAACTCTATTATTATTTTTTAGGTCGGAAAATTACGATTTTATATTATGATTATATGAACCTGTGATCTAGCGAGTCCGTGGAAGGTGCACCGCGATGTGTCCGTGGGAATACTGTGACTACATTAAAAACACAACGTGTGAACACGAACACGCTGTGAGGCGATAACGGGGAAGCTTTGATGTTTTGCTTTGTGTGTTGCCATGGAAACATGTGTGTCACAGCCCCACAGCCGCTTATTATCATTACAGACAGGATCCTGTCAAAGCCCACGAACACAGCTCCAGATTGTTCCAGGATGTGTGTGAAGAAAACAAATCCAAGATTAATCTCAGGTTTTCCACATCATGAAAGAATCTAAAAATAAAGTCAGAGCGCTGCTGTGGCTTTATTACATGAATTGGACACCTGCTGGAGCTGGCTGCTCCGGTCTCTGCACATGTCCGTGTCTGAGCTCTGACTCCAGCTCGGAGGATCCAACTGATGCTGCTCCGTCTGCACTCTGCTGGGCTGTTTCTCCTGCTGCAGCTCCCATCTTCTCCTATATGTGCAGTCTGTGTCCTCTCACGGCAGCTCGCGGTGACTCCACCTGCGTGACAGCAGCTACCAGCAGACAACACGCACATCCTCTCACATCTCCAGCAGAGCTGCATTAAAATGTTGCGCTCAGTGTGCATGTCAGTGACAGCTGCAATCAGCTGAGTTATGATCTGAGATTAAAAACACAACAACTCATATTATTATTGACATGTGTAATTATAATCTGCACCATTATGATAATAATGATTTCATAAATAAAGGTTTAACTGGGTCTCCTGTAGGCTGCGCTGTCAGCTCCACACAGCACACGGTGGTCACATGACACCTCATCACTCAGCTGATAATAAATAAATAAAAACAAATAAGTAAATAAAACTGTAGCTGATCCAGAACCTGAACTATGGAGCAGGTTCATCATATCCAGGATTTCTCTCTGGTTTCTAACACACATCAAGGTTCAGCATGAATGTAGTGTCGATGCATCGATGGGTCCCATCAACTGCTGTGGTTTTACACACACGTCAATATTTTATATAACAGAGAAGAAAAAGAAGACAGCGTGTTCTGGACTGTGAGGTCCCTCAGAGTTCAGTCCTGTCTTTCAGGTTAAACACACAATTTGTGACCTTCATTCTCTAAAAGCTCTCTGGGCTCTGCAGGTACTGTGACCTTCAGTCCACTGTGTGCTCTGTGGAAGAAATCCACAGCATGCTGCTGTTTGTGTGTCTTCACGGTTTCCCAGCATGCCCTGGTTGTGGTGGTGGAGGTGAGTGAAAGTTTAAAGTCTGTCACTGCACTGATGTGAACTCACAACGAGGCCGATCCCAAAACTGTCCACAGGATAAATTCAAAGTGCAACAGCAGCATCAGGCTGAGCTGCTACTTACTGCATAATGAACACAGACCTCGTTGATCCAGGAACTGAGGTCAGTTTGTACATTTTGTCTTCACTCCTCTCGAGGATCGCTGACCCGCATAGATGCAAGATTACATTCACCTCCAGTGTGAGTCACTGGTTTCGACTGTGTGCTGAAGATGCTTCACAGCGCTGATGTCTGAGTCACTCATGGACTCTATTTTTCTAAAATACAAATAGATGTAGCTCCTGCAGTGGAAAGACTCAGACTGAAGTTTAACAAACACAGTAAAATTTTACATCTGCATGAAGAGAACCTGTGTCAGACCAAAGCTTTGCTGCTGGGAGCTGAGATAAGCTGATGAAGTTAAAATGAAAATAAAAAATGAAACTTGAAGGCTAAAACATGTGCTGCATATAAATATGCATAAAGATGAAACGATTAAAACATAGATGAGAGTTCAGGAGAATCACCACAGCAGCTCAGACTGATGAAGAGCAGCGAACACTGAAACTGGTGCTTCTTTATCTCATATCAGCTCTCGGTGGTTTCCTGCCACAGACAGACAGCAGAGGCCGAGAGGAACGTTTGATTTGTGCGTCAGCAGCTGCAGAGGAGCGTCCGAGTGTTTAACGGCATCTGTGCTGGTGTCGACTTCACAGGAGGATGAAGATGCTGCTGCTGTTCCTGCTTCTCCTCATCGACGGTAAGAAACGCTCTGAAGTCTGAATGCAGGTTGTTTGCACTCACTGCAGGTTGATCATCGTCACAGACATGATCATGTTTATTACAAGGTTTGTACGCTCATTAGAAACATGGAAGTCTTGAAGGTTTTGTAGAAAAGATGGAAACGTGGCTCACAGGTCCATGTGTGAAGAAGTTTGATATGGTGTGTAACCCTCTCTGTGTGAGTTCGGCTCACACATCCTGCTGACCTACATATACTGAAACAGCGTTAAGTAAACCTTGTTCAGCTGTTACGTGGCTCTTTGTGCTTCAGCTGTTTAAACAGATTCTTTGTCCTGTATGAGCTGATTGTTTAGTGCTTTAAATCTAAACTTAAAGTGATTTAACTGAGGCACCGTTTTCCCCCCCTTAATCACTTAGAAGCTGCACTTTGTGTTTACTTGTGTTATCTTTCTCTAATATCTGAATTAGTTTGATGATGTGAAACATTTAAAAACATACAAAAACAGGGAAACTAGGAACAGGAGAAACACTTTTGCACCTGAACAGAGGTTTAAAGAGCCATGAGTCAGCCTGAAGTCTGGTTAGAGCTCAATCTGAGCTCTGTTTGTTGCTCCAACCAGAAACTTTCATTGAAATCTGTCAAACATCAACGCAGCGACTGACTTGAGGCAACACAAGATTTTAGGCTAAATCAACTGTCTCCTGTTTTAAAGCTGTAATAGATTACTTTTTAACTTCATGAAAATTGTCATGTTTGCACTTTGCAACAGTGAAAGAAAAAACAGAATTTAGATGCAAATGAATCTGAAAGTGGTTAGCACGAGTCTTCATAGGTACTGGTGGATATGCTCTGTTAGCTGGCACGGTGGATGCATGAACAGCATCAGACTGTATCAGGTCACAGTCAGTGGTGAGGTTGTTACTCCAAAAAGTAATCTATTACTTACATTACTTACATTATTCCTTAGTGTTCATAAAAGTGTTGCATTATGCTAATTACTGAAAGTAATTCATAATTACTATACTGAAAATATGTTCTGTTTCCTGGCGCTTGCTTGTCCTCCTGTTTCCGCGATCCTGCGTGAAACAACAAATGCAGCCGTAAGAAACCTCACACAAGCTGCAGACCACACACTTCACAACGGCTTTGTGTACTGATTGAACCGACGGTTTGTCACGGAACGATGGGTGCTCAGCGACTCTCCTAATTAGCTCCCCCAGACGAGGCTGATCAGCAGCATGCGTGTGTCATCATCCATCACCCTCATTAGTGAGGGTGGCGGGACACCCTCACTAGGCCTGACGGTGCCTGTAAACCAGCCTACAAGATACCCCCCGTCCCGATTCCTTTGTTTAGCATTTTAGCATTTTCACTTTTAATCCTGTATCACTCTGCTTGTGCTTGTAAATGGTTTCCTTTTATCCTCTGGCCCTTTTACACTTTACTTCCTGTTTTACTTTGAAGATTTCTGTTCCTTTCCTGTGCTTTCCTGTTTGATGTGCTTTGTGTTTAGCATCTTTGGATGATGGGCTTCCTCTCCAGTTTAATTCATGTTGCATGAATGAAAATGAATTCAACATTTGTAATCATCATTCTGTCTGCTCTGACGTCTGTAAGCAGGTCTGATCATGATTATTACCTCAAACATGACACACGGTGTCTCTCTATATGTCCTCACAGTTTCCCAGCATGCCTCTGGTGTGGAGCTGTATGAGGGGGACTCGTTCATGCTGCCCTGTCAGTTTGACACTTTCAATCTGACTGACCCCTCAGTGGTGTGGAGTCGCTCCGACCTCAGTCCTCCAACCGTCCACCAGCGTCAGCGTCAAGGAGACGAACTGAAAGATCAAAACCAGCGTTACAGAGGCCGAACATCCATGAAGACTGACGCTCTGGAAACTGGAGAGCTCAGCCTGAACCTGACCAACCTCCAACTGTCTGACAGCGCCACCTACACCTGCTCCGTCAGAAACAGGAGGATAGGACAAATTAGACTGACAGATGTGCAGCTGCAGGTCAAAGGTCAGCAAGAAGCTTCAGCGACTGCTGTTGATAAAGATTACATCACTGAAAGTAGTCTTTACTTTACAATCAAAGGACTTTGTTGGCTCAATACAGCTTAGATTACATGGACTCAGAGGTCAAAGGTCACACTGTTTGTTGTCTGTCTTTACAGAGCAGTGGTCATACTGGGAGCCTCTCGTGTTTCTCCTGGTTCTCGTCCTTATAGTTTCCGGGGTTCTTTTATTTCATTTCTGTCATTATTTCATGTCAGGTGAGTGTCTCCTACTATACTACCCATAATGCCGATGGTTAGCAGGTGTCCTTTGGTGGCTCCTTGACTGTGATCCACAAATTTGTTCCAGAAGCTGAAAGAGTTGTGAGTTATGAAGTGAACAGGCAAATATCCCTGAGCTTTCTCCTGAGTGTCAGAATCCGATTTCCTCATTCCGACTACGAAGCGTCAGATTCAGGGTTTGACCTACGATAAGAGCGCTGCTGAAAGAGGCGTGGTCCAGATCTGCTTCTAAACAAACTCCAGATATAAAAAACTTCCTTGATGGTGTGTAAGTGTGATCAGCTACCACATCTATGCTGTAAGTCTGAGGTAGCTAACAGCATAGACGTGCACAGTCAGTACCAGCTGCAAACTAAGCGCGACATTCATGTAAATCCTCTTTGTGGCGCTGAAGTTGGTCACATGGTTTGTAGTTCACTTGGAACAAACCAACCCATGAAAACACGTTTACAAAGCTGTCAGCTGATCCAGGGCAGAGTGAAGCAGCTACAGGTGTCCCACAGTGATCCAGAGGACACAGTCTGATCCTCTCTGTCATCACTGAAGTCAGAGGACTCAGTGGAAACATGAGTGAAGAGCTGCTCACACAGCAGAGTGGACTCACTGACATCTGTGTGTGACCTCTCTGTTTTCCTCTCACTTCTTCAGGCTGTGAACGTGAAGACGGGGATGCTGACGTCCTGTAAAGCACAGCTGACCTTCATCAGGACGTCACAGAGGAGACGCTCTACAAACACACAAGGATCCACACACAGACACACCTGCCTGACAAACTGCTCTTAGTGCATCATCACGCACACGGGATGTGATTTGCAGCGTCAAGAAGTCTTCAAGCGACCAATGAGAGCACAGGATACGACTGACTGACCTCTGGTAGGAACCACAGGCGTGGACACAGGCACACACCTCACAGCAGCTGAAGCTTTCTGCCTCTCTGTAGACGGAGTGTGTTTACTTTTGACAGCAACAATCAGATACTACAGCAGTCAGGTGAATTTAGAGGTTTTTCTGTGAGTAAACTGACTACAGCGGCTACAACGCCGTCCTTTGTTAACGTTGTTGGTCCAGAAACTTCCTGTTCACTCAGAACCTGAAATAAAGGCGTCCACATGAACATCAGAGCCTCTGGTTTTTATCCCCACTGACATCAAACAGACACAAACACTGAGTCACTAAGACGGAGCGTGTTCAGATCAGATGTGTAGGCAATGATATGATGGTCCCGTCTCCTCTCAGGTGGAGGTTGTTCCCACTGCTGTCCTCTCCTGCATTTCTACCTCTGTAAAGATTACGAGCTCTACGATAAACGTGCCCTCATGCTTCTCAGTTAACAATTAACTCAAATGCAGCATCAACCGTATTTTTTACCCTCGTAACAAAAAGGAATAAAGTGTTTTTTCTTTGCTTAATAATCACAGCTTTACTGTATTATGATGTAAAATAAAACTAAAGTCTAAATACAAGAACGTCATTTTAGAATAACTCTCTCTTCATTGATGATGCTGAGCTTTTATACTCATTACCAAAAACCTCAGAGAAATAAAAACACATAAGCCTGGAGCTTCAGTGGTTAAACAACATTTAGTATGTGTGAGTGTGATGAGCAGCTCTGACATGAACCATCACTCCTCCACGTCCAGCACTGTGGTGAAAGCTGTGGACTGTGGACTTTCAGTCACGTATCAGCTTCCTGTCACACACGAGGACTTCCCGTTAAGGTCAAAAGTTCCTCTATCAGCAGTTTGTGCATCGCGAGCCTCCACCCGAGTGTTTCAGATGGTGATGCTTCTGGGTACCGAACATAACACAGAAGATTGAATAAAGACGCTGACGTCCCAACTGTGCAGGCGTCCTTTGACTTTTTTCATTTACACAATTTTAATCACTTTGTGACTGTTTGTCTTGAAATTTCATCTCTTATGAGGTGATCGAGCTTGATTACACTTAATAAGAACATGTGAAGAGTGAAAGGATGGAGGAACAGAGCGAAGTGTCGCAGTCTGTTTACATGTTTAGGGATAAAATTGTTCCAATGACAGAATATGTTTCTATACGTTTAATGGAAGAAATCACTTTATTAATAATAGATGACTGGAGATGGTGCACGCCTGTTATACTGTTACAATCCCTGTTTACATGGATGAATATGGATATATTAATAATGTTATTTTATAATAATAAAAAAAAGAAATAAAAAATCATGGCACAGTCTTGTGCTTGCTGCAAAAGATAAAATAAAATAAAATTCTGCACAGATAAATTTGAATTAAACCTTTTTTTTTTTTTACACTTGTTCTATTTTTCACAGCTGGTACAAATTAGAATTACAGGCGACCGCTTCTGGCCCCCAGGCCATATGTTTGACACCATCATTTATACACAGGTGATGTTTCTACTCTGATATAAATGCTGCGTCCTGTTATTTATTGCTCTTCCTGTTGGAGCCCAGTCACTCTGACATGTGTGACTGTACATGCTGGCTGTGTGTCGGCCAGCTGTCGCTGTCTCACAGCAGGACTCGGAGGATCCAAGTGATGCTGCTCCGCCTGCACTCTGCTGGTCTGTCTCTGCCCCTCCCCCTTCCATATGTCGCAGTGAAGCCTGTAGCTCCACCTACGTGACAGCAGCTACCAGCAGACCACACGTCACTCAGCTGAGTTACCTTCAATTTTTCAAACGGTTTCCTGCACGAATCGAAACCTGTTTGTATTTACTGATTAATGTATTAACTGAATTATTTATGTTTTTTCCCATAAGTAATAATTTCCCATAAATAATTCCCAGAGTGAGTCAGCGGTGTTTATCATATTTATTATCATCACTATGACTACGAGTTCTTACAAACGTTATTGGACAGCTGAAAGCAGCATGGCTGTAGTGCTCATTATTTTAATGATAACATAATTATAATAATTATTAATATTAAATATTAATAATCAGATGAACACTGACCCTGTTGGCATCCGTGTTGTCCAGAATAAATAGCACAGAGAGGACAGACGGCTGTGTCTCCTCTAATACCCGCACTGGTCACCGATGTTTCTGGCCTCATGCTTGTGTTTAACAGCCTCAGAGTTTGGACGTGTTTGTCTGATTTTGTATCATCACGTTTGTTCTACACACGGCTAGAAGCTGGGATAGCGTTAGACATGGATTTTAATTCAGTAAAATATCTATATATCTACATACATATATATTAAATAAAAATACTAAATTTGTTTTCCATCTTTATAAGAGGTTAAAATTTAGCACCTTTTTATTGGTTAATTCTGACCAATCCCGAGAGCTCATTTCATACATCTTTAAATCTTTTGTGAGATATTCACAACAGAAGCTTCGGTGGGAATAAAGAAAGAAAAGGCTCCTCTTTCATAAACGTTATTAATGAATAAATGTCTTTTTCTTGTTTTTCTTTTTCGGTATGAATATTTTCTTCATGTGAGTAACGGAGTGAGGATGACGTCACTTAGCGCTGTAAATGACATTTTCTGTTAAAAGTAGAAGAAAGTAGAGCCCGTGGGGGTCAGAGCTGAAGCCTCTTCCTGTTTTCTCTCCTCCCTGACAGCAGAGACGAGCTCGCTCTCTTTCTCTGCTGGTGGGCGTGAACGAGGCTCACCCACCAGTCTGCATGGAGTAATTCTTCCAGTAAGATGTTCATATATTATTTATAAATATACATAATGTTAATGTGATTAAAGTCTCCACGATCCACAGCAGGAATAATCACGAGAGGATGTTATTTTCTTTTACACAGGCGTGTGTAATGAAAAGAAGCGGTAACATCAAAAACAGCCACGCGGTGTTTTAAAGCAGTGTTTCCAAGGCCGTGACGTGAAATAATAATTCCACATAAACGAAATAAGTCCACAGTAACGAGCCTGTTGTAAGGAGCAGAAAGGTCGGGCCTGTGGGAGGCCGCTCGCATGCTGTCAGGCACAAGCCACGCCCCCACACCTTCCTAGCTGTTGAGTAATGAGGTGTCACGTGACAACAAGCTGCCACGGGTTATGTGGAACTCCCCCTTCTGTGTAGAGCTCACAGTACAGCCTACAGGCACACTGTGATTATTATTAATTAAAGTATTATTATTGCATCATGATTTAAATAATGAGGATGCCTCGTTCTGTTTCCTCTGAGGCTGATGTGCCACGTGGAGCAAACATGAACATAACGTTTACAGCATATCTTGTGACTGGAAATAGTTTGCACTGTTTATATATTTATATTATTTACTGCAGGTATTGGTGAAAAAGCTTTATGTTGTGAAAAACTGAAATTAGAATAGTTGTGCCTTATTTTGTTGATGTTTTTACATGTATTCCTTTTGAAAATGGTAAAATTTGTATATTTATTTATTTTTGTTTGTCTGATTACATTTATTTAAAAAATAAATCGGACATTTCAAACAGTTACTCGCTACTTGAGTAGTCTTTTCGCCAAGTACTTCTTTACTCTTACTTGAGTACAATTTTTGGATAGTCGACCCACCTCTGATTATATCATGATTTAAATAATGAGAACTACAGCCGTGTTATTATCAGCTGTCTAACAATGAGTAACGACTCGTAGTCATGGTGACAATGTTACATACGATAAACAGGCTGTTAAATGAGCTGTTGACTCTGGAGGGCAAAACCAATCATGAATCAATAAACACAAAGATAAATTCGATTTGTTCAGGAAACAGTTTTAAATATGAGAGGTGCTTTTTCATCTCTGATCATAGTCAAAGGAGCTTGCAAAGAACTACGATGACCTGGATGACTGAGAACCTTCACAGACATATCTCTGATCATAACTCAGCTGATCGCAGCTCTGCTGTTTTAATGAGGTCTCTTCACGTGGACGTGGGCTCGTGTTCAGACATCCTGGAGATGTGACAGGAGGTGCATGTTGTCTGCTGGTAGCTGCTGTCAGGCAGGTGGAGCTACAGGCTTCACTGAACCATATGGAAGGAGGAGGAGGAGGAGAGACTGAAGGAGGAGGAGGAGACAGCAGAGTGCAGATGGAGCAGCATCGCTTGGATCCTCTGAGCTGGAGTGAGACGCGACAGCTGGCCAGCGCACAGCCAAGATCTACAGTCACACATGTCAGAGTGACTGGACTCCAACAGCTAATATAAATGCTGTGTTCCAGGATTTATGCAGTATTCATATTTGTGATGTTTTTGTAACAAAACAAAGCCCCACAGAGGATTCACACAGTTTCTATTAGAACAGATTTCAGGCTCTACTTAATTTTATTTTTGTAGGAGATCAAACCGTCGACTGCCTCTCAGTGTTGTTTATTGACTTTCAAACATACGGCCTGGGGACCAGAAGCGGTCGTCTGTAAGTCTAATTTGTACCAGCTGTGATGACATGACAGAATAAAGTTACGTTGAAACCAAGCACACCCTTGTTTGTCTTGTGACATTTCAATAAGTCTGATGTGTCACATGGCCCTCTGCCTATTGAAAAAGCAAATGTTGTTTTCCAAGATGGCCGACTTCTAAATGGCCACCATGGTCACCACCCATCTTGAGGAGTTTGCCCCTCACATATACTAATGTGCCACAAACAGGACTTTAATATCACCAACCATTCCCATGTTATTACGCTGTATCCATATAAATGGCCCACCCTGTACTTATTGTGTCATCATGTGCTGTAAAAAACAAGAACAAGAGGATTTTAACAAGCTTTAGAGGGGAAAACCTCCCACTGTGCACCGGAAAAACAAGAACAGGTGAAAAGTATTTTGAGAATACAGAAGTTGTGGTGGTGGGTGGTGGGGGGCGGGCTCTACAGGAGGGACACAGTTGCCCCCCCTTGTCCCCATAGATCCACCCCTGTTTGAATAATCCAACAGTTGTTAAAAAAAAAGGTCAATTGACTTTTAATTATGTTTTTTTGCAACAAACAGATATTTTTTTTAAAGAAAGGATAAAATAACTTTAATAATATTTGCATAGTTATAGATATTCATACGTGTAAACAGTGATTGTAACAGTCAGTGAAACAGGCGTGCACCAGCTCCAATTCTTCTATTATTAATAAAGACATTTCTTCCATAATTAGAAACATATTCTGTCATTGGCACGATAGTTATCCCTAAACATTAGGGGTGCAACGATATTCGTATCGATATTGAACCGTTCGATACAGAGCTTTCGGTTCGGTACGCATATGTATCGAACAATACAACATTTGTAATTTATTTTATCAACTTTCCTTCTGACGATGCTGTCTGTGTGGAGCGCTCAGTGGATCTGCGCTCGACAGTGCAGCCTAGGCGGAGCAGTCGAACGCAGATTCACTGAGCGCAGGGCAAGCTAGCAGACAGAAGCTAAGCTAGTTGCAACATGGCAAACTGAACCTCCCCCACCCTCATTCAGATCTGGCCTTTGGAACTGTTTTGGTTTTATTTATTGGCTTTTATTTTGGAAAGAGCCATTTGTCTGTAATAAACTCTCTTTTCCAAAGATGAGTGATTCCTCAATCAGATATATTTATTTTCTTTATTACTTTGTTGTTTCAGCAACATTACATTTAAAAACTACTTTTGAGTTAAAATATATATTTATAATTTTAATAAATGACAAATTAAAAAGGCATGAACATTCTTTTGTATCGAAAAAATATTGAACCGAACCGTGAATTTTGTGTATCGTTGCAGCCCTACTGAATATGTAAACAGACTGCACTTCAGCAGCTCTGTTCCTCCATCCTTTCACTCTTCACATGATTTTATTAAATGTAATGAAGCTCGATCACTTTATAATGAATAGAAAGCCAACAAGCACTGATCAGCTGACCTCAGAGAGCCAGACGTTACGTATGGTTGCAGTAACTCACTGATATATGCAGGGCTCTGACTGAGCACCAACATGTTCAAGTTACTGCAAAAGACTGATTGAAGTTTAAATAGAGAGCTCAGCGACAGGCTCTGCTAATAAAGCTCAAATGCAACTGCTGATTTGTGCATGTGATGAAGCCGCATCCTCTCTGGAAGTGCACACATGGAGCTTATTCTCATGCTGCTGCTCGTTCCTTCCTTTAAAGTACACACATGATGAATAACCAGCACTGCTGATACTGCAGTGGTGCTGCTGTCCATCATTGTGGGTCATATCTGGGATTTTATGCCCAAACACTGAGATCTGAAAAGACCACCATCGAGAATCATCATCCTCTGAAACACTCGGGTGGAGTTTTTACAATAAAGAAGCTGCTGATAGATGAACTTTTGACCTTAACAGGAAGTCCTCGTGTGTGACAGGAAGCTGATATGTGACTGAAAGTTTACAATCCACAGCTTTCCCCACAGTGCTGGACGTGGAGGAGTGATGGTTCATGTCAGAGCTGCTCACCAGCAGTTTGATCCTGGACCTGAACTCTTCCTGCAGAGGAGACACAAGACAGTCAGAGACACACACACACACACACACACACACACACACACACACACACCACTACACACCTTTGACTCTGATCCTCACGGTTTTCTTTCTGATGAAGTCTCCCCTCCTCCACACCAAACACTTGTACTCCCCACCGTCTCCCTCCGTGGGCCGTTCCACAGTCAGGCTCAGGTCTCCAGTCCTCAGTGGGTCTCCCCTCATCCTTGTCCGGCCTCTGTAAACCTCGCTCTGTTCTTCAGGCAGGTCGGAGCCGTTGTGATACACGTGGGCCTTCATTCTGGGATCATAGCGTTCCCACAACACTTTAACATCTTCAGGCAGGTTTTTTGTGGTTTTGAAGGGCAGCTGGACAGACTCCGCCCCCTCCACCACCTCCACCTCCACCGGAATGACTGAGAAGACAATGAACACAACATGAGCTGTACAGACGGTAACAGCAGGTTTTTAGAGGTTAATTCTAAACATAAAACAAATAAAAGCACAGGTACATGAATGAGTTCGTCCTGTAAAGAGGCTCATGCACCTCCCACATGGCTGAAGTCATGACAGAGCTTCTTCAGCAGGTTATCAGCAGCTGGGAACAAAGATAAGCGTGAGCCTCACTCCAGAGCACGTCCACTGCTGTCGTGAATTTATAAAATGACTCATCTGTAAAAGTTGGAAACTTTATTTTGGACGGGAAAATAAAATCGCTTTGATTTCATTTGAATCTTTATTGAACTTGTGGACAGAAAATATATTTAGTTTCCTATTTGCACATTATTTGTTGTTTAAAAAAGACTAATATTTAAAAAGAGCTAATACATTAGCTCTTTTTAAATATGTGTTTCATTTTAGATTTGATTATTTTCAATTTCTTGTGTTTCCTGGATCTTTAGTTTGCTGTGTGACGAGACAACAGGGTGATGCTCACAGGCTTGAGCAGGAGAGGTTCTAGGAAGCCGAGATAAGACTGAAATAATCGGTGACTCCACAGTCGGCCATGTCTCACACACATCAGCACAGAAACCATGAAGCTCTCGTGTGTCTGAACATCTGAAGCTCTCCACCACATGACTGAGCACAACTCAAGGAGGAACGTTTACTGAAGCTGCTGCAACATTTACTGTCAGCACATGTTTCCATGTCAGCTGCTGTTTACCACCACAGAAGAAGAACAGCTTGTCCACATGCAGCCTCTGTGTCAGATCAATGCAGTGAAGCACACACACTGTTTAGTAAAGTCATGCTGTGGCATTATGGGTAGTGTAGTAGGAGACACTCACATGACATGATGTGATGCCAGAAATTAAATAAAAGAACCGCAGAAACAACCAGAACAAGAAGCAGGAAAACCAGGAGAGCTGTGGCCCAGGATGGAAACGGTTCTGTGGAGAAACATTAAACAAACACATGACCTCTGAACTCTGACCTTAACCTCCTGCATTGACCTTTGGTCTTAATCTGCAGCTCTGACCTTTGACCTGCAGCACTACTTTCTGTCTCAGGATGTTTTTGTCCCTGTAGATGGTACAGATGTATCCTCCACTGTCTCTCTCTGTGGGGTGTTTCAGGGTCAGACTGAGGTCTCCAGTTCTCAGCAGGTCTTCGTTCATCTTTGTTCGGTCTCTGTAAAGTCCGTCCTGTTTCGTCAGGTCGTCACTTCTGTTTGAATACACATGGACCAGTTCTTGGTCAGAGCGAGTCCACTCCACTGTGGTGTCCTCAGGCAGGTCAGGTTTGATTTGGCACGGCAGGATGACGGAGTCTGAGCCTCCAACAACCTTCACCTCCACCTGCTGGTCTGAGAGGACGAGAAACCACAATATCAACTGTAGAAGAAGAATCAGCAGACACACTTTAAGTAATAGCATAGCCGTGACCTACTAGATCTGGGTATCAATGTTACTGAGTCACAAGTAACAAAGTACAAATACTTTGCTACTTAAGTAAATTTTTCAGGTATCAGAACTTTCTACTTCTTACATTTTCAAAACAGGCTGGTTACTTTAGGTTTAGTGTTTCTACTCAGGGATGAAGTGGGAGTGCACGTGTCCGTAAGTCGTGTCTACAGAATCTAGCTCGCACTGGAGAAGCGAGCGGACACCGCGTGATGTTTAAGTGTCAGCTAATTTCAAATGCAGTGTTAACAAACATCAGCAAACACACAAACTGTTTGTGTGCAGTTTGTCTCACAGTGTGTCGCAGCTAAAGGTCCAGCTGCTGTAATTCAGACAGAGAGGAAAGAAGATGGACAAAGATAAGAAAGAGGACAGGAGAAGAAGAGACGTTAGACTTAATGCTTACATGTAATGTCATAGTTTTAATCACATATTAGTTTTGTATATGATGTGTTTGATAAATTACATATATTTATATTGTGAAACATCCTGCAAAAGAAACTAGGCTCTTAAAAACTGAGCTTTAAAATGAACAGTTGTAATGAAACCTGAGAGATGCCGACAGACTGACTTTAATGGGCTGGGACAAAAACATCGTCCCTGGCATTTCTGTTCTAGGTGGTCCACCACCATCGCTCAGTAGTCCTGACTATATATGATGCAAACACATACAGTGTGTATTAACATGGGTTTTAATCAGGCTGGAAGAGCTATTGTTGGATTATTCCTTACTTGCACTTAGGGCTGCACGATTAATCGTTAGAAAATCGCGATCTCGATTCATACTTATGTGCGATCTCATTTCCAAATGACAACGATTAAAAAAAAAAAAAAAAAAAAAAAGACGACGATTGTACCGCATTTTGATCCGGGACGTACTCTGCATGAAAACAAGCGCTCTCTCTTCCTGCTCAACAAATGACGAGGGCGGAGCCTTATACCACGTGATACAGAAGCTGTGCCGTGTGATGCTAACATTAGCAGGAAAAAACAACGGAGAGCACGTCAGGGATGACGAGAAAGTGACAGGAGAAAATCCGTCCCGGTCAACCACCCAAACATCAATAACGGGAACCTTATACAGCGCTTCCCTATACCCGTCGAACTCCCGCAGGCACAAAGAAATCACGGAGGCTATCACTTATCACCTGACCAAAGATATGGCTCCCATCAACACTGTGCAAAACGAGGGATTTAGGAAAATGATCAACACCCTAGACAAACGCTACACAGTGCCGTCCCGCAACTATTTTTCTATTGTTGCACTACCTGCTCTGTACACGCAGCGTCGAGCAACGGTGGAGACGGAATTTCAAGCAGGACAACATTTTGTTGTTTTTATGTTTATTTATTGTTTTTATGTTCAGTCTCACCTGTTACGAAGTTGATGTGCAGTAAATAAGTGCAATAAATATTTATACTGGAAAAGAAAATCGTGAGAGAATCGTGACCTCAATTCTAAGCCAAAAAATCGTGATTCTCATTTTATGCAAAATCGTGCAGCCCTACTTGCACTGAAACATGTAAAAGCTACACTTTAGCTGTTAGCAATGACTGATAGTCACAGCAGCTTGTTGACCTGAATCCTTGAATCTCTCCCTTTCTAATTAGGTTCCTCCAACTATTTTCTTACCACGTTGATTTCACCTTCATCCATCTGTGAGAGCACTCGAGTTTGGAGTGTTTTACACAGAAAAGAATTCAAAGATCTATGAGCATGACTGGGTGATGGGGAAGAACAAGGAGAAAGAGGAGCTCAGACAGACCATAAACCAGGCAGCCTCAGCCTGTAGCAGCAGCACTAAGATCCAGATCACAGGGAGCTTTATCAAAATGAAAGTCTGATGTCTAATCTTAAAAGCAGAGATGTTTGGATCACACACTGGGATCTTCAGGTTCTTTTCCTGACTGAC
The DNA here is from genome assembly GCF_964374335.1 of Astatotilapia calliptera. Classification (NCBI taxonomy): domain Eukaryota; kingdom Metazoa; phylum Chordata; class Actinopteri; order Cichliformes; family Cichlidae; genus Astatotilapia; species Astatotilapia calliptera. The sequence goes on along the minus strand of NC_137424.1, from coordinate 78,671,398 downwards.
TTCATTAAAGCTTCTCTCAGCACCACCAGTCCACTAACAGACGTCTTACTTTAAGAGATCCCAAAACGTTCATTCTGTTCAGGTCAGGTTAATTACCGACCTTTGACCTGCAGCTGGATGTCTCTCAGTCTCTGATCTTCTGTCCCATCACTGATGGAGCAGGTGTAGATGCTGCTGTCAGTCTTTGTTGGGTTTCTCAGAGTGAGGCTGAAGTCTAGAGAGTCCAAAGCATCAGGTCTCATCGACGTGCGCCCGCTGTAACGCTGGTTTTGCCCTCTGAGATCATCTGCTTCTTCTCGTCTCACATGGACAGATTTAGGATTGAGATCACTACGAGTCCACAGCACTGTGGGGTCATCCTCAGGGATAAAACCTGAGTGCTTGCAGGGCAACAGGACAGACATTACGCCCTCATACACCTCCACCACTGCAGTCAGGGCATGCTGGGAAACTGGCAGGAGACACAAACAAGAACACAAACTGAGTGTTTCAGTTGGCTTCAGAAAGTTACAAACATACAACGTCCATCACAGCCACACAATGAGTAATTACACAAAACCAACAGATGTTTCAAAGGCATCAGAGGTTAGTGACGACTTCCTTACACTGAGGTGAAAAACATCTTCTGAGTTTGTTGAAAAGAGAAGGAAGAGATTTTTTGAGCTTTCAGCACTTTGCAAATTCCTGCTCAACGTCTTGACAGCCTCAGATTTAAACCCTGACATTTAGACGCTGCTTAGTCGTCTAATCAACACAACAGAGGATTTATAGAGAAGAAGATGAACTATATCTTCTGTTTCAATGATCTACAGCTTCACTCGCTGCCAGTTCAAAACACAACATGACACAAACTCTGCAGCAGCAACAGCCCAGCTAAGAGTCCAGCTCCGCACCATCACTGTCCGACAAACAGGGCGGTGCCCTCAGCCGGGTGACGTGAGGGTTAAATATTTGCTCCAGTGCGTCATGAAGAGCGGATACAGAGGAACAGCGCCCCCACCAGGCCGCAGACACACACGGTTCATCACATGGTGAAGTTCAGGACAGCGCGCGGATTCACAGTAAACTCACGTTACACTTCTTATTGTTGGAAGGCACACACCTGAGTGAGCGCGTGCGCCTTCAAACAGGGTCAGAGCGACTTTCCTACCGAGCACGAGGAGCAGTGACGTCAGCAACGTCTTCATTCTCCGGGAGAAAATTCCGTTATTGCTCGATGCCACCACAGCCTGCAGCTGCTGCTGCTTCTTCTATCCTTGTGTAGCGGTTGGCAAACAGCTTCAGGTGCATTACCGCCACCTTCTGGACATCGTTACACCTTTGTTTTCATATAAACAGCTGTTGCTCTTAAAAACACAAATATCGCTCTATTTAACTCCACGAACTGCACTCATTTGAAATATTTATGTTACCCTTAATTGAACTCTATTTTTCTGTAATTCAGATTTCTGTATTTGCCTTTCCCACCTATATTTACCACATTCTAACGTTACATGATCAAATGTCTCCTGTCTCGTGCTTATTCATCCTTTTAAGTGTGCTATTTAACCCTGTGTGACCAAATCTTACTCTCGAAATTATATCCTCGTTTTTTTTTTACTTCTCTGACTTCTTCTACTGTCCCACTATCTACCTTTACCTTCTCTGTCCCATCATGCCTGCCACTTTTCCATTAACTTCACCTTAATTATACTTTTAAGGTGGCGATCATGGCTCAGGAGTTGGGAATTTCCCTTGTAATCAGAAGGTTGCCGGTTCGAGCCCCGGCTCGGACAGTCTCGGTCGTTGTGTCCTTGGGCAAGACGCTTCACCCGCTGCCTACTGGTGGTGGTCAGAGGGCCCGGTGGCGCCAGTGTCCGGCAGCCTCGCCTCTGTCTGTGGCTACAATGTAGCTGCCATCACCAGTGTGTGAATGGGTGGATGACTGCTTGTGTAAAGTGCTTAGGGACTATTATAAAGGACTATATAAATACAGGCCATTTTTAACCTCATCTTTACTGTGTTTATATTCATATCTACATGATTATTTCTTATTGCACCTTTAACAAACGTATCAGCCTGTTCATTTCCATCTACACAGATATTTGCAGGAATCCATAAGAATGTATTTCTATCCCTCGATGTTTGATTCTATAGATTAAATGAATTATATCAAAAACAATATCTTGTCTAGAATCTGAAAACATATGACATGTACTCACTAGTGTGCTAGTAGAGTCAAACCAAAAACCTGTGGTATACTGGTGCCTTCTCCAGTTTAAAGCCATTAAAATTGGCTCAGTAAAAACTGTTAAATCATCAGTAATATAAAATGTTACCAGATTTGTGTGGGTGTGTCAGACTGCAGCCTCAGGTTTATATTGTTATGTGATAACTCTAAGACAACCAGGTTGTATTACACAGTAACGTAAATGTAATGTAACAAGTAGTGTAACAAAGTACTTTCTACACCGAGTTATTAAATTGGTGCATTGTTTTTAAGACAATCAGTAAAATTCTCCCTCTGTTAACATTCGTGTTGATCCCAATAAATCATTTTCTAAAGTCAAAGAGAGAACAGACTGCTGTGCTTCCTGTAATAATCACACAGGATTACAGCTGTTCTTGGCCTCAGTGCTTCGTGTTTTACTCACAGCCTCAGAGTTTGGATGTGTTTGATTTTAAGAGTCTGTACCATCAGGTTTGCTGGACACACTCTCAAGCAAAGCCAGAAACTGGCACAGCGTTTGATTTTTAATTAATTACAAATATGTACATTTAAAAGATAAGACTGTGCTCATTTCCCTCCAGCCCAGGGTGGAAAATCATTATCTGACTAAACTTTCAGATGAGTCTCAAGTGTTTTTTACAGTAGGAGGAGATTTCCAGATCTGTATGTGAGGCTTCCTAACATCAGACTTCCTAACGGCTCCCCATCCACTCCCTCTTGGGAGTAAACAGCAATGGTTGCTGTTCTGCAGAGCTGCAGTTTCATGTTACATGTGTTAATAGAATAGAATAGAATAGAATTCAACTTTATTGTCATTGCACATGCACAGGTACAAGGCAACGAAATGCAGTTTGCATCCATCCAGAAGTGCTTTAGTGATATAGATATATTACAATATATATTAGCAATAATATAGATATGTGAGTATATTACAGAAATGGGTCTATTATGTTATAATGTACACGGTATGAAGTATGTTGTGAATATGCTATAACTATAAGTATGTACAGGCTGTAGTGAGTACAAGCTATGTACAGGCTATGAACAGGATATAAATATGAAAAACTATACAGAATATGAAATAAATAACTTTACAGGAATCTGAGATATACAGCTATACAGAAATGGGAACTATGCAAGTTGTAAACAGTTGTAGGATTAAAGATTATCGAATGTACAGGATGATTATTTACACAGGGCTATACAGTAGTGCAGTTAAGGTAAGTGAGGGTGTGGATAATTTCTACAGAGGCTATATAAAGTGCTAGTGGTTGTGAGTGGTGGTTCACTCCATGTTATTATTGTGTGTTTGAGGGTACAGTTGTCCATTGTGGGTGTGTGTATGTTCAGTCCATGAGTTAACGTGGATCAGATGTCAGGAGGCAGAGTTCAGGAGTCTGACAGCTGTGGGGAAGAAGCTGTTCCGGTACCTGGTGGTCTTAGTCCGGAGGCTCCTGTAGCGCCTCCCAGAGGGCAGGAGGGTGAAGAGTCCATGTGATGGGTGACTGGGGTCTTTGATGATTTTCCCAGCCCTTTTCAGACACCGCTTCCTGTAGATGTCTTTTATGGCAGGAAGTGGTGCTCCGGCGATGCGCTGGGCAGTTTTCACGACCCTCTGCAACGCCTTCCGGTCCGAGGCAGAGCAGTTCCCGTACCAGACTGTTATACAGTTGGTCAGGATGCTCTCGATGGTGCAGCGATAGAAGTTCACCAGGATGTCTGAGGACAGGTGGTTCTTCCTCAGAGTCCTCAAGAAGAAGAGGCGCTGGTGAGCCTTCTTGACCAGCTTGGAGCAGTTGGTCGTCCAGGTGAGATCCTCGGAGATGTGGACTCCCAGGAACTTGAAGCTGCTCACACGCTCCACAGCCGTCCCCTTAATGTGGATGGGTGGATGTGGGTCAGCATTCCTCCTGTAGTCCACGATGAGCTCCTTGGTCTTCTCGGTGTTAAGCAGCAGGTTGTTTGTGTCGCACCACTCAGCCAGACGATCCACCTCCTCCCTGTAGGCGGCCTCATCGTTGTCACTGGTGAGGCCAATCACCGTGGTGTCATCTGCAAACTTAATGATGGTGTTGGAACCATCAGCAGGTCTGCAGTCGTGGGTGAAGAGGGAGTAGAGGAAAGGGCTCATCACACAGCCTTGTGGTACACCGGTGTTCATTGTGATGGTAGATGAGCAGCGGTTATCCAGCCGGACATGTTGGGGGCGGTTGGTGTTAATATCATGTTTTACATATTCATTTCAGAACCTTTAAAGATTGTTGATAAAAACTATTGTAGAGTTTTCCACTTTCCCACAAATTTTAGGCAAAAAGACTTCCAAACAGCCTGTGTGTTGTTACAAATACATGACACGCAGATCTGGATGATCTCTGAGCTGCTGTGTTTTGAAGGAAGGAAGCAATGACAGCGCTGAGTGTAAGATAAAGTGATATAAAGCAAAGCTTTACTGATCTTAACCTCCTAGGACCTGCCGTCCACATATGTGGACATCACATTTTGGGTTATTTAGACTAAAATACATTATACTGCTACTGAAATTTTAAATGAATATCCTCATGTTTATGTTGATGAGAGTGTGGGGAGTGAGTTGGAGAGTGGGGTGGGCTGCTTTTAACCATGTAAAGCACTTTGTGCTACATCTTTGTATGAAAAGTGCTTTATAAATAAAGATTGATTGATTGATATTTGGCTCTCATTTTTTTAGAAAGAAAAATCAGGTAAAACAAATTTGGTAATTCTTTGTTTTTATATTCATTGGGTCCCAATCAGCCCAAATATCAAAGAGAAATTAAAAATATATGCTGTGGAAGAGTTCAGGTCTTAGGAGGTTAAAGTTCCAGTAAAATAAAGTGATAATTGTATTCTAATTTTTGCTGTATTCTAATTTTTGCCTCATAACTTTCGCACTGTCCACTTCCTGCTGTGACAAAACAAATTTCCCACGTGTGGGACTAATAAAGGTTATCTTATCTTATCTTATCTTAATAAATCATGTAAATGACCCTCATAAAGCTTCAGCTTTGGCTTCCTGTAAACCATCTGATTTCTTGCTTTTAAGGCTCTGATGTCTATTCTGTGTGACTTAAAGCAGTTATGACATGGTCTGATTTTCTCACCCAATAAAGGAATATTTTGTTTATCAGTCTACTCTTCATTCTATCAGAAACAGTTATCACAGCTTGTACATTTTCTTTTTATAAATATATGTACGCAATGAGCCAAATTTAGTAATGCCAACATACTGAAGGAACAACATTTGTCTCTTATATATGATACACCTATATATACACTGTCAAAGATACTTGTCTTTGAGTGAAGATTTAAGGTGATAAGACATATAAATAGCTGCAACTTGAATCTTTACTGAAGCTCAGTGTTTGACACAGAGTTCATGTTCACTGCTGCAATAACTAATAATGACTATTATAATAACTATAATATTGGCCATATTATATTTTCATTACCAAAGTGAGATGACTTTGAACTCATGAACAACATTAGCTAATTGTTATTTACTAACTGATCTTAAAATGCCTGTTCAGCACAGAAATGAAGCCCAACAATCATGTTTTAGAATCAGAATCAGAATCAGAATCAGAAAGGGTTTTATTGCCAAATGTTGAGCAGGTTTACAACATTAGGAAATTGCTGCGGTGCTTCAGTGCAAACATAGTGTCATAAATAGCACTTAAATAGACATGAAAAAAAAATAAAAGTAAGAATAAGAATTAAAAGTGCTACGTTGAAAGATATATACGAGTGCAGGTGGTGATCAGTGCCAAACATGGAATGATGCAGTGACACAGCGTAGGGTCATGTGTTAGTGGCGGGGACAGTCATGTGGTTATTGTTCATGTGTCCAACAGCAGAGGGGAAGAAACTGTTCTTATGGCGAGAGGTTCTGGTGCGAATGGACCGGAGCCTCCTGCCTGAGGGGAGCAGGTCAAACAGACTGTGTCCAGGGTGAGAAGGGTCAGCTGAGATCCGAGCTGCACGCCCCAGTGTCCTGGAGGTGTACAGGTCCTGCAGAGATGGGAGTCTGCAGCCAATCACCTTCTCAGCAGAGCGCACAACACGCTGCAGTCTCTGTTTGTCCCTGATAGTGGCTCCAGCGTACCACACGGTGATGGAGGAGGTGAGGATGGACTCGATGATTGCAGTGTAGAACTGCATCATCGTCCGTGTTGGCAGGTTGAATTTCTTCAGCTGCCTCAGGAAGTACATCCTCTGCTGGGCTTTCTTGATGACGGAGGTGATGGTGGGCTCCCACTTCAGGTCCTGGGTGATGGTGGTACCCAGGAAGCGGAATGAGTCCACAGAGGTGATGGGGGTGTCAGTCAGGATGATGGGGGGGAGTGGGGCTGTGTGCTTCCTGAAGTCCACAATAATCTCCACTGTCTTCTGGGCATTCAGCACCAGGTTGTTGTGGCTGCACCAGGACACCAGACGTTCAACCTCCCTCCTGTAGGCAGACTCATCCCCGTCCGAGATGAGTCCAATAACGGTGGTGTCATCTGCAAACTTGATTAGCTTGACAGACTGGTGGGTGGAGGTGCACCAGTTGGTATACAGGGAGAAGAGCAGAGGAGAAAGAACACAGCCCTGAGGGGAGCCGGTGCTGATGGTCCGGGAGTCCGAGACATTCTTTCCCAGCCTCACATGCTGCTTCCTGTCCGTCAGGAAGTCAGTGATCCACCGGCAGATGGGATCAGGCACATTCATCCCATTCATCCCATTACAGTCCCGAGGTCTCAGCCTCAGATACTCAGCTAATCACACAAAGCTCATGTTGAAACAAACAAATGAACAAGATATGTTCTCCTTCATTTCTGTCAAACAAAGCTGTATGAAACGTTTCCAGCTGTTAGTATAATGGTTGCTAGGCAACCTGGGCAGCGCGATGGAGGCTAGACCGTCCCATTTCACAAGCCTCTCACTCCCAGCCTTAGGGGTCTTTGAGTACACAGCCCTTGTGGACCGTTAAGGCTGCGTACTTTAACCCTTTAAGTATGGGCTCAAAATGTGGTCATAAATATTTTCTACACTAAATCAGGATGTATGTGTAAAAAAGATTTGTGTGTGGACTTAGCCAAAAAAAAAAAAAAAAAAAACCCTGCAAGTTACAAGTACGAATTTTGACCCTATTTTTCTTCCTTTCATCTGATTGGTCAATGTCATGTCAATCACAAATGTAATAATCCAATCGAGAACAGATGTGTTTGGCCGTTGGAGGGGCGCTTGTGAGGATTGTTTGAGGATTGTGAGTGATTGCTGAAAATGTTGAAATGTACTCACTCACTTTTTATTATTATTTGTAAATATGTGTACAAATGGTTGGTTTTTTGTACTGTTTTTATCAATAAATGTCAGCAACAAAGGACATACACCCATGTGTGTTGATTTCTCCCTAAGATGGCAAACTGAAACACTCCAAGTTGGTGACTTTTGGAGATTTATTTCCCTGGATGATTGAGAATGCATCAAGACGAACACAAAAGGAAGTTCACAGCTTTTAGCAGCTCCCCCACCCCCTCATTCACACCCCCCACTCCCCTCCCTCCAGAATTCCCAGGTAACAACCTAATTTACATATGAATGACTAGCCAATTTAGCTTCCACTTGGCTGAAGCTAAAGCCTAGCTAAAAGCCATTTGGCTGGTAGGAGGGTTTTAATGGTAGAAAAGCCAACTGGCTGCTCTCCGGGGCTCTAAGTGTTATGAGAGGTGAAAACAACAAAAGCGAGGGTGTCGAGTACAGAACTAAAACATAACCTAAACTGGGAAAACTAGAGAACAAACCTGAAACCATAATATCCCAGGACGAACATGGGATGGAGAATAGAGAAGGCAGAGTTACACAGACAACGCGACAAGGAACATAGGCAGGCACACGCTATAAATACACATGAGATAACGAGGGAATGACACACCAGAGGGAAACACAGCTGAACCTAATTAGGCAAGACAAGGAAGTAAAACAGAATACGCTAACATGACACGGGACCTTCAAAGGAAAATAGGAAATTCACAAACACAAACTCAGGGACACGAAGAGAGCACAAGGGGAGGACACAGGAAACCAAAACCAGAATTAAGTAGGACATGAGATAATAATATTAAACACAAAATGCTGGGTCAAACGACCCAGGACCATGACACATTTAGCCTGGAGAAAAAGTTTGTTGTTGTATAAGAAAGCCCTCTGCAAAGCCAGAACATCCCACTATTCATCATTGATTGAAGAAAATAAGAACCATCCTAGATTTCTCTTCAGCACTGTAGCCAGGGTGACAAAAAGTCAGAGCTCTTTTGTGAGAAATCTCACAGATGTAATATTATCTCCAATTTCTCCAATTGATCTTTCTGAGTTAACTTCAATAATTACTTTCCTCCAAATCATCGTGTCTTTTAGACCAAATTCCCACAAAACTGCTCAAAGAAGTCCTGCCATTAATTAATTCTTCAATCTTAAATATGATCAACCTATCTCTAATGATCGGCTATGTACCACAGGCCTTCAAGCTAGCTGTAGTTAAACCTTTACTCAAAAAGCCATCTCTAGACCCAGCAGTCTTAGCTAATTATAGGCCAATCTCCAACCTTCCTTTCATATCAAACATCCTTGAAAGAATAGTTGTCAAACAGCTAACAGATCATCTGCAGAGGAATGGTTTATTTGAAGAGTTTCACTCAGGTTTCAGAGCTCATCACAGCACAGAAACAGCCTGCTAGACCTTAGTGCTGCATTTGATACTGTTGACCATAATATCCTATTAGAGTGATTAAAACATGCTGTAGGTATTACAGGTACTGCACTGCAGTGGTCAATTAGTTCCACAGTGTTCAGTGCTAGGACCAATTCTGTTTACATTATACATGCTTCCCTTAGGCAGCATCATTAGAAGACAAAAGCATACATTTTCACAGCTATGCAGATGACACCCAGCTTTATCTGTCCATGGAGCCAGATAACACACACTAATTAGTTAAACTGCAGGAATGTCTTAAAGACATAAAGACCTGGATGGCCGCTAACTTTCTGCTTCTTAATTCAGATAAAATTGAGGTCATTTTACTCGGCCCTGAAAATCTTAGAAATATGGTATCTAACCAGATTCTTACTCTGGATGGCATTACCTTGGCCTCCGGTAACACTGTGAGGAACCTTGGAGTCATTTTTGACCAGGACATGTCCTTCAATGCACATATTAAGCAAATATGTAAGACTGCGTTCTTCCATTAGCGCAACATCTCTAAAATTAGAAATATCCTGTCTCAGAGTGACGCTGAAAAACTAGTTCATGCATTTATTACTTCCAGGCTGGACGACTGTAATTCATTATTATCAGGAAGTCCTAAAAATTCCCTGAAAAGAATAGAATAGAATAGAAAAATCCTTTAATTGTCTCACAGGGGGAAATTTGGGTGTAACAGCAGCAAGAAAAACACATACAAACAGTACACAAGACACAGAACAGAAACATACACAATTTTTTACATATTTACATGAAGGAAAGTCTTCAGTTAATCCAAAATGCTGCAGCAAGAGTACTGACAGGCCCTCATTGGCTTCCTGTTAAATCCAGAATTGAATTCAAAATCCTGCTCATCACATACAAGGTCGTAAATAATCAGGCCCCATCTTATCTTAATGACCATATCACCCCATTAGAGCACAGGATGATCCACGGCTTCCACCTCAGCTCTTTTTCCAAAAAGAAGAGTGCTGTCTGCTGCCGCTCATACAAGTCGACATCAACTAGGTCCAGTTCGTGTCTTTGCAGCAGGTGTTGTTCTTCTGTCAGTGTACTGTGTGGAAAATGGAGAAAGAGGACCCAAATGCAGGACTTGCAGGCTGGTTAAGAATGAGCACGGTGCTTATAATAAAGACTGGATAAACTTAACTACAAGTCTAAGCTTTGTTTTATATTTTAATACTGTCATTTGTTTTACTTTGGTTGTTGTAAAGTTTTTCCCACATCATAACTGGAAAACTGTTCAATCGTACAGTCTGGTCCTGAAAACCTGGGCCTTCTTTGAAAGGCTGTTCCGTTTGAGCTCCATAACCAGTTTCTATAATACCTCGAAAGTATACTTTTCCAGTGGGTAGGTGAGGTTCAAAGTGTACATTAATCCAAACAGCATTGCAGCTGCTAGGGTATAGTTATCCAAATCCTGCAAGACTCTCTGGCCTCCAAGGACTATCCCAATGTCCTCAGGGCTGCCGCTGGCATCTCTTGACTTTATGATGTAAATTCCCATGGTTGTTTCCTTATTAGATCGTTGGATAATGGCTTCATCTGTGGCCTAGAAAATGCAGAATTCCAAAATTTAATTCAACAGAACACTGGTCAAAGAACATTATACCAAATCTTATTTTAATCTGTGTCACTATTCCAAAAAATGTTAATATTAACACATTAGGTGAACAAAAATGGATTCTAGCGATTTTTCCATTTCAGCCCTGCCCGTCGGGCTATCATAGGAAAGAAAGATATGTCAATGCTTTTGCATTCTTTCGCAAATGTAGCTGAGTAACTATGTCATCGGCATCGATCAGCCACTGTCAATATGCGACACATTGAAATCGCGTTTGAATTTGCGCTTGTTTTTTGCTTTCACTTTCACTTTGCGATCGTGCGAACTGTGTGTAGAGAGCGGCAGCACTGATTGGTGAGTGACGATTAATTGCGCACCAATTCCTCTGGCATCGTCTTATCAATCGTTAGCTTACTATCAGACATGACAAACATCTCCTGCAGCAAGCTTAAACGTGATAGAGGTTGATTGCGCAGAGAATTGCTGATCGTTATGTAAGTATGTGTGTAAGAGCAGATGGATTTATGCAGGTATTTTAGTTCTGCAGAGCCAAACAAGACAGGTAAAGGTGAAGAAGGGGCAGCCAAAGAAAAGCCTACCACAAAACGGAAAAGTTATGACAAATCAGACTATGAGGGAAAAAGAAAGCGCAGCTTCTTTGGTTTCATGGACAAAAGAATTTATGTGGCTGGAATTTGACGAGCTAAATAACATACCTGTAAAATAACAACACCCTAGTAAAAGTCCACATATATAAAGGGTCTACACTCTTTTTTACTGGTGTTTATGCTTTAAAATCGTATTTACTTTCAAGTTTAAAACTCCAGATGGTAGTAGATTTTCCAAAGCGAGAGGGAGTGCAGCCGATTTTTCCTCCATAACCTTTCCAGGGGGCGAAGCTTGAGGATTAAAGACGACTAATTTGTTTCTTCTCAACATGATTTATTCTAAAAGAATGAATATCCTTAAAGAATATGTGGAAATTAAAAGACAAAAATATGTTTAGATGTAAAATTTAAATTAGTCATGCTGGATATATGAAGTAATTATATGCAAATTCAACAACCACCCTATTGCATTTTTTTCAGTGTATATTTGCTTCTTCACTGACCTCTTTTAACAGCACATGTGCATCTTCTAAATATAATATTATATTTTAAAGGGTCTTAGACCCCACCTATTTTATAGTGAACCACATTTTGTTGGAATATAAGAAGGAAGATTCACTGTTGGAAGACCCTTATGAAGAGAACATCGAGGGAACAGTTTACCCTGTCCGGGATAGGGTTACCGGGGCCGCGCCCTGGAGCCAGGCCGGGGGAGGGTGCCCGGGGAGGGTGCCCGAGGGCGAGCATCTGGTGGCCGGGCCTTAGTCCATGGGGCCCGGCTGGGCACAGCCAGAAGAGGAGACATGGGCCCATCCTCCCGCAGGCCCACCACCCGCAGGAGGCGCCATAGGGGTTGGGTGCATTGTGTGTCAGGCGGCGGCCAGGAGCGGAGGCCCTGGCGGACTGATCCCCGGCTACCAAGACTGGCAATAGGGACATGGAATGTCACCTCTCTGGTGGGGAAGGAGCCTGAGTTGGTGCGTGAGGTTGAGAAGTACCGGCTAGATATAGTCAGGCTCACCTCTACGCATGGCTTGGGCTCTGGAACCAGTCTCCTGGAGAGGGGCTGGACTCTGTCTCAGTCTGGAGTTGCCCCTGGTGAGAGGCGGCGGGCTGGGGTGGGTATTGTAATATCCCCTCGGCTTGCTGCCGGTACGTTGGGGTTTTTCCCGGTGGATGAGAGGGTTTGTTCCCTGCGCCTTAATGTCACTGAGGCAGTTAAACAACTCCTTGGTGGCAGAGCCCCTGGTGTTGATGAGGTCCGCCCCGAGTTCCTGAAGGCTCTGGACGTTGTAGGGCTGTCCTGGTTGACACGCCTCTGCAATCTTGCGTAGAGATCAGGGGCAGTACCCCTGGACTAGCAGACCGGGGTGGTGGTCCCCATCTTTAAGAAGGGGGACCGGAGGGTGTGTTCCAACTACAGGGGGATCACACTCCTCAGCCTCCCTGGGAAAGTCTATGCCAGGGTGCTGGAAAGGAGAGTTCGTCCGTTAGTCGAACCTCGGATACAGGAGGAACAATGCAGTTTTCATCCCGGTCGCGGAACACTGGACCAGCTCTTTATCCTCTTGAGGATACTTGAAGGTGCATGGGAGTTTGCCCAACCAGTCTACATGTGTTTTGTGGACTTGGAGAAGGCATTCGACCGTGTCCCTCGGGGTGTCCTGTGGGAGGTGTTGCAGGAATATGGGGTGTCTGGCCCATTGCTACAGGCCATTTGATCCCTATACAACCGTTGCAAGAGCTTGGTTCGCATTGCCGGCAATAAATCGGACTCGTTCCCGGTGGGTGATGGGCTCCGCCAGGGCTGCCCTTTGTCACCGATTCTGTTGATAATTTTTATGGACAGGATTTCTAGGCGCAGCCAAGTGGCGGAGGGCTTTCACTTCGGTGGCCTCAGAATCTCATCTCTGCTTTTCGCAGATGATGTGGTTCTGTTGGCTTCATCGGGTGGAGGCCTCCAGCTCGCACTGGAACGGTTCGCAGCCGAGTGTGAAGCAGCAGGAATGAGGATCAGCACCTCCAAATCTGAGGCCATGGTTCTCAGCCGGAAAAGGGTGGAGTGCCTACTGCGGGTCGGGGATGAGTTCCTGCCTCAAGTGGAGGAGTTCAAGTATCTCGGGGTCTTGTTCGCGAGTGATGGGAGAAGGGAGCCGGAGATCGACAGACGGAATGGTGCGGCGGCGGGAGTGATGCGGACGCTGCACTGGTCTGTCGTGGTGAAGAGGGAGCTGAGTGTAAAAGCGAAGCTTTCAATTTACCGGTCGATCTATGTCCCTACCCTCACCTATGGTCACGAGCTGTGGGTAGTGACCGAAAGAACGAGATCGCGGATACAAGCGGCGGAAATGAGCTTCCTCCGAAGGGTGGCTGACCTCTCCCTTAGAGATAGGGTGAGAAGTTCGGCCATCCGGGAGGGGCTCAAAGTAGAGCCGCTGCTCCTCCACATCGAAAGGAGCCAGCTGAGGTGGTTCGGGCATTTGACAAGGATGCCTCCTGGGCGCCTCCTGGGGTTGGTGTTCCGGGCATGTCCCACCGGGAGGAGGCCCTGGGGCAGACCCAGGACACCCTGGAGAGATTACATGTCTCGGCTGGCCTGGGAACGCCTTGGTGTTCCCCCGGATAAGCTGGAGGAGGTGGCTGGGGAGAGGGAGGTCTGGGCTTCTCTGCTTAGGCTGCTGCCCCCGCGACCTGGCCCCGGATAAAGCGGATGAAGATGGATGGATGGATCTTTTATAAACATTTTAAGCTTCTTCAGTTTTCTGTCTTAAGACATTTCTGTTTGGTGCATTTTTCTTTTTACATGCATTTATTATGTATAGACACACTATATATTTATGTTTTCTAATATATTGCTTTATTGGGCAGTTTGTGTTATATCATAATGTAAATATTCTAAGGAATTCATCATACACACTGACATCTTGTTTCTGATATATTTCACCCAGTTTTGATTTATTTAATCGTTTTAAAAGCATTTATTGTTTCCTCTGTCCTTACTCGTCTGTGATCTTTATTTCTGTACAAATTATTAATCTTGTAATTACCTTCACAGACTGTAAAAACTGGAAGATGGTCACTGATGTCACTACTGAGAAGTCCACTTAGTGCCTCATTTATAAACGTGTCTATGAGAGCTGCAGGATGTGATGTGGCTCTGCTACTTTTAGAGATCAGGTTCACACAGTATGTTGCTTTAATACCTGAAGATTAGGTTTCAACTGTTATACATTCAACACGTCATCAATCACTGTTTAGTTTAATTCATATTTTACAGTTGGTCATCCAAGTACTTCAAATTTTTCCCAGTTTCTAATGGTACAGTACTTTTTTTTGGCTATCAGTTGTTTAAAAGTCTTTAGATATGAGATTTTTTTTAGTTTTTAAGAATAAGGGCGATCTTGGCTCAAGAGTTGGCAGTTCGTCTTGTAATCGGAAGGTTGCCGGTTCGAGCCCCAGCTTGGACAGTTTCGGTCGTTGTGTCCTTGGGCAAGACACTTCGCCTACTGGTGTTGGCATTTACCAGCAATCCAAAATACATACATGTATTTATTAGAATTAAATATAAAGATTGTCAAGGGCAGCACGGTGGCACGGTGGTTAGCACTGTTGCCGCACAGTAAGAAGGTCCTGAGTTCAATTCCACCATCAGGCCGGGGTCTTTCTGTGTGGAGTTTGCATGTTCTCCCCGTGTTTGCGTGGGTTCTCTCCGGGTACTCCGGCTTCCTCCCACCGTCCAAAGACATGCAGCTTGTGGGGATAGGTTAATTGGATAATCCAAATTGCCACTAGGTGTGAATGTGAGTGTAAATGGTTGTCTGTCCCTATGTGTTAGCCCTGTGACAGACTGGTGACCTGTCCAGGGTGTACCCTGCCTTTCGCCCCATGACAGCTGGGATAGGCTCCAGCGACCCTGAAAAGGATAAGCGGAAGCGAATGGAAGATTGGATATAAAGATTTTTCTTTCTATTTTTTTGTTTACTTTTACAAAAGTAAAGAAGTAACAAACAAAGTTATGTCTTTGGAATATGACAAGTGAGTCAAACAGTGCTGCACATCCTCGCTGCAGGTGTGAAGAAGGAAACCTCACAAAACGATGTAAATGTATGAAAATGTTTTGACAAAGCTTAAAATCCTACTGTCGGTTTTGTAAAATTTTAAGTTTAATTTCTACATTTAAATTCTAAATGACAGCAGAAAATTAATTCCTCAGGGCAGCAAACACATGTTACTAGAAGGAGTAACGCTTCTGTTAAAGAAAATGTTCTAAAACACTTCTTCAGTAAAGACTCAGAGAGGAGAAACACACAGAACTTCTTGCTAGCAAGGGCAGTCTCAGAGACTCGCGCTAAGAAACTGCCCCCGGTCTTTATTTATACTTCAGTGAGCGTTAGTGTTCGTGTTAGTGTTCTTTACATTGGAATGTGGAGGTGTACGTGTGTGTGTGTGTGTGTTGCTGATTAAAGGGTCATATAACATGAAAGCACAAAAGGAAACATCCTTGGTCACAAAGAGGGTAGTCTCCCCCACCCTAGATGGTTCACCCTAGATAACACAGTGAAGAAGACCAGCGGTTCATCTAGGCAAAAAGGCACTTAGACTAAAACAGACATAGCTATGTTAAAACAATAAAACAATAAAACAAGGTGCAACCTCTCATGCTCCCAGGATGTGGGGGTGCATTCCTGGAGTGCACACCAAGCCTGCAGCCTGTTAGAGATCACACATCCTGTCACTACACAATTAATTATATGCCTCTAAGCATACATGGTTAAATATTTCCTAATACAAATAACTACATGCAGTATTCTATCATATGCAAACTTATATCACTAAAAGATTATACTGACTACTAAATACAATTTTCCATTGACAGCTTCTAATAACATGTTGTTTCTACTCTGAGTTTAATTGTGAAAGTAAAAAAAAGAACAAAAAAGAGTTTTATTTTGAAGAATCTGCAGGAAATTATCAGTGTTCCTCTGTCTAACTTAAGAGGACCAAACTTTTAGTGCAGCAGCAGCTGCGTGTTGTTGTTATCAGGACTTTAACTGGAGATGAAGATGTTGCTGCCACTCCTGCTCCTCGTACTCGGTAAGAGCGCTCTTTGAATGCAAACACAACGACACAGCTGTTTGTGCTTTTAGACAACATAAAGTCTAACATGAGTTTACTGAATATAAACTGACTCTACTTGACTTTATTCCTTATAACCCCCTCTGGGACTTCATGCAGGGCGCTCACAGGGTTACAGCTGAGTTCATATCTGTTTAAGACGAACTATCTGTGTGTTCCAGACGTCTCTGTTTCTTACTGATAGAACCACAAACCTGCCAGAGAGTAGTGACGTTTGACAAGATTAACGACTATGGCAAAAACAGAAGATGAAAAAGTGTCCAATGATACAGATGAAAATTGGTTGTGTCGCCAGTTGTGTGTAACATTGTCAGTGGTGACACTTTTATGTGTTGTAACACTGGGATGTCTATTTGCTAATAAACTGTTTTGTGTGTGTGTGTGTGTGTGTGTGTGTGTGTGTGTGTGTGTGTGTGTGTGTGTGTGTGTGTGTGTGTGAGTGACTGTGTTTCTGCCTCATTTGATGTTGTTGCATGGTGAGGTTATTTGTTAAAAATGAATGGACTGCGGTGTCGTTGTTAGCCCTGCAGGGCTCAGATCTGCTTGTATCTGTGTTCATTTTCAACCAAATGTAGATATAAATAAGAGATGGTTTCCTCCTTTCACCTCAGTGTTGTTCAGTCATCCATCAGTTTTCTTTAACATCTTTGATGTCCTTTCAGTGTTTGTTGGAGAGGAAGAATCCACGTTTGAATACTTTTCATAAAACAAGGCTGAGAGTGACGTTACATATTCTGCAACTTTCTGAAACCACTTTATATTCGACTTTATATCAACCCAAGGAAAAAATCCACTGCATACACATAATAAGTGTTTTTGTTGTGTGTGCTTGTGTCTCTTTCCAGTTTCCCAGCATGCCCTGGCTCCGGTAGTGGAGGTGTATGAGGGGGAAAAATCTGTCCTGTTGCCTTGCGAGTACTCAGGTTTTATACCTGAGGAAAACCCCACAGTGCTGTGGACTCGCAATGATCTCGACCCCAAATCTGTCCATGTGAGACGAGAGGAAACAAATGATGTAACAGGACAAAACCAGCTTTACAGCGGGCGCACATCAATGAGGCCTGATGCTCTGGACAGTTCAGACTTCAGCCTCACTCTGAGAAACCCTCAAATGACTGATAGTGGCAACTACACCTGCTCCATCGGAAATGAAAGGGCAGAACTGAAACTGACCGACGTACAGCTGCATGTCAAAGGTAAGAAACCCAAACAAAAAAAAGAAAAACCACACCTTCTATAATCACAAGTCAAAGATCACATGTCAAACTAAAGGTTGATAGAAAAGGAATTTCTTTTGTTGAAAACTGGAAAATGGCATTAATATTTTCCAGATGTAACCAGTCTGCAAACATCAAAATCTCACAGCTAGATTTTTTGGTGTTTCTACTAAATCTGGATGATTTGATTCAGAAGGTTTTCCATCCTGTATACGCAAGAAAACCTGCAGCTCACAGGCCTAATAGAGACCGATGTACAACATGTAACAGAGGATGTCATTTTAAGAAGATAAACTTGACAAGAATCCACTTCCAATCAAGTAGCTTTCATTTATTCATTTACTGAACAGGAAGCAGGGTTATGCATTCATAATGTGAGTGTGGAGGTAGTGTGGTAAGGGGGTGTTATACAAGTGCCAACATGAGAAATTAGTGACGCTCCCTTAATGGCCTCAAGCTGCCACTTGTGGCACGTCTGGAGGAAAGGCAGATCATTTTGAATGTTGTGGATCCAAAACTTGGCACCGCCTCCATCTATGATGGCCCAGGAGCTCCGTTTTAGTGTCCAGTTTAGTTACCATTTTAAACAAAAAGAGAGAGAATCATGATATTTATATATTATTAATATGTATTTTTACTGGTAGCAGAGATCAGAGCACATCAATTCTCTCTTTACCATGAGCATGGCTGCTGCTGCTTCTGATATTATGGTTCATTTTCCTCAGATCAGCAGGTGGAGGTGAAGGTGGAGGAAGGGTCAGACTCTGTCATCCTGCCCTGCAAAACAAAACCTAACATACCCGAGGCCACCAGAGTGGAGTGGACTCGCTCTGACCTCGGACTCATGGTGGTTCGTGAGTATTCAAACCAAAGTGGCCAACTTATGACTCAGGATGAAGTTTATAGAGACCAAACAAAGATGAATGAAGATCCACTGAGAACTGGAGACCTCAGTCTGACCCTGAAACACCCCACAGAGAGAGACAGTGGAGGATACATCTGCACCATCTACAGGGACAAAGACATCCTCAGATGGAAAGTAATGCTGCAGGTCAACAGTAAGTGCTGTACTTACAGGTCAGAGGTCAATGTTGTGGACACAGGTCAGAAAACTTTTCGTTTTCTTTTCATCACAGAACCATTTCCATCCTGGGCCAAAGCTCTCCTGGTTCTTCTTCTAGTAGTTTCTGGAGGTCTTCTATTTTATTTCCGGCACTATTTCATGTCAGGTGAGTGTCTCCTACTACACTACCCATAATGCCGATGGTCAGCAGGTGTCCTCTGGTGGCTCCTTGACTGTGGCTCACACAAACTTGTTCCAGAAGCTGAAAGAGTTGAGAGTTACAAACAGCTGATACAGAGAGCTGAAGAGAAACTTCCAGGTTTGTTCCAGAAGTCAGAAAACCTCCTTCAGACTCAGTCATTGATCAGTGAAACAGCTCCACAACATGACTTTACTAAACAGTGTGTGTGCTTCACTGCATTGATCCGACATAGAGGCTGCATGTGGACAAGCTGTTCTTCTTCTGTGGTGGTAAACAGCAGCTGACATGGAAACATGTGCTGACAGTAAATGTTGCAGCAGCTTCAGTAAATGTTCCTCCTTGAGTTGTGCTCAGTCATGTGGTGGAGAGCTTCAGATGTTCAGACACATGAGATCTTCATGGTTTCTGTGCTGATGTGTGTGAGACATGGCCGACTGTGGAGGCTCAGTCTGTCTGTGCTTCTGCTCTTCATCCAACACGTCTGCAGCATTAGTAAGGTAGTAAGTGCTTAATTAATCATTTATAAAGTAATACTCATCCTTAGTGTTTAGTTTATAAATAGATAGATATAAATTGATATCAATATAAATATAGAATCTTGATTAATAAGTCTGTTTTATACGTCTGATGAACAAAGTATTTAAAAGCACATTTGTTTGCTTTAATACATGTTTTGTTAATACTTGTTTCATATTTCATATCATGGTTAATTCAGGCAGTTAACAGTTAATGTCTTTTGTTCTAGATGATCTAAAGTGAGAACTACTTTGGCTTTATAAAGAATTGCTTAATGAAAATGAAAGTGTTTCAAGACTCCAACAAGTCTTTACAACAGAAAAGCACAAAGACAAACAGAACATCCAAATATTAACTGCCAGGTGCAAACATCACCCACCTGAGGTTCACAGAATATTCAGCTTGTGCGAGTGGATTAAACTAAGAAGATCAGCTGAGCAGTTGGAGCCTCAGGACAGCTTAACTTAAATATACTGAAGCCTCTTCATTTAAAATAAACACAGTTTTCACAAATCCATAGTGTTTATTTGACATAACTTCACAAACACCACCAACAGATACCATGTATCCATCGTGTTAAACTCATAATGCAGGGAAATGTCTCTGGGAGGTTTCAGAGTTTGGGATTTATTTAGTTTAGTCCTGAGGTTCAGCTGTCCTCTGGTTTGTGCTCTGTTAGCTTTAGTCAGACATGTCAACATCCAGCCTGCTTCAGTTCCAAAGCGCTGCTGAATTAAAAGAAATCGTGCTTTCACACAGGGGAACTCAGCTGAAATGAAGGAAGTAGTACATAGTGTCCTCTTCATACACGATGACAACTCTGAGCAGCTTCTTGGGGTCGAGGTGATCAAGAGGAGAGATGGTTCTCCATCATCAAGGAGAATCCCAAATCAATGTGCATTTCCATGATATCTTAAAACCCCATCCTGTAAACAGGGATGTTACTGTTCCTCCTGCTCTGATGTGCTTCTGTCCTTCAGCTTTATCTAAACCTCTGAAAACCTGCTGCTGTCTGTATTTGTTGTTCTTTCAGTTATTCCAGTGAAGGTGAAGGTGGAGGATGGGGAAACATCTGTCACGCTGCCCTTCAAAACCACAAAACACCTGTCAGGGGAAATTCAAGTGATATGGGAACGTTACGAGCCGTTCCAGAAGGCTCACGTGTTTACGAACGGCCAAAACCAATATGAAGAACAGCACGAGGTTTACGAAGGCCGAACTGTGATGAATGACAAACCGCTGGAAACTGGAGACCTCAGTCTGACCCTGAAATACCCCACAGATGCTGACAGTGGAGAGTACAAGTGTTTGGTCTGGAGGAAGGGAACCTTCATCAGAAAGAAAACTGTGCTGCTCAAAGTCAAAGGTTGGTTTGTCTGTAGAAGTAGAAGAAGCTCTGATTTTGGTGCCAAAATAAATCTATGAAGTTATGAATTCACAGCTCATGTTGTGTTTGTTGTCTTCTTAGTCTGTCAGGTGCAGTTTAAGGTGGGGGCGGAGTCTGTCCGGCTGCCCTTCATAACCACAGAAAACCTGCCTGAAGATACTAAAGTGGAGTGGAAACGCAAAGAGCCTGAACCATCACTGAATGTCAGCGTGTATAAGAACGGCTCTGACCAGCATGAAGAACAGCACGAGGTTTACAGAGACCGAACGAAGATGAATGAAGACCTGCTGAAAACTGGAGACCTCAGTCTGACCCTGAAACAGCCCACAGTTGCTGACAGTGGAGAGTACAAGTGTTTGGTCTGGAGGAACGGAAACTTAATCAGAAAGAAAACTGTGCTGCTCAGAGTCAAAGGTTGATTTATCTGTAGAAGTAGAAGAAGCTCTGATTTTGGTGCCAAAATAAATCTATGAAGTTATGAATTCACAGCTCATGTTGTGTTTGTTGTCCTCTCAGTCTCTCACACTCAAAAAAATCTGTTGTTGGATGAACACAATTTAATCATGGCACCCTTTTTGCACACAATTTAACCAAGTACAATAAACCCTTTTCGATCATGTCAAACCAACACATTTAGCATTTGGTGGTTTAATGTAATCAGATTACGTTGGATCAACATACTATACTTACATTGATTTGAAGTGATTTATTTAAGTATGTAGAGTGAAATTTGTTTTAATTCATTCTACACAATTTAAAAAGTTTAGGAAAACAGAATTAAATCTTGTTGTTTCAACAACTACTTTGTTAATCAAGGCAATGATTTCACTCATTTCAACCAAATTATTTCAATTAGATTTGTTTACATTTGTTACACATTTAGAAACCCACTACTTTACAAAAAAAGTCACAATCAGATTATGATAACATTATCTTTATTAACTGGATTTAGTGGACAATATAAAAGCTTACCATTTTTGTACACCTGCAAGCATTATGCCACTTCAAAAGGTAAAATGTTAGAATACTTATTTACATAGGTAATATGTTGGAACCAAAGCTTCCACAACTAAAAACAGATGCAAAATTTGCTCAATATATCGACTGCATTTTAAAAAATTAAACTAAAAGATAAAAATACATCTCCCACTTGGCAAGTTAAAACATGTGACAAAATCGAATTGTGTGAATTTGGAAAAATAAAATAAAATAATTAGAAATATTTTGGGGGCAATACAACAACAACAAAAAATTCCATAGGTGATGAAAATCTATATTTGTTTGGTGTATCTCATTGAAATAATTATTAGTTTGACCAATTTTTATATTTCTGTATTTATTTTTTTAATTTTGGTTGCAGTCCTCCACAGCTAGCAATATAGTTTTGCTGTGTTTTAAAACATGCTAGCAAGCAAAATGGAAACAATAATACAGTGAACTTAACAGGTGGCAGTGGTCTTAAACTTTACAGGACCTTGATACATAAACACAACATAGTACTTCTGTCAGTACTTCTGATCCATTTTGAGCCATCTATATAAGGACAAACAAAAATCATCTGCAGTGCTGTATAAAAGGTGAATTGCCCAACAGAGAGAATCCAAAAACTTAAAAAAAAATGTTTTAAATGAAAGAAAAAAAATATAAACAACTCAAATATTAACATTATATATTGGAAATCACCATTGCACCAATGAACCATTCAAGACCTATCAGTCATTTTCAAGTGCTCTCACCCCATAAGCTTGTTTTTCAGAAACTGTACCTTTGAAGACAGCTTTTGTCCATCAAGATTTAAAAGTATCTTCTGGAGGACTTCAAAGGTGCATTTAAGTTCTGGTGGGTAGCTCAGGTTCAAACGGTATATGAGTCCAAACAACAGAGCACATGCTTGTGCAATGTTACCCAAATCAGTGTTAGCCTCCACACCCTCAATCACGACACCAACGTCCTCTGGGTCATCTTCAGGTTCAGCACCCTCCTTCTGGATGACGTACACCCCCATCACAGTTTGCTCCATGCAGCTTTTTGCCTCGCTGTCCGTATCCTACATGAAAAAGTATAAGACAACAAAGTAAAATTTAAGAGATTGTTTAAACAACTGTTTCTATGCTGTTCATAAAATCCAAGTAGTCAAAGTAATAAACAGAAAATTACACCACTAAAGTAGTTGTTAGTAATTACTCCAATACATAAATTATAAAATACACCTCTCATGTCAAAAGAGGTGGCATAATTGACCTCTCACCGGCCCCTCCCCCGAAAGGGCCATTGTCCAATTACACATTATAGCAACCGTTACTGTGTCTGACAAACATTAACCTCAAGCAAGATGGAGAAGCGGTGTGCCCACCGATACGCCGAGAGATTGTGTCTGGAGGAGTTGTGTTCTTTCCATTCACAAAGTCAAAAACAACGTGAATGGATTAAACAGTGTGTATGGCCCCATTCCCAGGTAAATGTACCGAACATTATGAAGCATGTCTGCTCGCACATTCGGGTACCCATTGGTGCGCAGAGGAAACCATTTGTTTGTCGGACGTAGCAAGAGTAACTTAGGGGGACAGGACTCGAGAAAAGGCTAACTCAGCTGCTAAAATAAAACAGGTATAGAAGTGTTAGTACTAAACAGCTCAAAGTTCATAGACATTTCTATTTACAAATACTGATGACCATAACAATGAAAAAACAACAGGACTTGTTTTAATCCAAGTACAGATTCAAAAGCAATATAGTCTTGATGCATGTTAAATGCATTGTATGTTTGTGTATCAAGTTTAAGTAGGCATAAATTTCTTTCCTTCCAATACCAAATTCCAGAAATTCTTTATTGCAACGCTTAATACTGTTTGGTATTCAAGACATCCTTTCCCCAATACCAGGTGTCTTGTTGCTAATCTCAAAATTTTAATTTTAATGATTTGCATTTGAGGCAACGTCACAATTTGTATGAGAATGTTACAGACAACATGCTGTCACAATGGCTCACCAAGTCCTCCTTTATTAACTTCTATTAACGTCTTCGTTTAGGTGGATGCACAAAGACTTCAAGATGCATGCTCGTCTGGTATGGATGTTGTCATGCTGGAGAGGAGGAGGAGATAATATGAGCCAAAACCAGTCTGTTTTTCTTAAAGCTAGGGTAATCAGTTAACTTGCATAATTATTCTTTAGGTTAGAACCTGGCATGTACCACTTGTTAAGCCGAAACAAAATTGACAACTTCATCTCCAAATAAAAGTTATTTTTGCTGCCTATGACAAAGTCTACTCAATCCTAATACAAACCTTGGAGATGGCAAGCATGAGACCTCTTATTTTCTTTCCACGTGTCCCTCCTTTGGTCAGAAAGATTTCCATTAAGCGTGGCGCGTATTGGTCAAGCTCGGCAAAGAAAGTAGATAGCAGAGGCTTTGTGGTGATTCGCAGAAACTCCTTCTCAATCTGCAATAGAGAACAAATACATTGATTAAAAACGCAACTGTATATTTCACTCACTTCACATCTAAGCTGACTAAAGCTGCTTTTAGAAGACCATGCAGACATCAGTGCTGTCTGTGTAGGACATGAATCAGTCTGTGTCAGATACTGAATTTGAAATTTCCACTAAAGTCACAAGTAAGAGGCAAGTGGAACCAAGATCTAGGCCATTTGCTTTTTGAAGTTTGCAAAGACTGCTAAATTGCACCAGTGGTAGTTCACTCTTTGCAACACAGTATGCTGTTCTAAACAGATTTTTCAGGTTTATTTTTAGTATATTATTTGCAATTGGTGTTTGTTCTGGGAAAGATATTGCAGACTGAGCAATAATCCATTTCTAATGGGGGCCTTTCTTAAAATGACTGGTCCCAGTAACAAAGGCGCTTGTCGACTCAGAAATCGAGGGAAAACCAACAACACACCCGGCAGAACATTATGTTATTTACACGGGTGCACATAAGTGGTCCGCATGTGCGCATTCGCTGTCAAAATAAAAGACGCGCAACAGATAAGAAGTTGCAACGCACGTTTGCATCCATATAAAAGGCACTGTTTTTGTCCGCTAGAGTGGGATTTTCACGGCACATTCTGCACCACATCTGTGTGTTCATCATTTGTTTGAAGCCAGCTCACCTCCTGCAACCACTTTTGCGAGAATACGCGCTTCTTTTGTGGTTCGGACTCCTTCTGACATTTCTTTGGAGGTGGAGGAAAACCAAAGTAATTGCTTAAAGGAGCTTCTTCGACATATTTAAGAGTTCTAAATAAATATGTCCTCCTCCAGAAAATCTTATGTATGCAAACACGCGTTGCAACTTCTTATCTTGTGCGCGTTTTTTATTTTGACAGCAAATACGCACTTGCGGACCACTTATGTGCAGCCCCGGTTATATAGCTCGTCATGTTGCAGCCACAGAAATTCTTTTGTCCATGAAACCATAAAGCTGCACTTTCTTTTTGCCTTATAGTCTGATTTGTCATAACTTTTCCGTTTTGTGGTAAGCTTTTCTTTGGCTGTCACTTCTTCACCCTGACCTGTCTTATTTGGCTAAGCAGAACTACAATTAATATCCTGCTGCTTTTACACACGCACTCACATAACACTCAGCGATTGTCTGCGCGATCAACCTCTCACATGTTTAAGCTGTGGGAGATTTCACTTGTCATGTTTGCATAGTAAGCTAACGATTGATAAGACGATGTCAGAGGAATTGGTGCACAAATTATCATCACTCACAGATCAGTGCTGTCGCTCTCTATACACAGGTCGCGCGATTGCAAAGTGAAAGCAAAAAACAAGCGCAAATTCAAACGCGATTTCAATATGTCACATATTGACAGTGGCTCACCGATGCCAATGACATAATTACCCAGCTACATTTCCGAAAGAATGCAGAAGCATTGACATATATTTTTCCTTCTTATGACAGCCCGACGGGCAGGGCAGAGATAGATTTTGGTAGCCCGACTGGAAAAATCGCTAGCCCTGGGACGTCGGGCTAGCCATTTTGCGAGCCCTGTACAGTGTTTCAATAACTGTACCTACTACTCTCCCTGATGGAACAACGCTTGCACTGCCACATACAAGTCACTGAAAGAAAAAAAGAAAAGCAGTTTTAAGGATAGTTTTATTGGCACCTTTTTTTCACTTTGATTAAATCATAAAACTATCATAAAAAATATATGATGGTAAAAGGCTTACCATGTATTAAAGAGGAGGCACAAACAATCAGAAAAAGGGGTCAGCTTTCTTTGTGGTGTTACTATGGTAAAGAAAACAGAAAAAATTATTTTATAAAAATTCCACAGTGGATTTTTTTTTACTTTGTTGCAAATGTATATAAAAAAATACAAATACATATAAATACCTCTTGCAATAAAAAATTCACAGATAAATATCCAATCTGTTGCCAAATGTAATAGCAGTGTTTCACACTATGCAATAAAGATGCTGGTAGTTGCGGTATAGGTCCGACAGGCAATTTTCATAACTATCTGCCATTGCCTTTTCCTCTGACCTCGTGTTTATGCTCTTTTTCCCATGCACTAGCATCAAGTCAATTCGAAGGATGCAGCCCGTGAATTTGGACACAGCTAATATTTAGCAAATCGCGCATGCTAGTTTAACTTGCATTACTGTGAGAGGCCGAATGCTTAAAATAAAAGGAGAGAGAAAGAAAGAAAGAAAGAAAAAATGCAAATGATAATAAAAAAAGTGAACAAAGACCATGTCTTGCAATAACCGTCATTTAAAACCAAAGTGAATGCTAACAGAGCTAGGTAGAAGTTCAATGAGACAACCATACTAGCTTTAGCTAACTTCATTTACTTTGAAAGTGAATTAGAAACGTGTTAAATATTGAATTAAACATATCAATAACCGCTAAAAACACTATAAGACTAACTGCAAAAACGGGTAAAAAAAAAAAAAAAAAGAAAAACAATGAAGTGGAAATGCTAATAATAGTATAAATATACCCAGAGCGGATTATAAATCAGGTATTAGACGGTACCGATTGGCACCGTCTAATACCAGATTTTCACTGTATTTGCTCCACTCCCGCTGTCTAATGACAACTTACACATTTGGAATTAAAAACATTGTTAAACAATTAATGGACAAAACAACTTCGTTTGACTAAGATATTTTGAGTTATTTATTACTTACCTGTATTGTGGAAGATTCCGCAGAGGGAAATGGCAGTCCACTGAACACATATAACTTCTCCGCGTTCCCGCCTCTTCACTTTTGGGAAGTTTGAGCATGCGCACTAGGCATCGGTTTTAGAGTTGTTGATTTAAAATAATTACATTTAATTGAACTGAAGAATGCAAATCTAGTTCATTAAACTTTTTGTTATTTTATGTTAAACCAACAACTGATAATGATTTAAAAACCTAAACTCAATATGTTCATGTTAAATAGACAAATGTCTATTGAATTAATCAAACAACTGCCTTAGTTGACTTTTTTGAGTGCAGGTGCAGTTCTTGATGCGGGTGGAGTCTGTCCATGTCCAGCTGCCCTTCATAACCACACAAAACCTGCCTGAAGATGCTGAGGTGAGGTGGATACGTGAAGAATCAGGTCCATCAGTGATGGTCCACGTGTATAAGAAACCCTCAGACCAGCCTGAAGAAGAGGACCAGGTTTACAAAGACCAAACAGAGATGAAAGAAGACCCTCTGAAAACTGGAGAGACAGTGGGAGGAAGGGAAACTTCATCAGACAAAAATGGTAGGTTTGTTTATTTGTTGTTTATTGGCTTGTGCTATTGTGTCTGACTGTCTTGTGTCTCCTCTGCAGGGAGAGTTCAGGTCCAGGATCAAACGGGACATCAGGAACAGAAGCAGCTCCATTGATCCGACTCCTCTGATGGCTGATCAATCAGTTTGATCTGTGTGTGACCAGTGCTGTGAGTCAAACAGCATGATCACAGGACCATAGTAATGCTTTTTGTTCTCATTTAATTTGCCTTTTTTTAAATTGTAAATTTGGTTTTAATGTAAAATATTATAATAATTATTATTCTATGAGTTCAACCTCCGTCACTCTGACCTTTGAACTTTTACTGCATTTTGTGGTTTGGCTGTTTCAGCGTTGTAACACAGAAACGCAGATTCTATTTTAAGTCCAGTTTCCTGTTGTTGGTGTTCAGATGTGGTGCAGCCCCCTCCACCCATCCTGTTTCCTTATCAGGACCCCCCTCCCCCCTTCACTTTAGTGCTCCAGTCAAAACTGATCGGTCAGTTTTAACAGCTCTTAAATTAGCATAACAAACATTTTTCACCACCAAATACAGTTCAGTGGGTCGTCAGTGGGTCGTTCAGGCAATGGGGGGGGGGGGGGGGGGGGGGGCATTTCCTATGGTTTGACCAGGAACACCGCAGATGTAACATGGTTGATTAAAACACTCAAAATTCAGTGAAAGAGGTGCTCATCACTTTTATATGTTCAAGTGCATAGTGGGGAGGATGTCATAAGGCCTCGAGCCAATCGGATGGAAAACACAATATTTATGAGTGTTTTAAGTTGTAAATTGGATTCGACCTGAACATGACAGGAAGGTTACTCATCTTTCTTCTCTGGACTGTTGGATAGAGTCATGTGACCTGCACAGGGACTACACATGGAAATGAGCAGCAGAGCTCAAATCTGTCAGCTTTCCATCTGCTTTTTTAGATCGGTTATTATCTGTTAACACACAAAATAAAAACAGCTGGCTGACCTTTAATCTAATCCTTGTTGTTCTTCTTCTGTGGTGTTTGTGATGGAGCAGGTGGTCCTGATGTGTTAGATGAAGCCAGGGTTCCTGCTGCTTCAGCAAAGTTTCAGTTTTGTAACAATTTAACAACAGCAAAATACACAAGATTCAAAACTGGTGATGCAAAGAGCTGAATTTCTTTTATTTAACATGTAAAATTTTAGAAAGCTGAATTTAAGCTTGCTTACTTAGGAAGAAATAAACTGAAATAGTCCACAAATTAGTCTCTACTGTTTATGATAATTATATTTTAATGAGAGATACAGAACATCACATAAAACTATAAGTTGGTTTTTGTAAAGGAAGATTTTATGTGTGTGTGTGTGTGTGTGTGTGTGTGTGTGTGTGTGTGTGTGTGTGTGTGTGTGTGTTAGTTATTGTCATTTAAAGTGTTTATGTGCTCAGTTGTGACACTGAACAGTCAACAACTAGCTGAACTTACTTTGACCTCGACATTTGAAGAAAACAACTGCTTTTTCTACGTTATGAGTTTCTTAAAGTCATTTGAAACGGCGACATCTGTTTTGAACATGCTGGGGTGAAGACCGCAGAGCCTGAGAAGAGGAAGTAAGTAGCTGATGTTATGGGAGGATAAGTAGGTGCCGCCACGCCTCGAGAGCTCAGAGCTCGCATGAGTGTGTTAACCGTCTGTTTCCTCTCCCATGCACATGGTCATATAGGCGTTTGTTACAGCTAACCGTGTCTGCAGACTTTGTTAATCTAAATTTCATCACAGTTTGTGTGTCAGTTCTTCTCAGAGAGTCTGCAGGACAGTTTGGTCTGGAAGCTCCTCCTGTGTCCTCGAGGATCAGAGCGTAAAATGAGAAGTTTTGTGCCAGTGAACAAACACCTGCTGAACTTTGATAAAAACCTGATAACGTTCCCCCTCTGAGATCTCCATCATCAGCAGGCAAACAGTGAGATCGGCTCTGAGCTGCTCTGTGAACACAGACCACACTTTGTGCTTTAGACTGTTTGAAACTCCAGCATTCAAACAGTGGCGGATCTCGAAAATGTTACATGCGAGGGCCAGAAGAGGGGGATCAGGTCTATGCAGGATGGCACATTCCTCTCCACTGAAGTATGTGGAAACCCCCTATACACAAATGGAGTACATTTGTGCACAGTAACTGAAAACTCTTCAATATGAGAAGAAGGGAAAGCAACACCAGAAACAGCACACAGTAGACATAACTATCAAAATAAAATGTTACAACAGCAGAGAATACCTGACATGAAATTAGGGCGCACAGGAGGGCAGGAAAACCGGAAGCCCAGGGAATCAAAATGAAAGTAAAACTAAGAAACTCTGACAATAAAACTAAAACAGGAGATAAATCAAATACCAAACTCACAATGACACAAACTATGAACACTGTGCAAAAATACAGCAATCAAAGGCTTGTTTATTCACTTAATTAACCATTAAGTAAACCGTCTTCGGTATAACCTGCATGTATACCAACCAACTACATTTAATTTGACCAGATTATGATAAATGTAACATTTTACAGTGTACTTATGTAACAAAATACATGGAAAATTTACCTGTAATTAATTTAGTTAAAGTCAGAATTTTAGGCATGACCTTTTTGGGGGTCCAAACTCAAACTATGAAATAACAGTGAGGACAGTTGATCATATTATTATATTAATACTTTTTCTTTTTATTTGATTATTTATTCGTTTTTATTATTTTACACACACACACACACACACACACACACACACACACACACACACACACACACACACACACACACACACACACAGCCATCATTTATACAGCTTCTAAACTTACTGTCAGTTTTGCAAAACTAAAACTGTAATTAGGTCAGGTTACATTAATATAAACCCACGTGCATCAACCACGTGTTCCTGAAAGCAGCTCGCTGTCTGCAGTCTCTGTGCGCCCTGCTGCTTCTCCTCACTTTCATGTTTGGAGTTCTGCAGAAGGATTTTATTTTGAAGGCTCTGACAGGAAGTTGTGAGGTGTCTCTGTGTAACTTCAGAGGAGGAAACTTTGTTCAGTGCGTCAGCGGTGCTGTGATCGAGCTGTGTGCGCCTGTTTCTCAGAGTTAACGGGACTTTCAGCGGAGAGGAAGATGCTGCTGTGGCTCGTGCTGCAGGTCCTCGGTAAGAAAGCACACACGCAGACTGACACACACACAGTGTGTAACACGAGCTGACTGCATTAGGCCCCTCTGTGTAGTTACTGTGGTCCCTACATGCGATATTCATGCGGGGCGGGTCTCACCGTGACAGCTGAGCTCATCATCCTGATATCTGCGCGTGTCTGTTTAAGAAGTGCGTCAGCGCTCGTGTGCGTGTGATTCACGGCAGGAATAAAAGTACTTTGTATAAAAACTAAAAGCTTGTCTCACAATATTAAAAGCCCCGTTTACCATAGAAAGCACTTTAATGTGTCAAAAATGGTTTTTGTTCACAATAACGCCACGTGCCCAATCATCTATGTTCAAGCTCTCTGATTAATAAAGTTATAACAATCCTAAAACAACAAATAGACATTTTTCTTTTTTTTTAATTCAACACCAGATGTTACTCTGTGTTTATACATTTTTAATGCTTAGTCTCAGAATAACTTGTGTCCTGAATTGCCCCCTTATAGAAATCCCCCTGAACAGGTCCCCTCCCTGGTCCTCTGGTCAGGAAATATTAATGCATTATAATATTTTTATTACATTTAAGAAGTGTTATATATGCTGGTGGTACCAGGACAAACGTCAGTAAAGGTGTCCATGTAAAAGTGTGTTTAGATGTCGAGGTCAGGTGGTACAGCTGCAGAAGTGTCACTTCATGAAATCAGTATGTTCTTAAAAGCTTTAAAAGCTTTAGGATTATTACGTTTCTCAAACTGTTTTTAACGGCTGTTATTATGGTTGTTATTTTTATTTCATGGGGTTGAAAAAACTGTCATGAAAAATGTTTCATCTGCTTAATGAGAACTTCCTTCTTTTCTAAGCCCGACACATGAAAACAAATCAAAATTGGTTTAGTACGCACGTATTCACAGTTGTGATGTCACCCCTGCTTGTTTATTAACACGTTCTTCGTTTGCAGATTACAGTCAGGGATTAAAAGCACTTCATTCGTAACAGAGACGAGTCTCAGAAAGTTTCACCTCCGTGTTTTTCAGACGTGCATCAAAGTTTTCTTTGATGTTTTTAAAGCATCCTTCAAGTTACTTTTTGTTGGATGGGAAGAATCCATGTTTGAGTACTTAGCAGAAAATGTGGCTTCTGAAACCACTTTTCCCACGATGTGAACCACTAGAAAAATCCACAGCATACAGGTGATTAGTGTTTTTTGTTTTGTGTGCTTGTGTCTCCTTCCAGTTTCCCAGCATGCCCTGGCTGTGGTGGTGGAGGTGTATGAGGGGGCAAAGTCTGTCCAGCTGCCCTGTCAGTACACAGGTCTTATACTTACGAACCCCACAGTGCTGTGGACTCGCAATGATCTCGACCCCAAATCTGTCCACGTGAGACGAGAGGAAACAAATGATGTAACAGGACAAAACCAGCGTTACAGCGGGCGCACATTAATGAGGCCTGATGCTCTGGACACTTTAGACTTCAGCCTCACTCTGAGAAACCCTCAAATGACTGATAGTGGCAACTACACCTGCTCCATCGGAAATGAAAGGGCAGAACTGAAACTGACCGACGTACAGCTGCATGTCAAAGGTAAGAAACACAAACAAACAAAAGAAAAATGTCAAACTAAGGTTGATAGAAAAGGAATTTCTTTTGTTGAAAACTGGAAAATGGCATTAACATTTTCCAGATGTAATCAGTCTGCAAACATCAAAATCTCACAGCTAGATTTTTTGGTGTTTCTACTAAATCTGGATGATTTGATTCAGAAGGTTTTACATCCTGTATACGCAGGAAAACCTGCAGCTCACAGGCCTAATAGAGACCGATGTACAACATGTAACAGAGGATGTCATTTTAAGAAGATAAACTTGACCTCTGGAACTATGAATGACAGGATGATAAAGTGCTGCCAGCTGTTCTTTATTCCAGAAGAATCCACTTCCAATCAAGTAGCTTTCATTTATTCATTTACTGAACAGGAAGCAGGGTTATGCATTCATAATGTGAGTGTGGAGGTAGTGTGGTAAGGGGGTGTTATACAAGTGCCAACATGAGAAATTAGTGACGCTCCCTTAATGGCCTCAAGCTGCCACTTGTGGCACGTCTGGAAGAAAGGCAGATCATTTTGAATGTTGTGGATCCAAAACTTGGCACCGCCTCCATCTATGATGGCCCAGGAGCTCCGTTTCTGGGTAGATGACCTGAACGTACCTGCATCAGGCCGCTGCATCAACAACATGTTGGGAGGGATTGAATCAAAATTAGCTACATTTGAGGGGACATAAACATAACCAGGGGCCTGGAGTTAACGATGCCCTCTACTTTGCTGAGTATGGTCCTAAAGACTTCTTCAGTGACATGCTCCGAGATGGTGTAGAGCTGACTTGATGGAACAAATCTCCCGTTCCCACGAACCACCGTGTGGAGCGTATGGAGGGTTGAAATGGAGATGCTGGCTGGCCAACTGTTTTCAGAGCAGGGCCGAGATGCGATCCTTGACATGACGATGAACACCAGGTGCTGCCATCTGTACTGTGTATGTACCACATGTAGTGAAATGTATATAAAATTTGAATAGACACTGAGGAGTGGAGGCCTAGTGTAGGAGAGCTTTGGCTGGACCCTGCAGAATCCAAGTCGGTACAGTACAGCTGGTCCTCTTCATGGATCCAGATGTGCAGGCTCCACTGGAGTCAGGAAATGTGGGTAATCAGAGCCAATCAGCAACAGTGGTTGAGCTTGATGGAACAGCCGATATGACCAATCATGATCGTGTATGGTAAATGGCCTGCATTTGTATAGCACTTTAATTAGTCCCTAATGACCCCAAAGCGCTTTACACTACATTCAGTCATCCACCCATTCACACACACATTCACACACTGGTGATGACAGCTACCTTGTAGCCACAGCTGCCCTGAGGCGCACTGACAGAGGCGAGGACACTGGTGCCACTGACCACCACCAGTAGGCAAACATGGGGTTAGTATCTTGCCCAACGGGGCAGCCTGGGTTCGAACCACTGACCTTCTGATTAGTGGCTGACCTGCTCTGCCACCTGAGCTACAGTGTATGTCTCTATCTTTATTTACACACATGTTCTGTTGCTTGTTAGTTGTTACCTAAAGGTAGCACTGTGAAGACTATTTGTATGGATTTTATAGTGTCCAGTTTAGTTACCATTTTAAACAAAAAGAGAGAGAATCATGATATTTATATATTATTAATATGTATTTTTACTGGTAGCAGAGATCAGAGCACATCAATTCTCTCTTTACCATGAGCATGGCTGCTGCTGCTTCTGATATTATGGTTCATTTTCCTCGTAGATCAGCAGGTGGAGGTGAAGGTGGAGGAAGGGTCAGACTCTGTCATCCTGCCCTGCAAAACAAAACCTGATCTGCCTGAAAAGGCCACAGTGGAGTGGACTCGCCCCGACCGAGAACTCACTATGGTCCATTTGTATGTAAACAGAAGTGACCATCCTAAAAATGTAGACAACCTTTACTGTGGCCGCGCAAAGATGAACAAAGACCTGCTGAGAACTGGAGACCTCAGTCTGACCCTGGAATACCCCACAGAGAGAGACAGTGGAGGATACATCTGCACCATCTACAGGGACAAAGACATCCTGAGACAGAAAGTAGTGCTGCAGGTCAAAGGTCAGAGATGTGGACAAACATCAGGGGTCAGTGCAGGAGATTGAGGTTCAACAGTCATGTTGATATTGTTTCATGTTTCTCCACAGAACCATTTCCATCCTGGACCACAGCTCTCCTGGTTCTCCTGGTTCTTCTTCTAGTAGTTTCTGCGGGTCTTATATTTCAATTCCGTCATTATTTGGTGTCAGGTGAG
Source organism: Astatotilapia calliptera (assembly GCF_964374335.1). Taxonomy (NCBI): domain Eukaryota; kingdom Metazoa; phylum Chordata; class Actinopteri; order Cichliformes; family Cichlidae; genus Astatotilapia; species Astatotilapia calliptera. The sequence continues at coordinate 78,637,023 of NC_137424.1, read as the reverse complement.
TGTCTCCTACTACACTACCCATAATGCCGATGGTTAGCAGAGCTGAAGAGAAACTTCCAAGTTTTTTCCTGAAGTCAGAAAACCTCCTTCAGACTCCGTCATTGATCATTGAACTCAATCAAAACCCTCTGTTCACTTGGAAAAATGATGGAGAAACAGTCTAACACTTGTGTCTCCATCATGCTCCAAAACGTTGTTGCTTTGACTCTCGTCTGTGGGTTTTTATCAAGATGAAGGAATCCAGAAGAAGTGTAATAATAACAATATTCAAGAACATCAGTGAGGTGCAGATTGTTTGCAATATTTGGTTAAAGGTGCCTTAGTGAGTTGCACTTCAATGAAAAGTACTCATATGAATGGGGATTTAAATATTTACTCAACAAGACAAAGATGATGTTTTCTATAAGGAAAAGGTAGAAAATGAGGTCAGGCACAAGTTACAAGATCAAGTTAAATGTTATGCGATTAAACAATTCAAGTTTAGTATACATACGTCACAGTGCTGTTAGCTGCTCAGTGCGTAGAAAATATGAGACCGTTAATTGATTGATAATACTTTATTCATCCCGAGGGAAATCGGGTTAAGGCTGCCAGCCGTGCCAGCGCCATCTTGCCCTTCCGACCATACATACATTACACAAACATCACATGGGGAAGACAGGTCAGAGAGGTATAACAATGGAAAATGTACAACATGAGGAAAGACGAGGAGAAAAAATAACTCCCCCAGACTGAGCTTCAACTGGGAGATCAGGGGGGTGAGTGCAGGTCTGCGTGATGCGTATGTGTTCTGTGTTCAACCAAGAGAAAGTGTCCCTTCACTCGGTTAAGCTAAAGTCAACAATCTTCTATCAATGCGGGTGGCCTTGAATGAGGGGAATTAGAGTCACAACAAAAAGTCTTATTATCTAAAGGAGAGTTTTGTTATTTCCGTCAGCTTTTGCCTTGAGCATCCAGCTGGTGCCAGGGGGGCCGCATGAGATGAAGATGGTAGTTGTTTTGATTAGGGCGAAAAAACTGCATCCAGTTTTACAGCTGGTGTAATGTCCGTCACTGGTCACCAGGTCTGAGTACTCACAACCCATCGTCTATCATGTCGGCCAGCCTTGTGAGATTTTGAACAGCTGTAGCCGCTTCTTGTTCTTCGATAAGCCAGGCCTGAGCCAGCTCCAATCAGCCAGAACTCTGTTACCATAGTTCTGAATTGGTAGACGTCGTTCAGTGTCCTCCATCAAGAGTGTCGCCAGACACACGACGCAACCGACCATCGAGTATCTGGCAGCAAACGTCTCCGCAGGACAATCGGGCTCTCTCAATTCCTGGAGAGTGTCAGTTTCGTTAAGGGACCAGTTGATCAAATCCATAATTCTTCTTTAGGTTTTTAGAGAACAAGTCTGGGAGACTCTCTTAGGGTTAGAGAATAATCGAGACTATACAAAAGACATGAGAAGCCAAGCAGTTTTAAATTTCTGTCAGTGTCAGGATCTCTATCCTGTTCCTCCTGCTCAGATCTGCTTCCGTCCTTCAGTTTTCTCTACACCTCTGAATACCTGCTGCTGTCTATGTTTGCTGTTCTTTCAGTGATTCCGGTGAAGGTGGAGGTGGAGGAGGGGGCGGAGTCTGTCCAGCTGCCCTTTAAAACAACAAAAAACCTGTCGGGGGAAATTCAAGTGATATGGGAACGTTATGAGCCGTTCCAGAAGGCTCACGTGTTTACAAACGGCCCAAACCAATATGAAGAACAGCACGAAGTTTATAAAGGCCGAACTGTGATGAACAAAGACCTGCTGGAAACTGGAGACCTCAGTGTGACCCTGAAACAGCCCACAGAGAGAGACAGTGGAGAGTACAAGTGTTTGGTCTGGAGGAAGGGAAACTTCATCAGAAAGAAAACCGTGAAGCTCAAAGTCAAAGGTTGGTTTGTCTGTTTGTTTGCTGGCTTGTGTGATTGTGTCTGACTGTCTTGTGTCTCCTCTGCAGGTCCAGGATCAAACAGGGGACATCAGGACCAGAAGCAGCTTCATTGATCCGACTCTGAGTTTTACCCTCACCACTCTGCCTTTTTGTTCATTTAGAGAGTTTTAATGTCACAGCGTGATAATACAGGAACACACATTTCACTTTTAAGTCCAGTCACATCCTCACTCTGTCTCTGCTGTGTGCACAGTCCTTCACTGTGTGTGATCAGCTATTGTGTGACGTTCCATATTCCTCATATGTTTCTCACCATCTTTACAGTCTGTGCTGTTTAACCTTTTTAAGCCATTTTTGGGCTTTTTCTAAACACTTTCAAATAAAGGTTTTACTTCACTTTATTTCACTTATCATTTGGTTTTCTTGTGTCTTTTGTATGCATTATGTTGCACACATAGATTAGTGTTACCTTTGTGTTTATTTTGGGGTTTTGTTTGTTGTCTTTTTAAGCTTTGTGTGTATTTGACTTTTGCAAATTAAAATGAAGAAAATATTTTGGTAATTGTTGCGATGCCAACAGAAGGTTGTTATTTTTACATTGTGATGGAAATGGAGAGCGGAACCAACTAAGTGGAACCAGTGGGCTGTGAGGTGTTGCACCTGGTGAAGGCGAGGGACCCGTGCTCTCCTCAGAGGAAGACAAATGAGAGGCCTGTGTGTTTGTTCCTCTGACAGCTTCAGCTGTTTTTCACCTGCTTGTCTTGAGGCAACTGTTATCATGATTTATAAATAAAACTGAGTTGAACTGTTTGGGTTCACAGTGCACTGAATGCATCATTTGCTACTGTGGTGCAACCAGTGTTGGGACCATGTGACCTGTCCAGAGTGTACAGCTGGAAATAAGCAGCTTAACTACAATCTGACTGGTTTCCATCACTATGTTTCTGATTCATTTACATTAACTCACACTGTCCCTGTTCAATAAAAACAACAGGCTAACCGTTAATCTGATCCAGTGTTGTTCTTCTTCTGTGGTGTTTGTGATGGAGCAGCTGCTCCTGATGTGTTTGATGAAATCAGGGTTTCCCACAGCTTCAGGAAGCTTACCCACTGTGCAAACTTGATATCATGAATTGAGCCTTTTATGAGCCATTTCTGGACGTCCAGTGTTGGGTCTTTTTTTCTGAACATTTACTGACTGTTACCTTCATGCACTGGCTGTTTATAGTCCACATGTGTGTTTAACCTCAAACGTAAACTCATTTTAGATCGTTTTCACACTCCGTCTATTGGCTCTGTAGGCCCATGTTTCCAGAGTGTGGAGGACATGTTTTCTGTCTGTTCTCAACTTTCTATGAGCCTCCAGTCAGCCTCTGCGACAGAGGAGACAATTAAATGAAGTTAGTGGAAAAAACAGAAACATGTCCTCTGTAAAAATGTGTGCAGAGTGATCAGCGGACATCTCCAACATGGCACAAGTTCATTACCTTTTAAAAATTATTACAAACATTTTCTTAATACTTATAATACTTAATTCTTTAATCATTATTAATTTGTGTGTTTTTTTAACACATAAGAACTGCTGCAGGAGTGAAAGAGGAAAACTCAAAAAAACAAAGTCATGAGCTTGAAGAGTTGAATTTTATTTTTAAAGCTATAAAAACATTTTTCATAGGTTCAAAACTTATTGTCAGTTTTGCAGAACTTCAACATAGAGAGACTAAAACTGACGTCCTTCCTTTCAAACCTTCTTTTCAGCTTCAGGTTCCAGCAGAATATAAATCCACATGTTGCTAAAAGTTGTCAGTAGTCTGTGTGAGACATGCTGTAACGCAGGGGTGCCCAATCCCGGTCCTCGAGAGCTACCGTCCTGCAGCTTTTAGATGCATCCCTACTCCAACACAGCTGAATCAAATGGTTTGATCTCTTCAGCATGCCATCATGTTTGGCAAAGGCCTGATAACAAGCCATTCATTTGATTCAGGTGTGTGGGAACAAGGATGCATCTAAAAGCTGCAGGACGGTAGCTCTCGAGGACCGGGATTGGGCACCCCTGCTGTAACGCTTCTCCTCCGAGTTTAATGTTGAAAGTCCTTTTCTGTAAAGGATTTTATTTTGAAGGAACTCAGGAGGGTCTTCTTATCAGGAAACTTTTTGTCGTGCACCAATGCTTGCAGTGCAGCGAACACCACTGTGATTTCTAACTAAAGGTTTTTCCCAGAGAAGGAGATGCTGCTGCTGTTGTTCGTGCTGCTGGTACTCGGTGAGAGCGCTCTTTGAATGCACACACACACACGCACGGTTGTTTAAAATAATTTGAAGTGTGTAACATGTATAACTACTCACCTCAGTTACTTTACTCCTGCTGAAATCTGCAGGCTTCATGCTCATGATCCTGGTATCTGCTCATCTGTTTAAGAAATTTTCCTTTCCTGTCTCACTAATATTACCAGAATACTGCCTGTAGTGAAGTTTGGCCACATTAAAGGTTATAAAAGAAGCCTGGTGCCAGATCTATTGTAGATTCAGCTAAATAAATGGGAACAGTGTGCTTTTGCAGCAGGTCAGTTGTAACAAAGTGCTGTGTAGTCCCCACACTGGTTCATCCTGGTGCCTTTTTAAGCTTCACTGATTCACAGGTCATTGTTAAACTTAACAAACAACATTTAGTTTTTGTTTTATTTGTAACAGTTTGTTCCAAACGCACAAATGTGCTCTGGTCTTTTTAAATTGATGACTTTTGGCTGTGCAGTGTTCCAGGTGTGTCAAAGCACCAGATGTCTGATATGGAAGACCAAGAGATTCACACACATTGACATAAAGCTTTTTTGATTTGGTGTTTAATTGTACAATAAAATACAGATTAGTAAATACATGTTGGAATTAATTTTAAAATTTACTTTGGAGACTGACCTGGATTTTTTTCTAAGCTCCTGTTTGAACCATTAGCTCTGCTTTAGCATTACTAACAGGTGTGTGTGCTCGTTTAAAGGACTTTTCGCTCCAGCATTCACACTCAGTGCAACATTGAACCTCTTAAGCTAATGTGCTAAAACAGCTAATGCTAGCACCAGTGCATGTTTGTGTTACTCTAACCAATCAGAGAGCTCCTTTCATCACACTGCATGGCTGATTTGTTAACTGATTTCATAGTTATTTTCAAAAACATCTTTAAAACCTGAAAATTGAAAAAGTACTTTCAGGGCTCTAGAGTGCGACCAATTTGGTCGCAAATACGACCAAATTTTTCAGTGGTGCGACTAAAAAATATTTGGTTGCATCTGTGCGACCAAATGTTCGGGTAGCAAAAAAAAAAAAATCTGCAACCTTCCCTGTGGTCAACAACAGACACACATTATGCCCCTATCGTGGACTAAACCAATCAGAGATAGTCAGGGGCGGGACCTCTCTGATTGGCCGTGGTCCAGTTGAAAGTGCAGGTGGAAGTGGGAGGTGAGTAGCTTGAATAAAGCGATATCAATTCATTAAATCCTGGATCGACTTTTAAATATAACTGTGTTTTGCCAGAAACGCCAGATTCTCAGATTAAAGCTCACAAAACCATTTCAACAACAACCAAACAGCAGATGAGAGCAGGTACACTGACTCCACACAAAGACGTAAACACAGAGCCGACGCATCAGAATCAGCTTTGTCTTTCTCGGCTTTCTCACCCGACGGCCCGTAGACGGACACGCTGTTGGAGCTCAGCGATCCTGATGCGTCCGGTCAGCGCTGTGATTGCGTCTTTTTGCGCTGATTCTGAGCTGCAGGTTTTGTCTCTCCAACCAAAATTCACAGAGCCAGCAGCAAAAGAAGCAGCAAACTGCGCTTCACATTCGATCAATGTCGTCATGAATTTTGCTGTTTTGCTTCCACGACTATTAAAATCACACTTCATGCACAGCTAGCTCTCTCTCTCTCTCTCTGTACTCCAAGAACAGTTTCCGTCTCCAATCTCTGTTTTCTGTATTATTCATTCGCTTATTACCCACCAGTCTACCGTTGTTCACAGCGCTGTCGGCTGCTGTCTTTTTCTTTTTTCACTTAAATGACCTCGGACAAGAAAGCCTATTTTTTCTGTTGTTCAATACTGAAGAAATTTAAACTTTATATGCAGAACATTGTAGAATATTTTTAAGGTTATCTGCTATAAAAAGCCAGACCAGGAAAATCTCCTTCATGTTTTTCTGTGTTTTATTCTCAGTTACTTTCACACAAAGGCATCTGCTGTGATGTTCACAATTCTGATGAAGTCAGTACTGATAAATGATCAGAATTATAATATTTCTGACTGTCTGAGGCTAAGTTGAATCGAATCGGGACTTTGAAAACCGGAATCGAATGGATTGTAGAAATCAGTGATGATACCCAGCCCTATGAGCAGCCTAGGCACGACAGAAGTGGATGTAGCTGTAATAGGAAAAGAACTATTGCTAACTTTTCTGTTAAGGCCTGATCCTTCTGAAATTCATAGCCAGTGCTCTGACACGGTGTCATCAATCTTTGAATGCTGAAAAAGCACAGTGTATCCAGAAAAACACATTATATTATATCAATTATTATAAAATGTGTGTGCGCCTAACTTGAAGACATACACGCTCTCGCTCGCTCTCTCTCTCACACACACACACACACACACACACACACACACACACACACACACACACACCATGATAAGATTTAAGTGGATTTATGTAGCTGTGAATTTTTAGATGTTTATTTTCCAGATGTTGTACATTTGTTGTTCTTTCTCTTACCAATAGAGCAGTTGGCGATATGCTGTTCATTTCTATTTGTGCTCTAGTCATTTATTACATCTTCCTAAAGTCTCCTCCACCCATGTTTTCCTCCTGCCTGTCCTGCCTTAGACATCATCATACTGTACACCAGATACATTTTTAATAACTGAAACAACACAAATAGAAATTAAGAAACAAAAAGATAAAAGAAACCTATGAACCAGAGGAGACGGAGCTGATCTTGGCAACAGAGCATTCGCATCATAATTCTGATGCTGCCTCAGAGGGCAGGATTTAAGAAGGAGAGAAGAAAATTCACGAGTCGATGAGTTTACTGATGCACTGTAAGAACGTCCTGAGTTCACTGTAGCATCTGGCCTTTCTGTGTGGAGTTTGCATGTTCTCCTCGTGTATGAGTGGGTTCTCTCAGGATTTCCTCCCACAGTCCAAAGACATGCAGTCAGTGGGGTTGAGGTTAATCTGTGATTCTAATTTGCCCGTAGGTGTGAATCGTTGTCTGTCTCTGTGTCAGACTAATGGGTCTAATTGCATAATTAGATATCCACTATCTGTGGCTATCCATTAGATAGCTTGAATTCATCTTGTGCAGTCTTTCAACAGTTCATGGGAAACCCAGACAGCAATTTTCTGTTATCTGAAACGTAGCTCCTGCAGTGCAGCTACACTTTCTACATACACCTGTGTATGTAGGTCAGGGGTCACTGAGCTTACCGAGCCAATAATTAGTTCTAAAGGTTTTAGAATCAATAAAATGACAACAGTGCCCAAATTTATGCACCCGCCTGATTTTGTTTAAACAATTATTGCACACTTTCTGTAAATCCAATAAACTTCATTTCACTTCTCAAATATCACTGTGTGTCTCCTATATGATATATTTAACTGACATTTTTTATTGTAACAACCAACGATTTATACAGGAAAATAATGACTATTAACAAGGTTGCCCAAACTTTTGCATCCCACTGTATGGAAAAGCTCTTTTTTAGAGCTTTATCATTTCACACATAAATGATATTAAACCTTTCCACACTTGCTCAGATGTAGGGAGAGAAAAGTCAGGGGGATTTCTGTCTCTTTCTATCCTCATTATATGGGCTAATTATAGTTAATTAGTGTTTCTGTTTTTTGTGTCTCCTTCCAGTTTCGCATCATGTCCTGGCTGTGATGGTGGAGGTGTATGAGGGGGCAAAGTCTGTCCTGCTGCCCTGTCAGTACACAGGTTTTGTAGTTGAGGACCCCACAATGATATGGACTCGCACTGATCTCAACCCCAAATCTGTCCATCTGAGACAAGAAGAAACTGATGATCTGAGCGGACAAAACCAGCGTTACAGCGGGCGCACGTCAATGAGGCCTGATGCTCTGGACACTGGAGACTTCAGCCTCACTCTGAGAAACCCCCGACTGACTGATAGTGGCGACTACACCTGCTCCATCCGCACTGAAGGGGAGGAACTGAAACTGACAGACGTACAGCTGCATGTCAAAGGTCAAAAGACCCAATAACCTTTGTAATTACAAGTCAAACATGAGTACAGTGCTGACACAGGTCAGAGGTCACAGCAAAAGGTAGTAGAAAGGGTCTTTCTAGTAATCTAAACCTAAAAAATGGCAGAAACATTTTATAAACGCAACCAGTCTGGAAACATCAAAACAAAACTGGGGAGACAAAGAGACCATGACTGAGGAAATCTGAGTTAAACTAGCATGAGCACACTGAGGACAGGACACAGAGACAAACTGGTCTGACTAAAAAAAGTCAGAGGCACTAAAAGAATACAAAAGTCATATAAAATAGAATGTAAATATAATAGAAAACTCAAATATGAACATTTTATAATTCCAGCTCAAAGACTGGGTCAAAGACACAGGACCATCACAAACACAGATGCTCTGATTATCATCAGTGTGACTGCTGCTGCTGATACTGTGGTTTCTTGTTCTCTCAGACCAGCAGGTGGAGGTGAAGGTGGAGGAAGGCTCAGACTCCGTCATCCTGCCCTGCAACACAACACCTGACCTGCCTGAGGACACCACAGTGAAGTGGACTCACTCTGACCGAGAACTCATGATGGTCCACGGGTGTTCAAATGGAAGCGACCACCAGGACGACCTTTACTGTGGTCGCACAAAGATGAACAAAGACCTGCTGAGAACTGGAGACCTCAGTCTGACCCTGAAATACCCCACAGAGAGAGACAGTGGAGGATACATCTGCACCATCTACAGGGACAGAGACATCCTGAGACAGAAAGTAGTGCTGCAGGTCAAAGGTCAGAGATGTAGCTACAGGTCAGAGGTCAGTGCAGATTGAGTACAGCGTTCAGCAGTCATGTGATATTGTTTTGTTTGTCCACAGAACCGTTTCCATCCTGGGCCACAGTTCTCCTGGTTTTCCTGCTTCTTCTTGTAGTTGTTGCTGCGAGTCTTTTGTTTCATTTCCGTCATGCCTTGGTGTCAGGTGAGTCTCTCATACTACACTACCCATAATGCATATAGTTAGCAGGTGTCCTCTGGGGTTTCTTGACTTGTTCCGCTAATTTATTCATTAATATGTAAATATTTAATTTGGATATTAATGATCAAAGAACTGCCGTCACAGCCCATTGTTCATCTTACTGCTATCTTACTCCGTACAGTTTTCTATTAATATTTCTGTACATTGTTACCTGCATATACAAACTTCAGTTGCTTATGTAGATAGGACCACTTTGTGTCTTCCTTTTATATTTTATATCCCCTTGCTATAAGAGTTGTGTAACACCCACATTTCTCATTCGTGGGATCATAGTTTTTTGTATTCTTTTCAAATTCCACCAGTAAGATTGGGGAGACCTTTTTCCATTACATTAGCCTGTCCCTGCTGGTGGTGTCATTCAAACAGAAAACAAGTCTTTGTTAGTCTGTAGATGTCGGAGGAGCTCCTCAGTGGGCAGTTCCTCTCAGAGAGTCTGCACGACAGTTTGGTCTGAAAGCTCCTCCTGTGTCCTCGAGGATCAGAGTGTAAAAGGAGAAGTGAACAAACACCTGCTGAACTTTGACCTCCAGGAGAAAACCTGATAACGTTCCCCCTGTGAGAACAGCGAGATCTGCTCTGAGCTGCTCTGTAAACACAAATCAGACTTTGTGCTTTAGACTCTTCGAACCTCCAGCATTCAGTGAAGCTACAGATGGATGATTCAAACAGGACATGGTATTTCTCTACACCTCTGAAAACCTGCTGCTGTCTGTGTTTGCTGTTCTTTCAGTGATTCCAGTGAAGGTGGAGGTGGAGGAGGGGGTGGAGTCTGTCCAGCTGCCCTTTAAAACAACAAAAAACCTGTCGGGGGAAATTCAAGTGATATGGGAACGCTACGAGCCGTTCCAGAAGGCTCACGTGTTTACAAACGGCCCAAACCAATTTGAAGAACAGCACGAGGTTTACAGAGGCCGAACTGTGATGAACAAAGACCTGCTGGAAACTGGAGACCTCAGTCTGACCCTGAAACAGCCCACAGAGAGAGACAGTGGAGAGTACAAGTGTTTGGTGTGGAGGAAGGGAACCTTCATCAGAAAGAAAACTGTGCTGCTCAAAGTCAAAGGTTGGTTTGTCTGTTTGTTTGCTGGCTTGTGTGATTGTGTCTGACTGTCTTGTGTCTCCTCTGCAGGTCCAGGATCAAACAGGGGACATCAGGACCAGAAGCAGCTCCATTGATCCGACTCCTCTGACGGCTGATCAATCAGTGTTATGACTGCTGTCGTAATGTTGTCTCTCATATGCACCTGGAGACGGTGCCTGCAGATTGGCTAACTACATGGAGACAACATATTTACACAGCAGCATGTAGGGGTGGACTGCCTTTGTATTTGATCACTGTTTTCTCCTGTTTTTGTTAGTTTTGGAGGTACGCTGCTGTCATTTGGTTTAATTTCTTTGAGTATGTTGTTTGTATCATTGTCTCAGGGACCAAGCAGTAAAGCATAAAGGACACAGATGTTTAATTTAAAAAATTGGATTTTATTGACCCAAAAGTATAAAAAGATATTTAACAAAGCCAAAACTTAAACAGGCAGACCAGCAAAACAGGTCAACTCAATAGACTAAGCTCAAGGTAACAATTAACGAAACCTCAAGCAAACATAAGACAAACTGACCTCCTGAAATAACACACGGGGGAACTTAAATACTGGTTTAGCTAAAACACATGAGACACACAGAGGAAAACAAAATGGCTGCCATATAACCAACTAATACAAAACAATTAAACAAACTTGAAACACCCTCCAGGCAATGAGGCATGGCGGTTGACAGTGGTACTTCAGCTCTCCCAGCCCTTTGCCAGACCGGAGAGGAACCAAACCCCAGGTGACTCACACACAGGAAGATGTATTAATATAAAACAGAACTTTGGCCTTGCAGTGTTCACATGTTGTGTGGAGGCGAGGAAGAAGGAACCCAAACGCAGGACTGGCAGGTAGGTGAGGTTTATTATAAGGAGTGGGTGAACGGACACTGACTGGCTGGACAACTGAATGGCGGACTGAACTGAGGGAACACACGGGAAGGACAACATCACATCAATGACACGACAGTGAACGAGTAGAAACAGAGGGCTTAAATACACAGACTGATGAGGATGATAATGAGTACACCGATCTCTCATTTGGTACCGGGCTGCGAGAGTGAGACTCGGGTGTGAAATCTATGGTTTTCAGGGTTTTTATCGGTTTTCAGCGTTATTTTGTTATCGTTTTTTCGTTAACTCGGTTTTCCTGGGTCTTTTCACGTATATTATGAATAAATCTTTTTTTTTTCGGTACCGGTACTGGTTTTATTTTGTTGTATTTATCCGCGACACCTTAAAGGCCGGTCTGTGAAAATATTGTCGGGCACAAACTGGTCCGTGGCGCAAAAAAGGTTTGAGACCGCTGGTCTAGACGGGCCGTAACAATCAGTTTGATCTGTGTGACTGATCAGTGATGTCAAACAGCATGATCACAGGTCCATAGTAACGCTTTTTGTTCTCACTCGCCTTTTTTAACTTGTCAATTTGGTTTTGATCTAACATATTATAATAATTATTGTTCTATGAATTTAACCTCGGTCATAACAATTTAATCTGATCCAGTGTTGTTGTTCTGCTGTCGTGTTTGTAATGGAGCGGCTGCTCCTGACTACAGATGGATGATTCAAACAGGACATGGCACACAGAGAAGGAGTAGAAGAAGAAAGCTGAATGCCTGTAATGATGATCTGCATGGATCAGAGGAACAGTGAGAAAACTTGGAGGAACCTTTAAGGAACAATGTCAAGACAGAAAAACAGGAAACACACTGCTGAGCTTCAGATTCAGAGTCTGAAACAGCAACAACTATTTAGTGTGTAGTGTATATGTTGAGCTCGGAATGTGTGTAAGAGTCCAGCAGACAGTCTGATCCAGTTTGGCTCTACTGAAGTCTGGATGCAGATCATGGAGGAATTTCTCACTTCAGGCTCTGATCCTGTTCTTACACACTGAGGTTTTGTCTCGTTTCCTTCATCCTGCTAAGCTGTTCAACACTACAGAGGGAACAAATCCACTCAGTGATTGGTTGGAGGAAGCAGCTCATCTGAGGTCATTTGATCATCAGGTTGATTTGGATTCATTGAACATGACGGTATTGCTATTTGAAGTATGATCGTGTTGATGGTAAGTCATAACACAGACAGCTGCTCTGACTTTCTAGATTTCTTTCTTTCTCTTTATGTACCCCTAAATTACAACAACAGTCGTCTCAAGATGCTTTAAACTCTAAGCCTGTGTAGTGTCTCAGTCATCCAGGTCATGGTCATCTAAGCAGTTTGGAAAAAAAGTGAACAAACATAGAGTATGCTGTGCAGAGCAGCGAGCAGTTCTCAGACCTACACTGGAGACACCAAGCAGCCACTTCATGCTCTCTCTTTCTAGTCCCTGTCAGGACTCTTGCTGCAGCATTTTGGATCAGCTGAAGGCTTTTCAGGGAGTTTTTAGGACTTCCTGATAATAATGAATTACAGTCGTCCAACCTGGAAGTAATAAATGCATGAACTAGTTTTTCAGCGTCACTCTGAGACAGGATATTTCTAACTTTAGCGATGTTGCACAAATGGAAGAACGCAGTCTTACATATTTGCAAGTGTTATCTGGCTTCATGGTTAAAGCTGGGTGTCATCTGCATAGCAGTGAACACCTGTTCAACCACTCACACTGTGATGTGCATGAAAATGAAGCTCCACAGGCTGTTGGACAATAAGCGTTATAGTTTCAGTTGGTCCAGTTTAATGTGCAGCCATCACCTGAGAAATAATCAGCAGCACTGAGAGCGCGCTCAGCAACAAAACCATCGACTGGAAGCAAAACCTTTATTTCACTGCTCTGTGCTTTAAATCAGCAGGTTAATGATTTGCTGCAGCATTCGTTTTCACAATAGTGTTCTTTTATAGATTCTTAATCCCTATATGATAATAAGTCTCTCGTAGGTGGAGCTCGTAGGGATCATTTTTTGTGGAGTCATGTGATCCATCAAACACCCCCTTTGATTGGTTACATGCTGCCAGCCCTGCCTCTTTCATGTGAACGTATGAGCAAACTCTGGGTTAACTTAGTGAGTTGGTAACCAGCCTCATGTGACTGCTTATCCTGCTCGTCACACATGTTGGTTTGTACAACCTGACTGTAACAATGAAAGCAGTCTGTTCTTCACTGGGATTCCCTTTTGTCCAGTTTGGGTTTTGAGTCCATTTTATTATTGTGTGACATTTAGAGGAGGACGGTAAACCTGTCCTGGTCGAGGAGGAGAGATTGCTGTTGTTCTCTGCAGTGGTCGCAGTGGTTTAAGCATTCAAACGACAAACTCTGTAACATGAGTTTACTAAATGAAGCCCCTCACTGTAGTTTACTTTATTTCTGTAAAGTCGTACTATGATCATCCTAAAAACTTGATTCTGTTCATCCGGATGTAGATCCAAGTGACAGACTCACCTCCGTCCCCTCAAACAGATCACTCAGTGATGGACGTGTTCGTACAGCAGCTACTTTCAGCTGCTCCCTCATCACAAGACGCTGTCACAGCACACAGCTCTGCATGTTTTACACCAAATGCAACACAAAGGCGATTATTGTCACCACTGAACATGTTAACCTCTACACTATGGAGCCATAAACCTCTGTTCTTACAGTATAGTATGCTTTCATTAGATGAAAGCACAAACTACCAATATGCTCATATCTGGTTTCTTCACTTGGTCCCAATGCTAATAAACATTATACAAGTCCTGAGGGGAGCATGAATATCTGACCCACAATCATCATAATCCATCCTGTAACAAACATGTCTGTGTCGGCTCACAGAACAGAAAACACAAAGCATCTTTGCTGTGTCGGCTTCTATTTAAAGAAACAGAAACAACAAAAACCTAAAACCAGCAGCAGCAGGGGAATTACACGTCTCCTGTATCATGAGCTGCACAGCCTTCGGATAAAAAATGTCTTGGAGAGCGGCCATGGTAGGAGAGGGCTGGGACAGGACAACACTTTCATTTTACCAAGTTTCCCACAGCCACAGGAACACCCCGCTTATAAAGAATAAATGTCAGATTTATTAAAGCCTCTTAAAATGTTGTTTAATGGTCTGAGAGCAAGAATAAACACAGGATTCAAGTGTAGGCTTGAAATACTACTTGGAATGGACGGTCTGAATATATATGAAAGCCTATATAGGAACAGATTTGTTGTGACACTGTTAAAGTCTAAAAATCTTTATTACTGAAGCTCATCAGGGAAACACAAAGACTTCAGACCCTCCCACTGTCTGCACAGAGATCTGCCAGAGATAGTGGTGCTATTCCACAGAACTGAGTGGTCAGTAGGTGGTGAGTTCATACCTGCTGATCTCTAATCAGTAATATCCAGAACAAAGAGTGCTGAGGTCTGACCCAGTGAACTCTGGGTCACATTTGACTGAATGTTTAGAGATTTTCATTGTTTTTCAAAGGTCTCACAGAGGACACAGACTGGGCTGGTGTTTCATTTTCCTCAAAGCTGTTTTATTCATTTCTTTTCTTCCCTTGTGTTTCCTTACTTTGATTTACCAGAGAGGAGGATAAAGTTTGTAAGGGGGTAGAAGCTCGAGCAGCATTTATAATACAAAGACTGAAACATTTCACAAAGAGGTCAGAGTGACTTCAGAGTTATTTCTAAAGACGTCAGCAGATGCAGAGCTGTGTGTAGCTGGTCTGTGTCCAGAGGAATGTGTTTGTAATAACGAACAAACACGACTGCAAGTACTCAGCTTCATGCTTTAGAAGGCCACAGTGATGTGGACTCTTCAGCTGATGCCAAATCTGTGCACGAGGAGGAGGAGATGATCTTAGAGGAGAAACACAGCGCTACGATGGTCACACATCACACAGATTCAGCCTCACTCTGAGAAAACCAACAGACTGACAGCAGCAACTACACCTGCTCCATCAGTGATGGGAGAGCAAAGACTGACAAGCGTTCATTTAGAGGTCAAAGGTCAGCAACAAACCCCAGCACCTGCTGTAGATACTGATGTCAGTACTGTAGGCAAAGGTCAGAGGTCAAACTGAAGGGAAGATTTCCTAAATAGACTCACCAGTAACATGTAGCTCAGAGCTAAACTCAGTGGAAACAGGATGTCTCTGCTTCAACAGCTGCAGTCTTTACTGCAGGTGGAGGGTTACACTCACAACATTTACAGACTGTGCACAGTGGAGAACAGGTGGACGCACACAGATGTGCAGCAGAAAGAGTTTCATAGTGTTGTCACAGTGTGTGTTCCTGCTGGCAGACAGCTGTAAACAACAACATGAATTTGTCTGTGAGAGTCCAGTCTGGTCACAGGCTCGGCTTCAATGTGAGATTCTCTCCTTCCTCCTGCGTGATAAGAAGACTGTTTCATCTGGGAACGACCTCGGGCAGCACTGCTGCATTATCTTGTTTAGATGTTGGGAAGGCCTCCAAACATGATCCACCCACGAGGCCAAAGAGCACGAAGGGAAAGGAAATGTTTATCAAAGCAGAGAAACACAACACCATCCTGAGAGTGCAGCCATACTTCTCTCTGTGTGAGACACCTCCCGCTCAGCTGTTGCTTAGCAGCCGTGTTTACTCTGGCATGGAAACCAGAAACTGGGTTGTGAGCTGGACTCTGACAAACAGCAGCAGCATCAAGCAGCGTCACCATCAGGTTTCCATAATGCAGCAGAAGCACAACACCTAAAGTCTACCTGCAGGTGGTGCAGATTGTTTCTGTTGTGAGCATCCAGCTCAGCAGCAGCAGTGTTGAATAATGAGAAGGCAGCGTGGCAGCAGTGGCGTCTGCTGCTCCCCGTCTCCAGCAGGCAGCAGTGTGGCAGGATTTCAAACATGGTAACCTAATCAGGTTTGGGGCTCTGCACCTTTAATCAGGCCTACATCGTGTTTACTCTGAGCCCACAGAGTCTTAGGGACTTCCTGTTGTAGCTGCAGCGTCTTCCTCTGATGTTGTGTAAAGTGCTGTTTGTGTGTGTGCACAGCAACAGAGAAGCTTTTGTAAAAAGTCATCTGTGAGCACCTGAGTGTGGTTTCATCTGTAGTTTGTCAGGCAGTGATAAGGCCTTCTTTCCCACTGTGACAGTTACACACGAGGAGCTGAGTTTGACACATCAAACATGTCACAGTGTGCAGATGTTGTTGTGTTTAGAACAAACATTCATGCCTGTGCCGCTGTGTCAAAGGCATCATCTCCTTCTGTAGATATGTGAGGTAGAGTGTGTGTGTGTGTGTGTGTGTGTGTGTGTGTGTGTGTGTGTGTGTGTGTGTGTGTGTGTGTGTGTTTCCAGCTGGAAACATACGTGTGTGGCTGATTATGATCCAATCAGCTTCAGTTTCTTCTGTGTCGTGTGACATCATCGAACCTGATAAATCTCAAAATCTGATGACAATAAATATGCATGAAACTGATCA
Source organism: Astatotilapia calliptera (assembly GCF_964374335.1). Lineage (NCBI taxonomy): Eukaryota > Metazoa > Chordata > Actinopteri > Cichliformes > Cichlidae > Astatotilapia > Astatotilapia calliptera. Next base: position 78,620,375 of record NC_137424.1, on the reverse strand, counting down.
AGAATTAGTGTGAAATATTTAGAAACTTTGTGACAGGACATGACAGGGAAACTATTTTACGCTGATTATTCTTGCAGAAGTGTCCTTCACTGAGTATCCAGGCAGTCACAATAAGTTGGATATGTGTCCATGTTTATGACCTCGCTTCGCGCCTCCGCACAGATAAAGACCTGATTCTAGTTTCCAGTCTGCTGGGCTCCAGGTGACATAGGCTTCATTAACAGAGTGAGAGAGAGGGTCTCTGCAGACACCCACAGGCTCAGCGTCACGACCACACTCGCCCATAATGCTGCTCACATGTGCAGAAGCTGTTTCTTTATCCTCCAGCTCCAAAGAGCTTTGCACAGAGCACCCGAAACCAGCAGCAGGAAGTTATTCAGTCTTATATTGAAATCATCACCTGGTGTTTCATTTTTCTCTGATTTCTTTTTTATTATTATGGTTAAATAATAAAATTCTTCTTTGATTATTACATTTGTACACATCTGTGGAAATGTCTCTGGACTCTCCTCAGCAGCAGATTTACAGCTTTAAACAGAGAAACATTTATTTCCCCAGAGATTGTTAAAATAAAAATCCTTATTCTAAACATTAAGATTTAAGATCTATGGTTCCCATGGTGACAGCCTTCACCTCTAAGGGTTGAATAAATGTCTTGGATTGCTCTCAGGATCTGATGAGCTTCAGTCTCCACCAAAAATCTACGGAGCAGAAACTACAAATAGAATTTATCTGATGTCAGTATCAGGATGAAACTGAGGCCAACCTGGAAATTCTTATTTTCATGTCTTTTCATTTAGTTGAACAATATACAGAATCATTTCTAATGATTTAAATGTTGAAATGAATGTAACAGAGAAATAAAGGGATGACTAATGAAAGTGTCCTGTGAACTGAAGCTGTGCTGACACACTGAGGACAGACAGGACTCTGCATGCTGCGTTTACTGTCTGCTCAGGAAAGCAGAGCACCGCTGCACACAGAAGGGTTACTGTCTGCTGTATTCATCACAGAACACTTCTATCAAAATAATGTCATTGTTCAGAGTTTATTTCTAATTTTTGTATATTATCATTTCACAATAACCATTTACTGGCTCTTAAAAATTAAGAAATATAGCTGCAGTTTGAAATGAGGTCATACTTATTTCATCAGACATTTGAATATATTTCTCATGTTTTAAATTAGAAATAACACTTCTTTAAAAAGGTCCCAGTCAGCTTTCAGAGAGCTCACGCTGGGTCTGTGCAGCTGCACATGGCAGACTGCCACAGATCACCTCTGAGGAAAGAGGAGGTCGTTGAGCTTCCTCATAGTTTCACATCTGTTGATGAACTTTGTGTCGGCCAAAGTTCATCAACAGGTGTGAACCTATTAATTTCTGCTCTTCAATAGAGAAGAGATTTAAACTGTCACAAATTATGCCAGTTGCAAAGCACTGAGTAAAATGTTGGGACACACCTTCTCATTTAATGTTTTTCTAGGCTTTTTACCTCCTCTATGCTTCGTGGTGGGAACCATGCATGTAGAAACCATCTGTTCATATTCTCTGTGTCGCACAAAAACACCTGAGTTGATGTGAAGACTGAAGGTTTCTCCTGGTTGGGTTTGATTCTCATCCAGGTGTCTCTGGAACAGAAACCTGGGACCCTACAGAGTGCAATGATAGGTTACTACTACTTGGAGCATGCACACAAAATATAGTTAGGTACATACTGCATATGACTCCGTGGTTTCTTAAAGTTCCCGTAGCCATCAAGCTTTCAGTGTATTTCAGTCTCACATGTTGAACAGGTTTGAAAGGTTTTGCTCTTCAGTTTTTTTAATCTCGGTTTTGTTTTTACATTTCAGATTTAGTGTGTGGAGCCAAACCTCATGGCAGACTGTCAAAGACAACACCTAAGAAAGGGGAGACTGTTGAGTTTCCTCATAGTTTCACACCTGTTGATCAACTTTCTGTCAATCTTCAAATCCCTGCAGCTGTGTCAGCTGATCATATCCTGTCCTGTGATTGGCTGAGCTTCAGGCCTTCTCTCAGTCAAACTGGAAACAGGGATTGAGACAGTGTGAGGGTTTGTGGAGTGCCACAGTGCTGTAATGAATACTGTAGTGGAAGAAGTTCTTTCACACTCTTCATCCTGCTTTATGTCCATGATCTGCATGGAAACACGTCTATGGAGAGGAAATCCAACTGCTGAGGGTCACATCTGCATCATTGTGTGTGAGATCTTTGATCTGTGATCAAACATGAAGATGTTTGTGGTGTTTGTGATCCTCCTGCACGGTAAGTACACCTTCCTCTCTCTGCTCTCATCATCAGCTTTTCTTTCATCTCTCTCTCTTTAATGTGTTGAAGTGCAGCAGGAGGAGATTTCCATCAAACACTGGATTCTGATTCAGATCAAACTAACAATCCAAAGCAGCAACTTTCAAATCTCTGGATTCTTCTTGGTGCCTTTCAGATGAGCTCATGTTACAATCAGCTGCTGTGTGTGTTGTGCAGATCTCTCACCCTGCAGGCAGTCTATCTCCTTTAAGCCTGGATCCTCTACCAGAGGCCTGGGAGCTTGAGGGTCCTGCGCAGTATCTTAGCTGTTCCTAGGACTGCGCTCTTCTGGACAGAGATCTCCGATGTTGTTCCTGGGATCTGCTTGGGGCCACACACCTAGCTTGGGAGTCACCAGATCTACTCCTTCTATTACCACTGGGACCACTGTTACCTTCACCCTCCACATCTTCTCGAGCTCTTCTCTGAGCCCTTGGTACTTCAGGCTTTTCGTGTTCCTTCTTCCTGATGTTGCTGTCATTTGCTATCACTACATCTATCACTATGGCTGTTTTCTTCTGTTTGTCTACCACTACTATGTCTGGTTGGTTAGCCACCGCGATTTTGTCCGTCTGTACCTGGAAGTCCCAGAGGATCTTAGCTTGGTCATTCGCCACCACCCTTGGGGTCGTCTCCCATTTTGACCTCGGGATTTCCAGGCTGTACTCATCACAGATATTTCATCAGCTTGATGTCATCCATGTAGAGGAGGTGGCTGATGATTGCTCCACTCTGTAGTCGGTATCCACAGCCCGTCTTGTGTCTTGTCACTGATCTCACTGAGGGAGTTTAGGCTTTTGCAGAACACCAGTGGACAGAGCGTCTCCTTGGTAGATCCCACACTTGATGGTAACTTGTATTATTTCCTTGAAGTTGGCCTCTCGTGTTGTTTGCCACATTGCCACTGAATTCCACATAGACTCTTAGGGTCCTGTTAATCTTGTGTAGTTGTAGGCATTCCTGGATCAAAGTGTGGGGCACTGAGTCATAGGCTTTCTTGTAGTCAATCCAGGTTTTGCACAGGTTTGTCATTCTGGTGTTACAGTCTCGAATGACTGCTCTATCTTCCAGCTGCTGGAGTTTCAGTCCTCTGGTATTCTTGCCAGTCCCTTTCTGTGGCCCGCTCATGTACTGAGCCATGTGCCTGTTCATCTTAGCCGCTATGATGCCTGACAGGAGCTTCCATGTAGTATGTAGTACTGAGGCAGGTTATTGTCTGGTAGTTGGATGGGACCAGTCCCTTCTGGTGCTCCTTGGGGACTGTCTGGCCTTCAGTTAGCCAGCCACTCAGGGAGTGCAGCTTCTTGAGCAAGTCTGCATGAATCATGACAAGGCTTGATGCTCTCTGATTCTTCATGTTGGATAGCCTTTCCTGGTTGCCTGCCACAGTGGTGGTTACTTGTCACAGGTATGGGCAGCTTGCTGTATTTCTAAGCCATCCCTTTTTTCATCATGCCCTTCTGCCGCTCAGATAGTTGGCTAACTTCCCTCCTTGCTGCCTGGACCTTGGACTCTACTCTCTTTCTACATGAAGGGTACTGCTACTTTTGGCTGTTCATCTTATAGCTAAAAATCTCATTGATCACTGCCACGTGACATCCAGGCTTCCCCTCTCCACAATCCTTTTGCTCTATCTTACCAGTAGCTGTGATAGCAGTTGCTTCTTCCAGATGTTGGAACGCAGAACTACTGGTAACTTCGTTGTTGGTCTAAATGTTGGCTGTTCCATATGTCCTATATCCTTTTCATATAACCCTTTCCACTGGTTTTACCCATACGGAAAAGAAATAGTAAAAACTTATATGTGATTACTCATGAAAGTGGCCACTTTCGTGAGTAAATCATATAAGGCTTACGTGATTTACTCATGAAAGTGGCCACTTTCGCATTACTTTCATACATTGTTTTAGTAAGTATCCAAAACATACAAGTTTCATTATATAATTTTTCAAGGGATCTTATATCTGTTTTCACAGTTATATGCTTTTCATACAAGTTTCACACAAGACAGATACAAACTTTAAAAGATTTATATATATCTTTTCCATATGGGTTACTTGCATAGTAGCATTCCCAAAACCTCCCTATTCTCATCTCTTGTTCAAAAAAAGTCTATTAGTGTCTGATAAATATTCAAAATCAGTAGTTTATATATCAGCCCTTCTTCACAATTGGCAATACCATACATAGTCAGAGAATAGCATTAGGTTGCAATTGTGCATTAACTGATGTTTGTATAATTAACTGCTTGCTCAGTAAAAACTAAGTCATTATTTTTGAGAAGAGATTAATGTTTAGCTTAAAGGCAATGAAGTGAAGATGCTGCTGAGTTTACAGAATAATGTAGGCAGACCAGGAACCGAGACCTCTGCCATTTTCTGCAGATAACCCGCAGAAAATGGTTGGATGGATACCTGGTCATTTCTTTATGTTTAGGTTGTATTTGAGTGCAACACTTGTCTCTCTGGTGTCTGCAGTTGTGTGTTGGAGACCAGCTTTTGCATGCTGGGGCAAACTTTCTTTTTCCTTGTGTGTCCTTCCAGCTTTCCAGCATGTTTTTGCTGTGGTCGTGGAGGTGAATGAAGGTGCACTTTCCGTCTTGCTGCCTTGCCAGTACACAGGTGTCATGCCTGAGGACCCTATGTTGATGTGGACTCGCAATGATATTGATCCAAAATTTGTCCATGTGCAAGAAGAAGAAGGTCCAAATCTTGAAGAGCGAAACCAGCGTTACAGTGGACGTACATCAGTGAGGCCTGATGGTCTGGAAATGAAAGACTTCAGCCTCACTTTGACAAAACCCAAACTGACTGATAGTGGCAACTACACCTGCTCCATCAGTAATGGAAGGAATGAACGAAAACTGACAGACATACAGCTGCATGTCAAAGGTCAGCAGTCCAGTCTAACATCTTAAATAATAAAGCTGAATTATTTCTTCAGAATCTGAGAAGTAGAAGCAGAAATATGCAAAAAACTAAGAAACCAGGAAGGGGGGGGGGGGGGGGAGTGTTTGGAGATGCCTAACGGCTTTATACTTCATACTTTTTACACTTATGTTATTCTTTCCAGTTATTTTTTAAGCCTCTTAAATGTTTGAGTATGTATAAAAATGACTTATTTATAAACAGTTAATGAAAATGTTGTTAAATTCCTGTAAAGGTTGTACACTCCAATTACTCCATCATACTTATTACAAAGATTTAAAATATGATTTTTGTCCAACAGATGATGGAACTCACTCAATGCTAACAGTATCACTGCTGCTGCTTCTCTAGTTTATATTGTTATCTACTGTCCTTTCAGACCAGCAGGTGGAGGTGAAGGTGGAGGAAAGGTCAGAGTCTGTTCTCCTGCCCTGCAAAACAACACCTGACCTGCCTGAGAATGCAGCAGTGGAGTGGACTCGCTCTGACCGTGAACTCATGATGGTCCATGTGTATGTAAACAGAAGTGACCATCTTACAAAACAGGACAACCTTTACTGTGGTCGCACGAAGATGAACGAAGACCTGCTGAGAACTGGAGACCTCAGCCTGACCCTGGAATACCCCACAGAGAGAGACAGTGGAGGATACATCTGCACCATCTACAGGGACAAAGACATCCTGAGACAGAAAGTAGTGCTGCAGGTCAAAGGTCAGTGTTGTAGATAAACAACAGAGGTCTGTGGTAAAAATTATAATTCAAAAATCACATCTTTCTTTTCTTTTTTTTCTTTACCTTTGTTTATTTCTCCACAGAACAATTTCCAGCTTGGGCAGCAGCTGTCGTGGTCCTCCTGGTTCTCCTTCTTCTCCTGATTCTTGTTGTTGTTTCTGGAGGTCTTTTATTTCATTTTCAGCACTATTTCATGCCAGGTGAGCTTCAGATGTTCAGGCACATGAGATCTTCATGGTTTCTGTGCTGATGTGTGTGAGACATGGCCGACTGTGGAGGCTCAGTCTGTCTGTTCTTCTTCATCCAACATGTCTGCAGCGCTTTACAGGACACTGCAGACACTACCAAAGAACGAGTCAGGAACACATCAGGAACAAACTGAGACACAATCTGACTGAGACTAGAAGACAAGGAGGGGACAGGGAGGTCATGTGACCATCACAGCTGCTGCTGATGTCATCATGTTGTGCTTTGTTGTCCTCTAAGGTTACAAGGTGGAGGTGGATTCAGGGGTGGAGTCTGTCCAGCTGCCCTGCAAAACCACAGTTCGCCTGACTGAAGATACCAAAGTTGAGTGGACAAATATTAGTGGGAAGGTCCACGTGTATGAGAACGGCTCTGACCGGCCTGAAGAACAGAACAGTTGTTATCGAGACCGCACGAAAATGAAGAAAAATCTGCTGAAACCTGGAGACCTCACTCTGACCCTGAAACACCCCACAGACAAAGACTCAAACACCTACACCTGCACCATCTACAGCAGGGAGGGAAACATCCTGATGAGGAAACAAGTGGAGCTCCATGTCAGAGGTCAGCCTCATCACGATGATGGGTTCATTAGCAGTGAGGCAGCTATGTCAGTCCCCATAGATGGAGAGTAGTAGTACTACTACTACTACTACTACTACTACTACTACTACTACTACTACTACTAGTAGTAGTATTTAAAAGTAAAATAGGAAACAACCAGCCTCTACTTTCAAGATTAGGCTTAAACCTTTCCTTTCTGATAACGCTGGATCAGGTGACCCTGAATCCCTCCTTCGTCCTGGTTTGTGGGGGATTTCATCTGATGTGCTTAGAACTTTTCCACTTGTTTCACTCCCACTGGAATCAGTCAAATATGTTTTCACCATAAGTATTTCACTTCATCTGATTAAAGACGATGTGCTCAGTGCTGCTGCTGTCTGTTCGGCTCATGCTGTGTTTGTTGTTCTCTCAGTCCTGCAGGTGGAGGTTGAATCAGGGGTGGAGTCTGTCCAGCTGCCCTGCAAATCTACAGCTCATCTGCCTGAAAATTGTAAAGTGGAGTGGATGGATGGTGATGAAGATGAGGTCCACGTGTATCAGAACGGCTCTGACCAGCCTGAAGAACAGGACCAGGTTTACAGAGACCGAACGAAGATGAATGAAGACCTGCTGAAAACTGGAGACCTCAGTCTGACCCTGAAATACCCCACAGATGATGACAGAGGCATCTACACCTGCACCGTCTACAGGGAGGGAAACATCCTGCTGAAGAAACAAGTGGAGCTGAAAGTCAGAGGTCAGTGCTGTAGATACAGTTAGCAAACTAGCTAACCCTCTGATGACAGGGAAGGAGGGTGGGTGACCTTTCTCTCCTGCCACTCATCCAGGGGTACACTGAAGTACTCCCAAGCAAGCTCTTCCCAATAGGACTCATGCACAATTCCTGACTTTGGCACTACCATCACAGCCAAATCAACAGCTTTGCTTTCACACTCAGCTCTCTCTTTGTCACAACTGCCTGATACAGTGTCCACATCACTCCAGACGTGGCACCAGTCAGTCTTTTCCTATTTCTCTCATGAACAGAACCCACAAATACAATTCATCCCTGACCCACAGTGGGTACTCCACCATTATCCAGGTGGGAATCGTCTCAGCTTGTACACAGTGTTAACAGAGCCCCACTGTGCCCTCTGGGGTCACCTAATGATTTGCATAATGAGTCCCACTGTGGTAAGGACCCGCCACTGGATTTCATGGACTATAGGTTATTTTTATTTTTCGTTTTCGCAACTGTGGTTTAAAGTTCCAACACCAGTCACGTAGGAACAGCTGCTTGGAATGAGTTTCTGTATTTACCCGAGAAATCTGCCAACTTATCTAACTTTACCAAGCAGTAGTAGTGGAGAAGGGGGCATGCTGCAGCTCAGAATGATGCCCCCACACTGATGAGTCTATCCCAGTTACCATAGCCTGAAATGCAGGCTACACCCTCTAGATATCTTTAATAAATATATATTTTTTGTTTATGTAAACTTTTTGTGTGGACTCAGCACATTGTGCCAGTTCGTGACATGCCAGGGAATTGAAGGCTGTCAGCATCAGTCGAACAATGACAACTCGGTGAATGGCTGGACAAGCCCCGTGGGTCAAGGCCTGAGCAGGTTAAGTGTTCTCAGAGGAGCAGTGGTGTGCCTCATTCAGTCCAGGTTTCTGGACTTCTGCTATCATCAATATGCATATAGTAGAGATCACGGAAATATTTTACTGCTACTATTCATAACCATCATCATTACCATTACATTAATTATCATTTCATCAAAGCATTTATTCAATAGATTACACATGTTCTTAGTTAAGATTATTACACTTATCACAGAGAGCTTCTGTCTGGTAAAAGGCCAGAAGCGTCAACGGGCGGGTTGAGGCCGAGTGCATTTTGAGGTCGAGACACACACACAAACAGTAGTTAGACTCATGATTAGGTAAGACTTCAAATAATAGTTGCAAAAGCTGGTGATTGCGAAATTGTGTCTGCCTAAGGGACAGTTTGTTCCAGGAGATAAACAGAGTTAGAAGATTACCGGGAAGCGCCTGGCCTGCAGACGGAGAAGATGTCCTTTTAAATGTGTCAAAAGTCGTCAACAGAATGTGTGTGTTTTTGAAACTCGTGTATGTATTGTATCTTCTTGACGCATGACGGGGCGTCATTAAAATGCCCTGATGTTATAAAACAGTTTATTGTGCAGTTTTGAGGTGAGATTGATGCTGATGGTGCAGTGTTCATCTCCCCACGTGTGTGTTCATTAAAATCATTGTTTGACTGAAGCTCTTCTGGACCATTATTGTTTTTGTGCTCACCATCAATATTTGAACCCGTTTTTAACAATAACTTATAAACTGCTCTTAGTCTGGACCCTCACCCAGGACCAGTCTCTCTTAGTTTCCCTGAACCACCTTCCTTGGTTCAAGAAAACATTAAATTACATTACATTTAACATTTCCTGCAATGGACACCTTGACTCCCCTTCAAAGAAAGCTTTGACTCTGACCAGTTGACTTTAAGAAGCAGCCAGATCTGCTCAGGATTAAACAAACAGAAAATGACAATTCTGTCTCCATCATCATCTGTTACTGTCTGTGCAGCTCATGTTGTGTTTATTGTCCTCTTAGTCTGTCAGGTGGAGGTGGAATCAGGGGTGGAGTCTGTCCAGTTACTTTGCAAAACCACAGGAAACCTCCCTGAAGATGCTAAGGCGGAGTGGATGGACAGTGATACCGATAAGGTCCACGTGTATGAGAACGGCTCTGACCAGCCTGAAGAACAGCACCAGGTTTACAGAGGCCGAACGAAGATGAATGAAGACCTGCTGAAAACTGGAGACCTCAGTCTGACCCTGAGACACCCCACAGGCTGTGACACAAACACCTACACCTGCACCGTCTACAGCAGGGAGGGAAACATCCTGCTGAAGAAGCAAGTGGAGCTGAAATTTAGAGGTCAGTGCTGTAGATACAGGTCAAAGGTCAGATGTTGTAATCTTCTTATCTGTTTCCTGTCAGTTAAATAGTTGTGATCAGTACTGATGAGAAGTTAAAGGTCACATGGTAAAAGGAAGTCCATCACAGACAGTGGGTAACATCTCTGTTATAGACAAAGAGTCATCAGTCATCATCCTGTCCGTACAGCTGACAACATGAAGCTGTTTGTAGAGCTCTCACACCAGTTAAAGAGCCAGTCCAGCTGTGACAGCCAGATGTTACTGCAGCAAAATACACATACATGAAAGGATCAGGTGCAAATATGTGGAGGGAAATTCACACTTTATCTCCACATGTTATCACAAGATTAGTTTAAAAAACATTTTTATAAAGAAGTGACCAAATTGAAAATGCAACAGGAGAACTGAGACACTGTAACTGCTTCTCAAAACAAAGGACAAATAAATCTAATCAATGTTTCTTGATCTTAATGTGATGTTCTATGAAAAATGAAATAAGCAACAAGTCTTCTCAGTGATGACTCCTCAAAGATCTCCTGTTACCTTCTGATCAGATCTGCTTCTTTCCTTTAGCTTTCTCTACAACTGTGACACCTGCTGCTCTCTGTACAGCTCATGTTGTGTTTGTTGTCCTCTCAGTCTGTCAGGTGGAGGTGGAGGAGGGGGCGGAGTCTGTCCAGCTGCCCTTTAAAACCACACAAAACCTGCCTGAAGATGCTGAGGTGGAGTGGAAGAACGGGTTTTACAGGAAGGTCCACATATATCGGAACGGCTCTGACCAGCCTGAAGAACAGAGCCAAGTTTACAGAGACCGAACGAAGATGAATGAAGACCTGCTGAAAACTGGAGACCTCAGTCTGACCCTGAAACATCCCACAGAGAGAGACAGTGGGAGGTACAGCTGTGTGGTTAGAAGGAAGGGAAACATCCACAGAGGCAAAACTGTGCTGCTGAAAATCAAAGGTTTGTTGGTTTGTTTGTTTTTTGTTTATTTATTTGTTTGTCCCTGTCTGACTGTCTTGTGTCTCCTCTGCAGGGAGAGTTCAGGTCCAGGATCAAACAGGGGACATCAGGAACAGAAGCAGCTCCATTGATCCGACTCCTCTGATGGCTGATCAATCAGTTTGATCTGTGTGTTCTTTGATTATTGATCAGTGATGTCAGAGTGGAGTCAGTGTGATGTTGTTGTTGTGTGTTTGAGACTTTTAGTGTCCATGAAGGTCTCTGCTGCCGTAGATCCTCTGAACTGTGACAGAGGTCTCACTCTGGAGGAAACTCTCAGCACTTTCCAGCAGCTCCTCCATCATGGAGGACGTTCCCTCACTGTAACAGGTGGAGGAGAGAGGAGAGGAAGCACAGGTGAGGAAGAGGAGCGTCCTACAAACCACATGATCACATGACCAGAGGACAAGCATGTGCAGAAACACATTAAAGTTAGCCTGTAAACACGTTTGTGAATGCCACTGTAGATACCGGCACGGACTCATCTGTGGTGCAGCTGAAGACATTTGAGTCATGTTGTGTTTGCAGAACATGAACATATCAGGAAAGACTTCTTTGTCTCTGCTGCCTTGAGAAAACCTGGAGGAAACAGTTGGTTATCAACCGTCTCTGTTAAACTTCTTGTCTTGTTACTTTTTTCAGCTCTAAATCTTTGTGAAATCCACATACTGCAGTCAGAGATGTTATCAGATGATAATGATGGTCACACTCAGAGTTCAGAGTTTAATTTTTGTAACCTGTCCCATTAAAAATTATGATGCTCGAACGTTCGTCTTCTCTGGCTTCTAACTGGATTTCTGGAAGTTATTTCAAACATCATCAGTGATAACTGTTTCCTCCTGAACAGAGTTCATCCTGAGCATAATCCGATCACACAGGAAGCAGAACTGAGCTTCTGTGTGAGGGACGTTTGCTCGGAGTCATCGTGGTGATTCGAGCTGCCACAGGAAGTGCAGCTCTGCAGTTTCCTTTAATGAGTGATTGTTGTGTCAGAGGTGAAACTGACACAGCTCAGCCTCACTGTGACTGTTTAACACTGTGTTTAGTATTTGTGGTGAACATGTTTGTCCTTTTAGCTTTGGACTACATGTTTTTATGTGATGTGTCACTTTTTCGTTTCTGTGTTTGGTTACTGAAGGACGAGCCAGCAGCGGTGTGGCCTCCCTGCTGGTGGTTTCCTCCCTCCATGTTTCCTTTACTCCACATCACTCTGAAAGGTTTCCTTTACTGTGCAGCTCCGAGTGTGAAGCTGAAGTGTTTTGTGTTCCTGCTGAGTTACTGCTCCATCCAGCCTCTTTACTTTCTCTGATTTAATGCTGATTTGTGGCCAACATGGTGCTGCAGTCTTTTTGTGTGTTGTGTTTGTTTTATTGCACTGCATATCTTTTAGATAAAGTATTTATATTATTGAAACCGTCTCTTTTGTCTGTGTGGATTTTGCAAACTTGTGTAATTTATATTATTGAAATATTAAATCTTTCCTTGGATGACATCTAAACACCCGTGACCCCTCTGACCACACCAGGGTCGCAGCTTTCACCTCTTCCTGTCTCTCTGCAGCTCTGTGTTCATGTTCGTGTTCTAATCAGTGATTATACCCAAAGCACTTTAAACAACTTCACTCATTAATCCAAGCACGTTTTCCTCACCCTCTAACATCCACACTGTGATGCATCACGGAGCAACTTGGAGTTAGTGTCTTGCTGAAAGATATTTGCCATGCACACTGCAGGGAGTGAACCACCAGCCTTCCGAATAGCGGAGGACCTGCTCCACCACCTGAGCTACACCCCAACAGTGAGTCACATTCAGTGTGAGCAGCCAAACATGATGGCAGACTGCCACAGATCACTGCTGAGGAAAGAGGAGGCGTTCAGCTTCCTCATAGTTTCACACCTGCATGAAGCAGCCTCACCCTGACAGCTTCAAATCACTGTGTCAGCTGATCACTTCCTGTCCTGTGATTGGCTGAGCTTCAGGCCTTCTCTCAGTCAAACTGGAAACAGGGATTGAGACAGTGTGAGGGTTTGTGGAGTGCCACAGTGCTGTAATGAATACTGTAGTGGAAGAAGTTCTTTCACACTCTTCATCCTGGAGCTGCTTTATGTCCATGATCTGCATGGAAACACATCTATGGAGAGGAAATCCAGCTGCTGAGGGTCACATCTGCATCATTGTAGCTACAGTGGATGTTTCATGGTCAGGACTGGAGGCGGAGCTTTGTGCGTGTCAGGGTGAGGCCGCAGCAGCCGCCTCCAACCTGAGCGCTCGGGCGTGAAACTACGAGGAAAGCCGACGTCCTCCTCTTTCCTCAGAAGTGATCTGTGGCCGGCCGGACTTCATTCCACAGATGTGCTTTAACAAAGTGTGAAGCTGAACTCTGAGCTGTGACAGTGAAGCAGTGTGAGAGTGTCAGTAGATGATCAGCAGAGGAAAGTGAAGCTGCTGTGAGCTGATGTCCTGAAGGGCTTTTAAAGAGTCTCTGAGTTTGACAGGAACATGAAGATGTTTGTGGTGTTTGTGATCCTCCTGCATGGTAAGTACACCTTCCTCTCTCTCTCTCATCATCAGCTTTTCTTTCATCTCTCTCTCTTTAATGTGTTGAAGTGCAGCAGGAGGAGATCGTGCAGGTTTGTGCTTCCCGTCCTCTTTGAACCGAGCAGAAATTTTCCCGTGAATGCATCACAACATTCATTAACATTTCCCTTATAACTATGAGCATGTGTAACTACACTAACAGCAGAATACATCTACATTAAACATGTTCAGATTAAGCTGTGATTTCTTGCTGTAATCCACAGGTCACAGATAATTTGTTTGTCTGTTTATATGTCCTCAGTTTCCCAGCATGCCCTGGCTGTGTTGGTGGAGGTGAATGAGGGGGAAAGATCTGTCCTGCTGCCCTGTCAGTACTCAGGTTTACCACCTGTGGACCCCACAGTAACATGGACTCGCAACGATCTCAATCCCCAATCTGTCCACGTGAGACAAGAAGAAACCGATGATCTCAGAGGACAAAACCAGCGTTACAGCGGGCGCACATCGATGAGGCCTGATGCTCTGGACTCTGGAGACTTTAGCCTCACTCTGAAAAACCTCCAGCTGACTGACAGCGGAAAATACACCTGCACACTTAGCAATGAAAGAAATAAAGTTAGAGTGGGAGATGTACAGCTGCAGGTCAAAGGTCAGCAGTACAGTGTAACTCTGCCTGTAAGAAGCTGAAACAGCAGAAATCAAACAAATCAATGTTCATCCAAAGTGTCCTGATAGTCGTAACAGTCTAACAGTCACGGTCATGTTGAGTTAAAGCACTGTAACATGCTGGGGCTTGACACATTAATGATATCTCTTTACTGTTGTGAATTATAATTTTTTACCTTTTCTGGACAAACGTTAGTTCTAAAGATTGGTCCATTTTGAGTTCGGATCATTGAGTTCAGAAAATGTGGTTTTCATTTGAGGCCCTGTTCACCAAAAAGAGAAGGAAACTCTCAGGAATATTGGATTCAAATTCCCATAAAAAGATGATTTGTATTTGTTTGTTCGTGTGCAGAGCCTGCACTGATGACGTTTTCAGTAGGAAAAAGTAAAGCAAAGAAACAGAATTGAAGTTTTATGGGTGGTCACATAAAATATAAATATTTAAGCTTTTTTCCTGTTAAAATGAACTTTTCCTTCTCACTGTCACCAAGTGCTTGCTTAGATAGCATTGTTGCAGAGTGACCTCAGGTCAAGGTTGTTGTAATTTCAGGCTCTTTGACATCAGTGCTTCAAATCTTTACGTTCACTGAAAAAGAGCAATAAAGTAAATGTAGCTTTGAAACAGGAAGCAGTTATTATTTAACTTTTATTGTTGAAAAGTATGGTTCTTGTATACAATCACAATTGGCAAAACATACCCAGATTAGATCAGTGCTACGACTCCTATTGTCTGCTTCTGCAGCTGATGTTGTGGTTTATTGTCCTCACAGACCAGCAAGTGGTGGTTAAAGTGGAGGAAGGCTCAGACTCCGTCATCCTGCCCTGCAAAACAACACCTGACCTGCCTGAGGACACCACAGTGGAGTGGACTCGCTCTGACCGAGAACTCATGATGATCCATGTGTATCCAAACAGAAGTGACCACCTTAAGAACCAGGACGACCTTTACTGTGGTCGCACAAAGATGAACAAAGACCTGCTGAGAACTGGAGACCTCAGTCTGACCCTGAAATACCCCACAGAGAGAGACGGTGGAGGATACATCTGCACCATCTACAGGGACAAAGACATCCTGAGACAGAAAGTAGTGCTGAAGGTCAAAGGTCAGTGATGATGCCACAGGTCAAAGGTCAGAGATGTAGATACAGGTCAGAGGTCATATTTTTATGTTTCTGTACAGAACCATTTCCATCCTGGGCGAAAGCTGTTCTTGTGCTCCTGTTTCTCCTGGTTCTTCTTGTGGTTTCTGGAGGTCTCATATATTATTTCCGACAGTATTTCATGTCAGGTGAGTGTCTCCTACTACACTACCCATAATGCCGATGGTTAGCAGGTGTCCTCTGGTGGCTCCTTGACTGTGGCTCACACAAACTTGTTCACAGCTGCTGCTGACGTCATCATGTTGTCCTTTGTTGTCCTCAAAGGTTACAAGGTGGAGGTGGATTCAGAGGTGGAGTCTGTCCAGCTGCCCTGCAAAACCACAGTTTGCCTGTCTAAAGACGCTAAAGTGGAGTGGAAGGACATGAAAGACAGGAAGGTCCACGTGTATAAGAACGGCTCTGACCAGAATGAAGAACAGCACCAGGTTTACAGAGGCCGAACGGAGATGAAGAGGAAATGGCTGAAAACTGGAGACCTCAGTCTGACCCTGAAACATCCCAAAGAGAGTGACACCTACACCTGCACCGTCTACAGCCGGAGGCAAAAGATTCTGATGAAGAAGGAAGTGCTGCTCACTGTCAGAGGTCAGTTCTGTAGATACAGGTCAAAGGTCAGATTCATTGTAATAGTGTGCCAAGTATCAGTTGGCTCAAAGCTCCTCCGTTCCTTCAATACACAGACTTTTTCATGTCCCATCTATAGTCGGTCATTTCTGAGACTGGAACCAGTCAGAACAGATTTTACTGGAAATATTTTAACTTATCCAGTCAACAAAAATCATTTTAGTGCTCATGCTGTCCTCACTAAAGTTTGTTTAGAGACAACATAATTTTAGCTATTGTTCCCAGCACCTTATCGTCAAAGAAACAGGCTGCTTGTTGTGATTCAACGATGGAAATAAATTCTCTCTCTCTTTTTGTACAACTGTACAAAGAAAAGGAATACAAAATACATAATAAAGAGAATAACATTGCTCTAGTAAAAGATACTTTGTTGTCATCTCAGGTGATAAGGTGGAGGTGGATTCAGGGGTGGAGTCTGTCCAGCTGATCTGCAAAACCACAGTTTTCCTGCCTAAAGACGCTAAAGTGGAGTGGAAGGACATGAAAAACAGGAAGGTCCACGTGTATGAGAACGGCTCTGACCAGCCTGAAGAACAGCACCAGGATTACAGAGGACGAACGAAGATGAATGAAGACCTGCTGAGAACTGGAGACCTCAGTCTGACCCTGAAACAGCCCACAGGCTGTGACACAAACACCTACACTTGTACGCTCTACAATCAGCAGGGAAACATCCTGATGAAGAAGGAAGTGCTGCTCACTGTCAGAGGTCAGTTCTGTAGATATAGGTCAAAGGTCAGTGTTTATTTAAAATGATCTGATTAGTTAAATGTCAAAGAATCTAACAGATGTAACCAGTTTGAACAGGTGACTGTTGTCATTTTTATATTATTAGCTTTAACAGTGTAGTCCCATCCCATCAGGTGTCAATTACACACAAATAAAAATAAGAGCGTTTTCTTCTCTCTGCCTGCTTCTGCTCATCGTCATCAAATGTGTCCAGTCAGAATGGATTTTACTGGAAAAGTTATCCAGTCAAATAAAACATTCTCAATGCTGCTGCTCATGTCATCGTGTTGTGCTTTGTTTCTCTCAGTTCACAAGGTGGAGGTGGATTCAGGCAGGGAGTCTGTCCAGCTGCCCTGCAAAACCTTAGTTCAAGTGTCTAAAGACATCAAGGTGGTGTGGAAGGACAAATATGGAAAGGTCCACGTGTATGAGAACGGCTCTGACCGGCCTGAAGAACAGGAACAGGATTACAGAGGCCGAACGAAGATGAATGAAGACCTGCTGAAAACTGGAGACCTCAGTCTGACCCTGAAATACCCCACAGAGAGAGACAACTCCACCTACACCTGCACCGTCTACAGCAGGGAGGGAAACATCCTGATGAAGAAAGAAGTGGAGCTGAAAGTCAGAGGTCAGTGGTGTAGTTACAGGTCTGAGGTTTGAATTTTGCTTTCTAAGTAGTTGTGATGAGTAGAAATAAAAAGCTAACTGAAGGCAAAACTGGTTCCCAGTGAAGGAGCCAAAGTGAACTGACTGATTATGGAATTTTAAAGTGGCCCTAAATTAATATGAAGATAAGAAGATAACTCTTTATTGTCATTGCATAGTCGCACAACACAACACGATACGACACATCACAACGCAACACAACACAGTATAATAACTTAGTAATAAAAAAGAAGAATACATGTATTTGTATTGCACTGTATATGCTGTGTGGGAGGAAAATAAATGATTATTTAAAGAAGAGCAAAGTGACTTGAGCCCCCTTCACAGTTGCCTGCCAACCTTCACATTTGGCAAAAAGTTCTTCAGTGACAAGAGCCCTCAATTTCCTGTCCCCAACAGAGAACTTATCCCCACCCCAGATTACTCTGAAAATAAGGCTAAACTATTTTATTCTCTTTTGTACAGCATTTTATTTTATTTTATTCTATTCTACTGTTTTTCGTAATTTTTGCTGCCCTTAACTTTGTATTGTCCGCTTTGTGCCGTGACCATACTGGGACTGATAAAGGTTTATCTTATCTTATCTATGCAAATAGTGCTTGAAGTAAGAACTTAAACTCAGACAGACACTCACCTAACTTAACTGGGAAGTTGTATTTTCCAAGGTAACATTATTCTAGACACCTACAAGTGAAATATTCAAAAATGAAATATTGCCAATTCCAAGCTTCCATTTTCTGAGATCACAGAAAGGCCACACTTGTTTTGTTTCCCTAAAAGTGCCACTGCACACTCACACCAGCTACAAAACCAACAAGGATGCCTGGCACTAGAGCTTCTTCTTCTTCTTCTTCAGTTTAACGGCAGCTTGCATCCAAAACTGTTGCATTACTGCCACCTCCTGGCTGTTAATCGTCCGTCATTCCTGAATCCTCAGATCCTCTTTGGCACTAGAGCTCACCTTTCTTTAGTCTTAAGTAGCTCTAATTGCTGATTAAAGTCAGCTGAACAAAACAGGGTGGTATCAAAGGCAGGAGAGACCCACATGAGGTCAATTTTACAAGAGCTCCTGCAATGACTGCAACATTTTTCTTTAGCTTTTTCTGCATCTGTTAAACTGTCGAAACTAAGCAGCACAAGGTCACAAGAGGTCATGCTGTATATTTCTCATCCCCTCAGACTGTCATGTAGATGTAGAGGAGGGGGTGGAGTCTGCAAAGCTGCCTTTCCAAACCACAGCTGAGCTTCCTGAAAAGGCCACAGTGAAGTGGGAACGATATAAACCAGAATACATGATGGTGCACATGTGTCAGAGTGGATCTGACCAGCCTTACAAACAGCACCAGGTTTACAGAGACCGAACAAGAGTGAATGAAGACCTGCTGAAAACTGGAGACCTCAGTCTGACCCTGAAACAGCCCACAGAGAGAGACAGTGGAGAATACAGCTGTGTGGTCATCAGTGGGGACATCTGGAGGAAGAAAACAGTGCTGCTCACAGTCACAGGTTTGTTTGTGTCTTTACTCTGATATGTAAGTTAATGCACCGTTAAATGGTTGTTACGAGTTCATCTGCAGATTAATTAAAGAAAGAAACAATAATTTAACATAACTAATAGTGCAATCAAGAGACTCGTTGTCTCCTTCATTCCCGCCAGCAGACAATAGCATTTTCCAAACATGAAACCTCTCCAAAACAGCTTAAACTGTTGTCATGTTTAAGTTATAAGTTTGTGCTTTTCTGTCTTCTCAGTCCAAAAACTGGAGGTGGATTCAGGGGTGGAGCCTGTCAAGCTGCCTTTTAAAACCACAGGAAACCTGCCTGAAGACACTAAAGTGGAGTGGAAGGGTAAATACGGAAAGGTCCACGTGTATGAGAACGGCTCTGACCAGCCTGAAGAACAGGACCAGGCTTACAGAGGCCGAACGGAGATGAATGAAGACCTGCTGAAAACTGGAGACCTCAGTCTGACCCTGAAACACCCCACAGATGGAGACACACAAGTCTACACCTGCACCGTCTACAGGGAGGGAAACATCCTGCTGAAGAAGGAAGTGCAGCTGAAAGTCAGAGGTCAGTGCTGTAGATACAGGTCAGAGGTTTGCATCATCTAATTTTCTGCTTCCAGTCAGTAGTGTATTTTGTATTAGTATCCACCCGTTCATTCTCTTATCCTTGTCAGGGTTACGGGGGGGTTGGAGACCATCCAGCTACCACAGAGCGGACAGGTCACCTAACACATAGAGACAGACAGACGTTCATTCGCACTCACACTCACACCTTTGAGCAGTTTAGAATGACCAATGATCTAACGGCACTAACTGCATGGAGGAACCCGGAGAGAACCCACACTCAGGGTTCCCACACTGGAATCAAACTCAGGACCTTCTTACTGTGAGGCCTGCTGTTAAATGATTTCTACTATATTCATTTAAAGCTGCCTGAGGGTGAAAGCGGTTTCCCACTGAAATGTCTCTGATTGAGTTTGGGGCCAAAGGGAGCTGACTGATGGTAGCATTTTAAAATGCTACCTCAAAAATGTATGCTAAAAATATCTTACAAAAAATCTTTAACACTTTTTTGTTGAGACAAACTCATGAAAGCAGAGACGTTAAAGTTTGGTTATTGTGCTGTGAAAAAACTCGTTCCTCTTCTTGATTATTTTTCCATATTGCATGTTCGCCCCACTCAGATAATCAGTTTATAATATTAGATAAGGATAAGTTGACTAAATACAAAACACAGTTTTTAAATGATGATTTCATTTATTTTGGGCAAAAGATGATCCAAACCCACCTGTATGAAAACACATGTTTGGAAAGCTGAGTTCACTTTCACTATCCACACTCAGGTGTGGCCACATTATTGCCAGAATCAAGAAATTCACTAAATAGAAATCATCTGAAAACAGACCTGAAAAGCAACACATCAGGTCACTATTTACCACAAACCACAGATATTATCCACAAAAGGAGAAACTGTGGAACATGGTGAACCTTCCTATGAGCCGGCCAAAGTGACCCCAAAAGCTCAACAGCTCATTAACTCCAAAGAACTGCAGGCCTCACTTCCCAAAGGTGAGGTCAGAGTTCATGACCCCACTATAAGAAAGAGATTGAGCAAAAATGGCCTGCATGGCAGCATTTCAAGATAAAAACCACTGCTGAGCAAAAAGAAAAAGGTTTGCATCACATTTTCTGTGAAACATCAAACTCGGTAGAGGAATACGCTGATGAGACCAAAGCTGGACGTTTTGTAAGGTTTGAGTCCTCTTACATCTGCATCAGTCTAACAGCGTTTAACTAAGAGAACTCAGCAGCAGTCAGACATCCAGAACACAGCAGGAAGTTCACCTCTGAACAACTCAGAAAGACCAAAATGGAGGTACTGGAGTGCCCTAGTTGACTCCAGTCTCAGAGAGTAGCGCGTTACTGTAATCCGATTACAGTACGCGTACAGTAATTCTGCAGGTAGTGAAGCAAAATTCCTCTGCTGTGCTTTAATGACTCATCAAAAGTTATGAAAAACACTTAATTATGTTTATTTTCATGTTAGTTAAGGCAAGTTTGGATATCTCGGGCTTCACTATCACATAATATCATAATACATTTTATTTTATTAAAGACCCTCAAGGTCACTTTACATTAGTACAAGAAAATCATAATGAAGGGTATGCAATTTTGAATACATGAGTTTTAAGATGCGATTTAAAAGTGGTATTAAGTATATCAAATATATTAACCCTCTCAGGCTCAAATTAAGTTTTTGTTGCTGATGCACAAAAGAATACCTGCAGTGGTACTTCTGAGTAAAACAACTCATAAAATATGCATGTGGGTAATCGGGGTGTGAGCCTTTACTTGTTGCAAATCTGCAACGCCGGCCTGGAGAGGGTTAAAATATGTTTGATGAAGTGAAACTTTTAAGTGTGAACACAGGGTGACAGTGGGACATCAGTAGGGGTCAAACAGTTTTTCACATCACTATAATTTCTATTAGCAGTGCTTCTCTCCTGTGGATTTTTTTCCTCTGATGTTCAGGTAAAGATTTGTGTTTGTTTGAGCGACAGGTGTAGCTGAGACAGAATGATCATAGATCAAATTTGAGCTTTCAGTTTTTTTCCTAAACTCCTTAAAAAGTGATTATAAATCAGCGTGTGATCATTTGTAGAAGGTGGTTTGTTTTAAGAGTTTCAGTCTGTATTTAAAGTTCATCACAGCACCAAAGCAGCACTGGTGAAAGATAAAAATGATCTTATTATGGTTTCTGAAAGTGGAGTCATCTCTGTGCTGGTCCTTATCGTAGCAACTGATGCTGCCGACCACAGCATTAGATTACAGATGCTAGAATGCAACATTTGTATTAAAGGAAATTGTCACGGCGCGGGCTGTGCAGGGCGGATTGGACTCAAACAGATTAAACACCGACACCGGATGAACGTGGCAAGAATTTATTACAACAAGTGAAAAAAACGTGAATACACACTAATATGGAGTTTAGTGGCTATATACAGGTGGAGTGAAATAGTGACTGAGTGAAAACTGTGATTAAAAACACTTGGGCTGGGGGAGTATATACAAAGGTTAGGGCAGATGCACACACTGTGAGCTGGGACTGCTATGACTGACACAAAATGGTTGGCAAAAGTGACCAGCAACCAGACTGTGTAAGCGGTGACAGTTTGCAGGCGTGGTCTGTGGATTTAGCTGAAGACAGAGCAAAAGATTAGCACAAATACTAACAATCGGCAACAGACATGAACGGATTAGCACTAATGGTGATTAGCAGACGTTCAGGCGACGAGTGGTTGTGAGCGCTGGTCTTAAATATTGCCGACATAATCAGCCTCAGGTGCAGCTCCCAGGTGGAATGAAGGTCTCCACCCAGAGGAGGAGCCCTAGAGCACAGCAAACAAGCATGCCACTCACCTGGACCATGACAGGATATAGTTTAAATTATAGACTTCTGACAGATTCCAATATGTCCGTGTGTGAGCAGTCTTCTTCACACATTAAAGTGTGTGGTGGAATCAACACTGTTTATGTCACGCATCCCACCCCTAAGAAATATTATAAAACACTGCATAAAGGTCATGAAGGCCTGGATGACCTCTTCCTGTTTACAAATTCAGAGAAACTGAAGTTATTACATTTGGACCTCACACTCTCAGAAACGTGGTTTTGGATACAATAATCACTTTTGATAGCATTACCTGTTTCTGCGTGTAACCTTTCAGTCAGTGTTGGGAAATGGAGGCAGGTGTGTTCATGAATGATCAGGCTCCATTATATCTTCGAAACCTTACAGTATCGTATTACCACACTCAGGTTTATGGGGACCAGTCCGGGGTAGATGCAGACTAGTCAACGGTCCAGCGATGAGTAGCACAGAACCGCTCTCTTAAATAGAGCTCAGGATCCTGAAAATCAGTGATTGAGAACAGGTGTGTGGGCCAGAGGCGCGAGCCCCTGATGAGGACCGCCCAGGCAGAGGAGCGAGAGACAACACATAAAAACCCCCAAAACAAAACACATTGCCCAGTGCAGGGACCATACCAGCAGGCTAACATGTGATTCCCAGAGTTTCTAAAAGTGGAAGACAACGTTTAGTTGTAAATGAATATGAACTTCCACTGCCTGTCTGCTTCACTTTGTGGCCTCGTAAAGAACAACTAATATGTTCAACTAATCTGAACATATTAGCTGTAAAGTCTCTCTCCCATTAAATCGGCTGTCAGTTTGCATTCAGGACACAAGGGTGTTTTTTTTTTTAAAAACTGGATTTGAACTGAATTAAAAATATTTCTGCCTCTTTTATTTTTTATTCTGAGATCTGCTTCTGTTCTAAAGATTTCTCTACAACTGTGAAACTGTGAAAACCATCTGTTGCCTTCTATAGAGGTCATGTTGTGTGTGTTGTCTTTTTTGTCCACTCAGACTGTCATGTAGAAGTAGAGGAGGGGGTGGAGTTTGCAAAGCTGCCTTTCCAAACCACAGCTGAGCTTCCTGAAAAGGCCACAGTGAAGTGGGAACGATATAAACCAGAATACATGATGGTGCACATGTGTCAGAGTGGATCTGACCAGCCTCACAAACAGCACCAGGTTTACAGAGACCGAACAAGAGTGAATGAAGACCTGCTGAAAACTGGAGACCTCAGTCTGACCCTGAAACAGCCCACAGAGAGAGACAGTGGAGAATACAGCTGTGTGGTCATCAGTGGGGACATCTGGAGGAAACAAACAGTGCTGCTCACAGTCACAGGTTTGTTTGTGTCTTTACTCTGATATGTAAGTTAATGCACCGTTAAATGGCTGTTACGATTTCAGAATAATTAAAGAAAGAAATGCAACCATAGAAAAATTAGCATTAACAGAGCAATAACGACAGATGTTCATGAGTCAGTATTTGAGTAGTGAGGGAGGGGCTTTAGTGCTGGTATTTTTCAGTATGATGATATGAGGTTAGAAGCTCCGGCTCGTTTTCTGTCTTGCCCATCAGAAGATGTTCTGTTTTTGGTGTGACTGGGCTTCCTATGAGGGCTCATGACTCTCGTTCACCACCATTTGGTGTAGAGCTCCTGTAGATGGGGTGGTTTTGTAATCCTTTCACCTGAGCTGACAAGCCTCAGCTGGTGCTGCTCGTTTTTTAGGCTATGGGTGCTAAACATTAGAGTTTAAGTGTACTCAGTTTAGGCAGAAGCCCAACAGAGAAAGTTAAACCACAGATAACCACAGTAAACATACTCAGTATGGGATTTCACTAAGGTCAATAAATCCTGACTGTGATGAACTTTGCTGATATTATATCTTCCTGGGTCCTGTACTACAAAGCAAGGTCAGCATCCAGTTCCATCAGTGTAATAGAGATTTAGCAACAGCTAAAAGAAATAAAAGCCTGTGTACAGTTTCAAAAACCTTAAATTAATAAACACTTAGTTGTGACAAGGCGATGCACAGTTGGTGCTTCGCTCAGTGGTTTCAGTAAAGTATGGCTGAACCTGCACATATAGAACATATTCCGCCAGCACAGGATCTGTGATGCTTTTAAAACATGCTGGAAATAAAAGAATCACTGAAAACATGACGGTTCCAAGTGATTTTAAAACAAAACTCTGAAAATAACCAGCAGTTTGAGTTGTTGTTGTCTCAGCTGCAGACTCGCTGCTGTTCGAAGGTTTGAGAGATTTTGCTGTAAGGGTCTGTGTTGAACAGCAGAGCTGGAAAACATCCTCCAGCCTAACAGTCATAAACAGGATTGATGTCCACAACCAAGGCGTTTGACTTTATCCAGTCGAGCTTGAGAGAGATCATTCGGCTTCATTGAGCTGTACTGTGGTTTTGATAGAATCTTTTTTCCCCCATAATATTTTCTTTGCCTGTTGCAAGCCATTATCACAGGGTAGCATGCAAAGTTCCCTTATACTATTAGTTAAAAACTGAAGTTCCTTTAAGTCCATACATTTTAAATGTCTCATGTAGACTGTCACAGTCCATTCCCTATCGGTTTGTTTGCAAAAGAAGAAGAAGAAGAAGAAGAGTACTCGCAAGCTGGAATATTAAACAAATTATTAAACTGAAAATATCATTTTAGCTTGTTGTTATTTTCCTGCTTGTTTGTTATGTTTTTCAACAACAAAGATGGCATTAATCTGCTTCCCACTAGCATTCACATAAAATTGTAATGATGATTATATTAATGGGGCTTTAAAAGCGATTTGACTGCATCCCAGTGTTTATTAAACCACTTTAGAATTTGTCTAGCGGTGTGAAGGGACATATTAGCATCAAACAATATTGGGCCATAATGAGGGAATACTGTTTGGACCATAGGATACATCTGGTCCTATAAAATGGTCTCATATTCTTTGGTAGCTACTCATAATGCACTGCAATCATGGGACCTATTGTCTCATGAGCTGGATGTCTATACTATTATAGGACCCCTGCCATCCTGTTAAACAGTCTGCAACAGTCATTGCATTTTGAATGCAGTCTTTTATTTTCTCCAGACTGAAGCTCATTTAGACTTAGAGAAATGACCAAAAGAAAATCATTTTACTGTCTTTCAGTTATTCAGAGGTTGTTTGTGTGTGTGTGTGTGTGTGTGTTTTAGTTCTGCTTGCTTTGTTAAAACATAATTAATATAACAGCATAGTAATTTTCAGTGCAGCACTTATTCTCCAAGCTGTTCTATGTCTATAAATATGTGAAACTGAATTTCAAAACAAATATATATTACTTATATATTTTATTTGCTTTTAATGTGTGTAAAATGTAACTCAGCTTTAATTTGTTATCGATGTAAGTCATGATTTTATTATCAAGTACAATATTTGTAGGCTTTTAAAATTAAAACCCAAACATTGAGTATTTAAAAAAATAAAAACATTACCTGCCTTTTTTTTATGGCAAAATGACAAAAAAAAAAAAAAGGTTTGAGAGTAAAGAGGAAATATAAAACCTGAATTCAAACATCCGCTCAGTCTGTGTACAAACAGTAATGCAGTGTAGGTGTCCTGTTTTAGGATTTTACTTTAACGCCTACTGAATATTTTAATTGTTTCAGAAATCTAAGGTTCTACCTGTTATTAATACTCACCAGGGAAACACAAAGACATCATAACTCTATGAATCATGCATCAAAACTATGAACTATAACCAAACAAAGACTGTTGAATAAGGAGAATGACACAGTGATGAAGTAGATTAAGTGTGCATAGACCAGCAGGATGATGGTCAATAGTGCTTCTGTGCTCTGCTCCTCAGACTGTGGCTCAACCCAGCTCACTGTCATCTGGGCTTCCCAGAACTCTGGAGTTAGCACATCTCCTGTGTTATTGAAAACTCTCTGCAGGACCTCACTGGACCAGTTTTCACTGATTATGTCTGAGGAAGGAAGCGAGTTTTGTGTGTCTGACTGTGTTGTGTCTCCTCTGCAGGGAGAGTTCAGGTCCAGGATCAAACAGGGGACATCAGGAACAGAAGCAGCTCCATTGATCCGACTCCTCTGATGGCTGATCAATCAGTTTGATCTGTGTGTTCTTTGATTATTGATCAGTGATGTCAGAGTGGAGTCAGTGTGATGTTGTTGTTGTGTGTTTGAGACTTTTAGTGTCCATGAAGGTCTCTGCTGCCGTAGATCCTCTGAACTGTGACAGAGGTCTCACTCTGGAGGAAACTCTCAGCACTTTCCAGCAGCTCCTCCATCATGGAGGACGTTCCCTCACTGTAACAGGTGGAGGAGAGAGGAGAGGAAGCACAGGTGGATTCTCTGAGGAAGAGGAGCGTTCCTACAACCACATGATCACATGACCAGAGGGGCGTGGCCTTCAGTGGTAGTAATAAAAGAACAGTGCACATGTTCCACTTTGAAGGCTCATCTCCAACAAAGCTGACCTGCGATCACTTTGACTCAGTATGATGGATTGTTTGGATTGTTTGTAAGGACGGGAACTGATGAGAATTTAGTGATTCAAATTCCTTATCGATTCTCATTGGCTCCACTTTGAGAGTCACCACCATGTCAAAGCAGCTTATCAAAGACATTACATTCATGCATATTAAATACATGCTGTGGGCCAAATGTTTGTGCATGTGGGAGGTGTTTCCCATCTTTGTTGTGATGAGTGTTTACTCAAAAAAAGTAAGTTAAAAACATTATTACACCTAATACACAGAAGACTTTTCTTGAAAGTAACACAGTACGTTACTTAATTACTCTAAGGTAAAACAGCAACAGTTTGGGTTTTCCTCCTTTGACACAGAAACTAAAACTGAAATCAAAATTCAAATTCAAATTCAAATGTTTTTTTTTTATTTGTCACGTACACAGTCATACACAGTACGATATGTAGTGAAATGCTTGGACAACTGCTCGTGACCTAAAGAAAACAAAAAAAGGAAAAGGCTATGAATAAGATAGGAAATAAATATGAAAAATTAAAAAGGGTAAATTTAACTAGGAAGGAATAAAATATAATAAATCAATAACTGATAAGGTCCAATTGGATTACTGGGACTCTTGATTCCCATCCCTAAGCATTTGTAGGGATGGAGTGGGGGAACTGTGTAGGCCCCACAGAGTGGTACTTTACCTTTAGTGTGCCATTAGACTGGACTTCTATAAGCTCTAACTGCTTGTTCACAGGTGCTTTTTCCATTTCTGTTACGGAGCAGTTCAAAACTAGCCATGAGAAGATCAACAGGATGATATGAAACAACAAGGCAAAGGAGAATTATTTGTCATGGTCCTGGGTCATTTAGACCCAGTGTTCCCTGATTTCTCGTGTTTCTTTATCATGTTGAGTTCATTTGTTATTCTAGGAGTTATTCTATGGTTCATAAGTTGTTCAGTTTAGTTTATTGCCTTTCCCCTCGTGTCTTTACGCCCTGTGTCTCCCTGTGTGTAGAGTTCTGGTTCCTGTTTACACTCCTTGTGCTTTATTCCATGTTTCCCCAGCCCATCATGTCTGTGCTCTCCCTGATGCTCCTCAGTGTTCTCTCTCCCCCTACAGTCTGCGTCTCTGTGTATTTCCTGTTTTACTTTGAAGGTCTGTGTCTTACCTCAGTGTATTCTGCTTTGCTTCCTTGTCTCGTTGTGCCCAATCAGTTCCAGCTGTGTTGGCACCTGTTGCACATTTCCTCATGTTCCTGTCTGTGTTTTTATAGTGTGTGTCATCTCGTGCTTGTTGCTGGTTCGTCTGTCACCACCTTATGAATAAAACTCACTTGTATCTCAGCCGTGCCTGCATCTTGGGTCCTAACTCACAACCTCCATGACATTATTAGAAGAAAAGAATGGTAACAGCAGAGGCTGATCCCTATCAGTCCAATGAATGGTCACTTTATTTTCAGGACTTAGGGTTACCATTTACTCAAAGCATGTTTGTAGGGCGGTGCTCACATTCAGACGCTGTCAGACTCGGAGCCATGGCTCTGTGGTACATGCACACACCTCTGCCATTCAAAGATTCTTTGTATAGAGCTTATTTCATTCAACACTCAACTGTAAATTTGGTCTTTTTCAATGTTGCATTCAGTTTATATTTTTACATCTCACAGCGCTGCATTCACACCTGTAAAGGGTAACAATGTAACAGATGTGTAACAGTGAGCTGTGCCGGAAACAGAAGTATAAAGCTCGTCTTTGATTCCAGCTGTGCTGCCGTGTAATTACAGCAGAGATGTCTGCGATATGTAATCTGTGTAAGGTAGCAGCAGCCCTACAACGTGGAACTACAACAGTTACATATGCTGGAATTATTACTTTCTGGTATGCAGTGCTGAGACCACACCATCATATTTTCTAATGTTGTTTTTCTTCCAGCTGCTACCAAAGCCATCAGCTCCTTGTTGCTGCTTTCAAGCTTTTAAAGCACAAAACTCCGAGTCCATCCAGTAAAATGCTTCCATTCAGGCACGTTTTATGTCATTTTACAGCAGAGCAGCTCACAATGCTGATGAGAATCAGTTTTATTTATATAGTGCCAAACCACAAAAAACAGTTCCCTCATTTAATGAAAGTTAAAGACCCTACTTACAATAATAACCCTGAAAAAACCACGAAAATCATGTGACTCCCCATGTCAAACGGTGCTGCTGAGAGGTTGAAGTCACAGGAACTCTTCTTCACCTTTCTGCTCTTTTTATTGTCTCAATGATCTGCTGCACTCTTCATCTCCTCTGCCCTGGTTACATTTAAGTAAGCAGCATGTATAAATATGTAAATATTAGGGGTGCAACGATACGCAAAATTCACGGTTCGGTTCGGTTCGATACTTTGGTGTCACGGTTCGGTATTTTATCGATACAAAAAAATGTTCATGCCTTTTTAATTTGTCATTTATTAAAATGATAAATATATATTTTAACTCAAAAGCACAGTTTTTAAATTTAATGTTGCTGAAACAACAAAGTAATAAAAAAATAAATGAATCTATCTGATCGGGAAATCACTCATCTTTGGAAAAGAGAGTTTATTACAGAGAAATGGCTCTTTCCAAAATAAAAGCTAGACTATACGCTTCTTCTGGGCTATATTCTCAGCAGCATATTAAACATATCAGGTCCCCATAAGGAGACTCATGTGCTAATGGCTGTCTAAATGACTCGGTTAAAGTTTGTAGCATGCTTGTTGTTTTTGTCTGCTTCCACTTGTCTTTGCACTAGGATGACGTCGGAGTAAATGTGCAGTTATATTCGTTGTGTTCCCACTAGTGCTGTCAGCGTTAATCTCGTTAAAATGACATTAACGCCATAACGCGGCAAATCTCCATTAACGAGTTACCGCGGATCCCCCCGTGTGTGGGGCTGGACGGCGTCAACACGTTAACGAGCTAACTGGGCTAACCTACTAGTTCCCACAAATTGAGCATTGCGTGGCACATCCGACATACTGTTTTACTTTTGTCCATGACGCACTTACCATCAGGGTCATGCTTCACATGAAAACCAAGATAGTTCCAAACGCCAGATCTGAATGAGGGTGGGGGAGGTTCAATTTCGGGTAGCGTTGAGGCAGTTGCCATGTTGCAACGAGCTTAGCTTCTGTCTTGCTAGCTTGCGCTGCGCTCAGTGGATCTGCACTCAACAGTGCAGCCTAGGCGGATAGTCGAGCGCAGATCCACTGAGTGCTCAACACAGACAGCATCGTCAGAAGAAAAGTTGATAAAATAAATTAAAAATGTTGTATTGTTCGACATATGCGTACTGAACCGAAAGCACAGTATCGAACGGTTCAATATCGATACATGTATTGTTGCACCCCTAGTATATGTATATGTATATATATAAAAAAAAAAAAACACCCAGCACGCCCCTGCGGGCGGTTTATCCTTCAAGCTCGGGTCCTCTACCAGAGGCCTGGGAGCTTGAGGGTCCTGCGCAGTATCTTAGCTGTTCCCAGGACTGGGCTCTTCTGGACAGAGATCTCCGATGTTATTCCCGGGATCTGCTGGAGCCACTCGCCTAGCTTGGGAGTCACCGCACCTAGTGCTCCGATTACCACGGGGACCACCGTTACCTTCACCCTCCACATCCTCTCGAGCTCTTCTCTGAGCCCTTGGTATTTCTCCAGCTTCTCGTGTTCCTTCTTCCTGATATTGCTGTCATTCGGAACCGCTACATCGATCACTACGGCCGTCTTCTTCTGTTTGTCTACCACCACTATGTCCGGTTGGTTAGCCACCACCATTTTGTCCGTCTGTATCTGGAAGTCCCACAGGATCTTAGCTCGGTCATTCTCCACCACCCTTGGGGGCATCTCCCATTTTGACCTCGGGACTTCCAGGTTATACTCGGCACAGATGTTCCTGTACACTATGCCGGCCACTTGGTTATGGCGTTCCATGTATGCCTTGCCTGCTAGCATCTTGCACCCTGCTGTTATGTGCTGGATTGTCTCTGGGGCATCTTTACACAGCCTGCACCTGGGGTCTTGCCTGGTGTGATAGACCCCAGCCTCTATGGATCTTGTACTCAGAGATTGTTCTTGTGCTGCCATGATTAGTGCCTCTGTGCTGTCTTTCAGTCCAGCTTTGTCCAGCCACTGGTAGGATTTCTGGATATCAGCCACCTCCTCTATCTGCCGGTGGTACATACCGTGCAGGGGCCTGTCCTTCCATGATGGTTCCTCGTCTCCCTCCTCTTTCTTGGGTTTCTGCTGCCTGAGGTATTCACTGAGCACTCGGTCAGTTGGGGCCATCTTCCCAATGTATTCTTGGATGTTCGTTGTCTCATCCTGGACTGTGGTGCTGACACTCACCAGTCCCCGGCCCCCTTCCTTCCGCTTAGCGTACAGCCTCAGGGTGCTGGACTTGGGGTGAAATCCTCCATGCATGGTAAGGAGCTTTCTTGTCTTTATGTCAGTGGCTTCTATCTCCTCCTTTGGCCAGCCTATTACCCCAGCAGGGTACCTGTATATGTATATATATATATACATATATATACATATACATATATATATATAAAACTTCACAGTTGTGTCACTTCCACTTTTGTGTTTTCCTTAATTTTGTTATTACTGTCCACTTACACAGTTTCTGTGATTGTGCTGTATTTAAATATACTTGATTTATTTCAAAATAGTCTGAGATCAGTTCGTAGTGTCTTCAAATGTCCACTAGATACCACTAATACTCAGTGAACATGGACCGCAAAGTCATATACAAAAGCTTCAATCACCCATCCGGATCATTGAATCAGGTCAGGTGTTCCATCACTTTCATGATCACAGGTGTGTAAAATATGCATGCAGACTGCCTCTACAAATGTTTGTGAAAGAATGGTGTGCTCTCAGGAACACCGTGAATGCCAGCGTGGTACTGTGACGGGTCATGAAACAGAAATTTTAAGCTAGAATGAGACAGTTGTGTGTTGGTACTGCCTCCTCAGTGTGCGTCTGGATCGTGTTTAGTTCTCGTCTTGTTTGGTTGGTGCTATTTAAGTTGTTTTCTTGTTTTACTTTAGTTTGATTTCTCTGACTGTCATAAAACCTTCATCTATTTCTGATCTGAAGTCCAGAGTTCAGAGTTCACAGTGTTTGATTTCATGTGTAGTTAATCATTTCTTCTTCCTGCTGGGATCCTTTGTCCTTTATTGCTCTGTCATTCCTGATTGTAGAGCTGAGATAAACATAAAGCACCACTTCTGTTTCCTTCTTTCATTTGCAGAAGAACGTGTCTGCATGTGTTTCTGAGTAAAGTGTGCAGTGATACAAACAGCCTGGTTTACATGTGAACACTTTAATGACAGATTTAGAGCTCAGTGCAAGAATCTGAAATAATAACACACATGTACATTTCAGCCTTTGTGCAAACGCACAGTTTCACTGAGTTTTGTTGGTCTTTGAAACAAAAATGGTCTCTCAGATTAATCACATCCATATATATCAGGCGCTGTTTGTTTCTTAGTGCAGCTGTTTGTGTTGGTGGAGGTCAAAGGTGTGTTTAGTGTTTCCACAAAAACTCACAGGAGTCTGTGACGTGTCATAAAAAGGTTCTGGCTCAGGCTGAAATCAACACATTGCCACCACAAACTTCATGTTGGTGTGTGTGTGTGCAGTGTGTAGCATCCATGCTAACATAAACTCACTGAAGCACCAAAGCTTCATGTTTCCGTTTTATTGTGTTTGACTCATACAGTTGCTCCGAGCTGGTTGTAAATGATGGTCATGTGACAGGACTTTGAGCTTTCTGGGTGTCGCTGTGAACCTGGAGCAGTCACACTACGAGGAGGCTGAACGTCCTCCTCTTTCCTCAGAAGTGATCTGTGGCCGGCCGGACTTCATTCCACAGATGTGCTTTAACAAAGTGTGAAGCTGAACTCTGAGCTGTGACAGTGAAGCAGTGTGAGAGTGTCAGTAGATGATCAGCAGAGGAAAGTGAAGCTGCTGTGAGCTGATGTCCTGAAGGGTTTTTAAAGAGTCTCTGAGTTTGACAGGAACATGAAGATGTTTGTGGTGTTTGTGATCCTCCTGCACGGTAAGTACACCTTCCTCTCTCTGCTCTCATCATCAGCTTTTCTTTCATCTCTCTCTCTTTAATGTGTTGAAGTGCAGCAGGAGGAGATTTCCATCAAACAAATGTCAAATTTTACAAGAAGTGGAAATACCACATAAACTTATGAGTTAATATCTGAAGCTGTGAGTGTTATAGATGCTAGTATGACTGACATCTGTAACATTCATGATGAGATCAGAAAAATACATAGTCCTGATATTGAAATGCACAGAAGATGTGATGTGTGCATGGCTATCAGTGAAACTGCCAGAGCAAAGGCTCGGTGCCTTTTAGAAGAAGATGGTGATCCAAATAGTATACCCTGGCCTGATTCAGAGTCCGTGTTTGACCGTGTTCATCCAGCGCTTCTTCAAGGATCACATATACGTCAAGGTCTATCTCTGGGGTGTCAAAGCAATCATCTCTGGTCACATTACAACAAAGACAAGAAGCTGCAGCTGAAGTAGCAGCTACGGAAGAAGTCATTAAGATAATAAAAACAGCATCAGTGTGAGGACGAAATAAGAGATCTTGAAGTTGAAGATGCAAGGAAAATAGCTCAATTTCTAACAGAGAGCACCTCAATAAAGACAAGGTTAGAAGAAAAGAGAAAGGAAGTGGAACTATTGAAAGAATTGCAAAAGCATAATGCAGCACAAGCAAGATTGAAGGTGTATGCTGAAAATGTGAAAAGTGAGAAAGAAGAAAAACCTTCTGTTCATTCCCAAGTAAGACAAGATAGTTCCTTCCTGCAACCAAGCTTTCCAAATGTGAACTTGAAACCATTCATCCCCGCTCAAGTTAGCGCTCTGTCCTGACAGGAGATGCTTGTTGAGCAATGTATTCTGGTACTTTGCAGAGCAATCAAAGACAACGGATCTGTCTGGCTTCTGAGGATGGTAGACGCCATGGTGAGGAATGT
This sequence comes from Astatotilapia calliptera, assembly GCF_964374335.1. Taxonomy (NCBI): domain Eukaryota; kingdom Metazoa; phylum Chordata; class Actinopteri; order Cichliformes; family Cichlidae; genus Astatotilapia; species Astatotilapia calliptera. The sequence goes on along the minus strand of NC_137424.1, from coordinate 78,586,829 downwards.
ACCACGCTGGTTGATTATTTAGCTGAGCCTCTGGCACTTTCTCTGCATCACCTCTCTTTATGAGCTCTTGCACGTAATCCTTGTAGTAGCGATCGTCTTTTCTCAAGCGCCTTTCTAGAGATCAACATCGAAGATCCAAAACTCAAAGTCACAACAGTATTCGCAGCTAAGGCAAAAGAAGAAAAATCCATTTTGGAACGTCTGGAAAAATTCTCAGATTGGATGAGAATTGTGAAAGCAATAGCAAGATTAAGATGACGTGTAAAGTATGTAAAGAACCCAAAATTAATGTCCAATGAAAGTACTACATTGGAAGAAAGGAAAGAAGTGGTGGGAGGAAGACTTACAAAAGCATCAATCCATCCCAACATCAAACATCCAGCCATTCTGGCAAAGAAACATCATGTCTCGCACCTACTCATTAAACATTTTCATGAGAAGACGCATCAGCAAGGCCGAGGGATGACAGTAGATGAGCTAAGGTCCAATGGCATATGGGTAATTGGCTGCAGTACTGAAGTATCGTCATTTATATACAAATGTGTCAAATGTAGAAAGTACAGGAAAGGCAATCAAGAACAAAGGATGGGTGACCTGCTACCAGAAAGACTGGAAGCTACCCCTCCATTTACATACAGCGGTATGGACTGCTTCGGACCATTCTGTGTAAAAGAAGGGAGGAAAGACTTAAAGAGATATGGACTCTTGTTTACATGTATGTGCTTGAGAGCTATACATATAGAAGTCCTAGATGATCTCAGTACAGACTGTTTTCTCAATGCACTCCGTTGTTTCATAACAGTACGTGGCAATGTAGGTCAGCTGCATTGTGATCAATGCATCAATTTTATCAGTGCAAGAAACGAAAGCTTCTAACGCAAGCAACTCAAGAGAAGGTCAGAGAGCTGGGAATAACTTTCGTTTTCAACCCACCTGCTTCTAGCCACATGGGAGGAGTCTGGGAGAGGCAGATTCGGACAATAAGAAATATTCTGAAATCCATTCTTGACCAGTCAGCTTCAAGATTAGACACTTCATCATTGAGAACGTTCATGTATGAAGCCATGGCAATAGTTAATAGTCAACCACTAACTGTAGAGTCTATCAACGACCCTGTAGAACGGGAGCCGTTGACACCCAACCATATTTTGATGATGAAATCAGCAGTGATCTCATCACCACCTGGAGAATTTGCTAAAGAAGATCTCTACCTCCAGAAAAGATGGAAACCAGTACAGTATTTGGCAAATGTATTTTGGACTAGGTGGAGAAAGGAATATCTGTTAAACCTGCAACACAGAAGCAAATGGAATAAAACCAGAAGAAATGCAAAAGTAAATGACATTGTGTTATTACAAGAAGACTGTCTTCCAAGAAACCAATGGAAACTCGCTAAAGTTGTGGAAGTTCAGGAACTCCAGGAGCTGACGGCAGAGTCAGAAAAGTTAAGCTTCTCATCACTGACTCTACTAGAGACAATAAGGGGAAGCACACAACTAAGACGATTTTAGAGAGACCCATACATAAGACTACACTTTTACTTGAAGCAGAGTAAAGACTAAACATTATGTTTATTGGTTAACCTTTTATAAATTTCATTGTTGGGTTAAATTTCTTTAGGAACACACATGCTGTTGCGATAGCTTGATGGTGGGAGTGTAACAGCTGTTGAAATGTTAGTATTTGACCACTAGGCAGAGCTCTTGTAATGATAATGTAATTAACGCATTTTATTTTGTATGTTTTATTTTTGTGTTGAGCATGTTAACATTTTCCTATTGCATACCGGATTGGTGTACTGTTAATTTGATACATGGAAAATAATCGGTTAATTTTGTAAGTTTAAGGTAAGGGCAGAGGTCACTTCCTGTTTTTAGAAAAAAGGCCAGAGAAGCTGCTCATGGTGACGGTCTAGCCGTGTGAATGTCAAAGAAGAAAAAACAAGTCCTAAGTTCCAAATACACCGGTTTGTCCACTTGCAGGCCAAAGTGGTATGTTTGTTTATATTTTGTGAATTTTATATCGCAATATGTTTTAATGCTGAAATACAATTTCCTTGTACATTTGTATTCACCAGTTCTACAGTGTACCTGTGTACGTTAAGAGAAGCACAGTAAACATCAGTACAGAAGAACTCTCGTGTTTCTCTTGTATGTGTACAAGCCGGCATAATGCAAATGTACTGTTTATAAGATTGGGAAACCTGCAGTCAGCTGAGACTTAAGAAGTAACTTGGATGAGTGACGAAAGGTTTCTCTCACTGAAAACGCTACGTCCAGATGAACAGAATCAACTTTTGAGGTCTAAACTTGATCTTTACCTCAAAGTCACACATGGAGTCTCTGTCTGTCCTCAGTTTCCCAGCATGCCTCAGCTGCTTTGGAGATGTATGAGGGGGACTCATTCCACCTGCCCTGTGAATTTGACACTTTTGATTTGAGTGACCCCACAGTGGTGTGGAGTCGCTCCGACCTCAGTCCTTCAACTGTCCACCAGCGTCAGCTTCAAGGAGACGAACTGAAAGATCAAAACCAGCGTTACAGTGGCCGAACATCCATGAAGACTGACGCTCTGGAAACTGGAGACCTCAGCTTGACCCTGACCAACTTCCAACTGTCTGACAGCGCCACCTACACCTGCTCCATCAGAGACCCTATATTTGGCTACGAGAGACTAGGAGATGTGCAGCTGCAGGTCAAAGGTCAACAACAAACACATGCTGTAGACAAATCTGACATCACTCAGATAAAACGTTATTACTTTAAAACTTTACTTTAATAAGAAATAACCATGTTACTCTAGGCTCTTTCACACAAGTATAGGCCTGTTCAGTAAATTCACTAATTACATTCCGTCAAAGGTCAAAAGTCTTACTTGTCTTTATGTTTCTACACAGAACGGTTTCCATCCTGGGCCAAAGCTCTCCTGGTTCTCCTGGTTCTTCTTGTGGTTTCTGGAGGTCTTTTATTTCATTTCCGGCACCATTTTAAGTCAGGTTAGTCTTTCCTACAACACCTACCCATAACCCTTTTGACCAAACCAAAAGAGTGAGTGATCGGAGGCTGTGATCACCACACACTTATGGTCCCAGAAGTGCAATGAGTCCAAGGCTTAACTGAAAAAAATGGGCGCATCAAAGTGTTAGATGTTGTTTTATGCAATAGTCAATTAAAAGCTTGAGCTCTTGAACAAGTCTCCTGGAGAGGGGCTAAACTTTGTCTCAGTCTGGAGTTGCCCTTGGTGAGAGGTGGCAGGCTGAGGTGGGTAACTTAGCATTCCCTCAGTTTGCTGCCTGTATGTTGAAGTTTTTCCCAGTGGATGAGAGAGTTTTCTTTTTCTCTGCGCCTTTGGGTCAGGGATTGGGACCTGACTGTCGTCTGCACTTATGTGCCAAACGACAGATCAGAGTACCCGGCCTTCTTAGAGTCTTTAACTGTATGTAAATTATGTCAATTTGTTAATTTATTGTGTTATGTATGTTATTTCTTTCTTTCGCCTTTAAGTGACAAAAAAGGAGGTTAAGAAAATGTGCAAAGAAGCTAAGAAAAGCCGTAAGATAAAGAAGTCATAAGGAAGATTAAATAAGTTGTTTCATAGTGAAAGGGAGCTGCAAAGAAGATAAAGAAGAAGTTGGGAACTGTTTTTCGTTAAGTTTTTGTTTCTAAAGCAGACTCCTCTCACAGTCATGTGCAGCCAGCGTGGTACATTTAACTGTGTTCTGTTTATTGCACATTTGTTAACTTTATTTTAAATTTTTGTTTGTTGTATTTATGTTTGATCATTCTGCACATTTATGTAATGACAGTTTGACGGTGGATTTTATAGTGAATTGATGGAGAAGTGTGACGGAAGAATAAATCCATCTGTAAACAAAGAACCGTGGTTTCATGTATTACCTGAGTCAGACTTGGTTCACCTAAACATATAGTGAATGTCCACAGGGAATGCCTGGCAGAGGCCGCAGTCAACAAGATCTTCAACTCTCACCTTCAAGAGCACTCCAAGGGAGACTGGGGACATTAAGTCCAAATGGTCTGGATGTTCAGCACCTGCATTGCTGAAGCTGTTGCACTGACCTGCAGCCACAAGGTAGCTGGTGGTGGTGGCAACCCCAAAACCAGATGGTGGACACCAGAAGTGAAGGGAACCATCAGGCTGAAGGAGTGCTATCAGGCTTGGTCAGCCTGTTGGACTGGGATCAGTCTATACAGTGGGGCAAAAAAGTATTTAGTCTGCCACCGATTGTGCAAGTTCCCCCACTTAAAATAATGACAGAGGTCAGTAATTTGCACCAGAGGTACACTTCAACTGTGAGAGACAGAATGTGAAAAAGAAATCCATGAATTCACATGGTAGGATTTGTAAAGAATTTATTCGTAAATCAGGGTGGAAAATAAGTATTTGGTCACCTTAAACATGGAAAATCTCTGGCTCTCACAGACCTGTAACGTCTTCTGTAAGACGCTTTTCTGTCCCCCACTCGTTACCTGTATGAATGGCACCTGTTTGAACTCATCATCTGTATAAAAGACACCTGTCCACAGCCTCAAACAGTCAGACTCCAAACTCCGCCATGGCCAAGACCAAAGAGCTTTCGAAGGACACCAGGAAAAGCATTGTAGACCTGCACCAGACTGGGAAGAGTGAATCTACAATAGGCAAGCAGCTTGATGTGAAAAAATCAACTGTGGGAGCAATCATCAGAAAATGGAAGACATACAAGACCACTGATAATCTCCCACGATCTGGGGCTCCACGCAAGATCTCATCCCGTGGGGTCAAAATGATCATGAGAACGGTGAGCAAAGATCCCAGAACCACACGGGGGGACCTGGTGAATGAGCTGCAGAGAGCTGGGACCAAAGTAACAAAGGTCACCATCAGTAACACACTACAACGGCAGGGAATCAAATCCCGCAGTGCCAGACGTGTTCCGCTGCTGAAGCCAGTGCATGTCCAGGCCCGTCTGAAGTTTGCCAGAGAGCACATGGATGATACAGCAGAGGATTGGGAGAATGTCATGTGGTCAGATGAAACCAAAGTAGAACTTTTTGGAGGAAGAAGAATACTGAGTTGCATCCCAAGAACACCATACCTACTGTGAAGCATGGGGGTGGAAACATCATGCTATGGGGCTGTTTTTCTGCCAAGGGGACAGGACGACTGATCCGTGTTAAGGACAGAATGAATGGGGCCATGTATCGTGAGATTTTGAGCCAAAACCTCCTTCCATCAGTGAGAACTTTGAAGATGAAACGCGGCTGGGTCTTCCAACATGACAATGATCCAAAACACACCGCCCGGGCAACAAAGGAGTGGCTCCGTAAGAAGCATTTGAAAGTCCTGGAGTGGCCTAGCCAGTCTCCAGACCTCAACCCCATAGAAAATCTGTGGCGGGAGTTGAAAGTCCGTGTTGCTCGGCGACAGCCCCAAAACATCACTGCTCTCGAGAAGATCTGCATGGAGGAATGGGCCAAAATACCAGCTACTGTGTGCAAACCTGGTAAAGACCTATAGTAAACGTTTGACCTCTGTTATTGCCAACAAAGGTTATGTTACAAAGTATTGAGTTGTATTTTTGTTATTGACCAAATACTTATTTGCCACCCTGATTTACGAATAAATTCTTTACAAATCCTACCATGTGGATTCATGGATTTTTCTTTCACATTCTGTCTCTCACAGTTGAAGTGTACCTCTGGTGCAAATTACTGACCTCTGTCATCATTTTAGGTGGGGGAACTTGCACAATCGGTGGCTGACTAAATACTTTTTTGCCCCACTGTAGGTATTGACAGGCCAAGCAGAACAGTGATCAGGCAGGGGCTAAAGCAAAAACTTGGGTTTGGGAAGAGTTCGGAGAGGCCATGGAAAAAGCCTGGAGGGTGTGGTCACACTCTTCAGCCTTCCTCGGAAAGTCTATGCCAGGGTGCTGAAAAGGAGAATCCGTCCATTAGTCCAACAAAACAATGGTTCTCAGCTGGAAAAGGGTGGAGTGCCCACGGCACTATTCAGAGAAAGTGGAGAAATTAGCTTTCTCTGAATGGTGGCTGGTCTCTACCTTAGAGAGAGGGTGAGGAGTAGAGCCACTACTACTCCACATAAAAATGGAGCCAGTTGAGTTCCTGGGGGAGACCCATGGCATGTCAGAGAAATTATATCTTTTGGCTGGGCAGTAATATTTAGTGACATCACTAAACATTAACTTAGGCTGTCTTAAAGAGACACCACACATTTGTTATTGTTACACTGAGGAGAGGGAGGCATAGGCTTCTCTGCTTTGCCTGCTGACACCACAACCTGGCCCTGAATAAGCAGAAGAAAATGGATGGATGGCACCAAACTACAACAACAGTAACCTCAAAGTGCTTTATATTGTAAGGCAAAGACCCTACAGTAATGCAGAGAAACCCCAACAATCAAACAACCCCTATGAATAATTACTTTAGCAGCAGTTTGATGCAAAAACTCCCTTGTAACCAGAAGTTACCTGCCAGTAGTTACAGTTCCTTTGGGGACAAAATGCCTGAATGTGGTCATCCACCTTTAATACATAAGTAGACTGGTGCATGAAGTTAAGCAAGGAATTCCTTCGTTGCAAGTTTATCTTGAATGTATTCACTCAAATAATGCAAACTAGGTCCCGCAAAGGGCCCTTTTATCCCAGCGAGTCTCCTCTGCCAGAATCCACAAACTCAACAGCGAAATCAGCCACACTACTCCTCCTCTGTCAGAGTGTCAGCAGTTTTGTGAGCAAGTCAGTGCTAGAGTATTTATCAAAAACCTGATTTAATTTTTCCAGAAAATCCAGAAAAGTTATATTCATGTTACCAGCCAACATCTCCTTGGCCACATGAGCGCCCTTCCTCTGATCAGGTTCACAAGGAAAAATAATTTAGGATTAATGAGTAAGCACTAGATGACATTGAGTGTGTTAGGGTGCCTGAGTCGTTCAGTCAAGTTTTGTTTTTATAATATTTTAAGTCTTGTTTATTTATTTTTGTTTTCTCTGTGCTGTGCGACTTGTTCCTATGTAGTTATCTGTATTTCTAGTTTAGGTTGTCTGGTGTTTGATCCTGTTCATGCCTGGTCTCGTCTCTGTTTGTCTTGGTCCTGCATCTGTGTGTCCTGCCCTGTTAGGTCCGTCTTGTCTTTGTTTCCCCTCCCCCCAGTCACGTCTCTGTGTTGCTCCCTTGCCTTCTCTTCCCTTGTTCCCCAGTAGTGTCTCTGTCGCTCCTGCCTTTGCCTGTACATAGTCGGCCTGTGTCTCTGTGTGTTTTGCAGCTTTTAGAGACACTTGTTCTGTGTGTACTATGTTTAGCTGTGCTTCCCCTGTCTTGTCAGTTGCTTATGTTCAGCCGTCTTCCCCAGGCGTTTCCTCCCTGCCCTTAATCCCTCTCATATATTTAGAGTCTGCATCTCCCTCTGTCTGGCATTGCATTCTCCCTCATTCCTGGCTGTTCCTTGGCGCTCCGTGGCTGGAGAGAGCCCTCTTCACAGGATCCGTGGCTGCTGCATTCATTGCTGCATTGTTCTTTTCTGCCTTGAAATATTCTCCTGAGCTGGTCCAATATCTGCTTATCCAATATGCGGTTTAGGGCACTCGGAGATGTAAGTGGCTAAAGGAGTGGATGCACTAATGAAAAGTGCTAAAAAAAATTAAAAGAGCTTGTTTATCATTTAAATGTGAGCTTGTTCACCTCTGAAAGATGAAGCAGAACTGAAACACACATAGAGCAGGAAAGAGGGAATGGGAGACAGAGAGAAAGACACAAAAGCAAGTCAATCCAGAAAGGGAAGGGAAGCATGTGACAAGGAAGATGAGGTCATGTGACCATCACAGCTACAGCTGATTTTTTCATGTTGTGCTTTGTTGTCCTTTCAGTTTACAAGGTCGAGGTGGATTCAGGGGTGGAGTCTGTCCAGCTGCCCTGCAAGACCGCAGTTTGTCTGCCCAAAGACGCTAAAGTGGAGTGGACTGATGGTTACAGGAAAGTCCTCGTCTATGAGAATGGTTCTGACCAGCCTGAAGAACAGCATCCATTTTACAGAGACCTAATCAGAATGAAGAGAAACTTGCTGAAAATTGGAGACCTCAGTCTGACCCTGAAATACCCCACAGTCACAAACACCTACACCTGCACCATCTACAGCCGGGAGGGAAACATCCTGCTGAAGAAAGAAGTGCTGCTCAGTGTCAGAGGTCAGTGCTGTAGATACAGGTCAGCCCTGCGATCTGAGAGAGAGTATCCTGAGAGAAAAGGCTCAATGCAATAGCTATGTGTACAGAGGGTTTGAATATGTGACTTACTGAAATTTTGCTTGCTCAGACTGTTTGTGTTGTTTTTTTTTTTTTCTGTGTTTGTGTCAGGGGTGTATGTGCATTGTCTTATTTTTGTTTTAATGTCTAAAACTCAATAAAAAAGTGATTATTAAAAAAATCTGCACACCCTGCACAGATTAGGGCTGCAGTGATGGGGATGCTCTACCAGTCCATCATGATGAATCAGAATCAGAATCAGAATCAGAATGGGTTTATTGCCAGATGTTGAGGTTTACAACATTAGGAAATTGCTGCGGTGCTTCAGTGCAAACAATAAGAATTAAAGTGAAAACAAGACAAAAGTAACGCACTGAAGCACCAGGGCATCCATACACGGCGCCATCTTGGTAGGTAGAGAGAGCTGAGTATGAAAGGGAAGCTGTTGATTTACAGGTTACTCTACATACCTACCCTCACATTTGGTCACAAGCTCTGTGTTGTGACAGAAAGAATAACATTTCCACGTCTCCTTCATGATGTGACAGTGTCAGAGCTGAATGCACTTGTAGAGCATCATGTTTTTATGGCTCACATTTAAAGTGTTCCAGCTCTAATGTACAGCTGTCATATTAGAAATAGAAGCAGCTCTGATTTTAGTGCTCAAAGAAATCTATGAAGTGATGAATTCACACATGAACAGTTTTCTGCAGCGTTCCTCTCGGCCTTATTTGCAGCTCCACTCTTGTTTTTGCTCTAATAATTATTTCTCTCCATGAGCTGTTTCTCTGCCTGAAGGAGGCGCCACTCCATCGCTTCATTTAGTGCAGAACAAGAGTCACATGATGCTGCTCTGAACACCAATCACACTTTGTACAGCTCATGTTGTGTTTGTTGTCCTCTCAGTGTGTCAGGTGGAGGTGGAGGAGGGGGCGGAGTCTGTCCAGCTGCCCTTCAAAACCACACAAAACCTGCCTGAAGATGCTGAAGTGGAGTGGAAATACTATGAGTCTGGTGAAGTCTTTAGCAAAATCATTCATGTGTATGAGAACGGCTCTGACCAGCCTGAAGAACAGCACCAGGATTACAGAGACCGAACGAAGATGAATGAAGACCTGCTGAAAACCGGAGACCTCAGTCTGACCCTGAAACAGCCCACAGAGAGAGACAGTGGGAGATACAGGTGTAGAGTCTACAGTGAGAGGATCTCTAGATTCAAAACAGTGCTGCTCAAGGTCAAAGGTTTGTTTCTCTCTCTCTATCTCTCTCTCTCTCTGTGTGTGTGTGTGTGTGTGTGTGTGTGTGTGTGTGTGTGTGTGTGTGTGTGTCTCTGACTGTCTTGTGTCTCCTCTGCAGGGAGAGTTCAGGTCCAGGATCAAACAGGGGACATCAGGAACAGAAGCAGCTCCATTGATCCGACTCCTCTGATGGCTGATCAATCAGTTTGATCTGTGTGTTCTTTGATTATTGATCAGTGATGTCAGAGTGGAGTCAGTGTGATGTTGTTGTTGTGTGTTTGAGACTTTTAGTGTCCATGAAGGTCTCTGCTGCCGTAGATCCTCTGAACTGTGACAGAGGTCTCACTCTGGAGGAAACTCTCAGCACTTTCCAGCAGCTCCTCCATCATGGAGGACGTTCCCTCACTGTAACAGGTGGAGGAGAGAGGAGAGGAAGCACAGGTGGATCCTCTGAGGAAGAGGAGCGTCCTACAAACCACATGATCACATGACCAGAGGACAAGCATGTGCAGAAACACATTAAAGTCAGCCTGTAAACACGTTTGTGTAAATTCTAGCCGTGTGTTTCTGTTACATTCAAATAAAAGCAGAGAAAGCAGAACAAATGCTGAAGCTGTCTGTGTGAAATAAAGGAGTTACAGTACTTCCTTGCTGCACTGTGCTCTCCTCACACTCACACACACACACACACAGTAGGGGTGGGTTTTAATAATCGATTTTTCAATTAAAATTGATTTTAACTGGAATAAACCGATATCAATTCATTAAATCTGGAAATCGGTGCTCACACAGACAAGTAAATTTTGCCACGTTTGAAACGTCAAAGCGGTTAACAGAAGGTAACCATCATGGCTACTTTTCTCTGTATCTATGAAGCGCCTTGAGGCGACTTTTGTTGTGATTTGGCGCTATATAAATAAAATTGAATTGAACTGAACAGGACATTTTGATATTTTGAGGGTCTTCCTAGTTCTATTTTTGAGATACACCAATTTTTATACTGCATGAAAAATTTAAATAAATATTATAATGCAAATTTGCAAAAAAACCCAAAAAACAGCATGTGCATCAAAATACACTATTACAAGCAGTGCAATATGACTTCTGAGCATATATAGAAAACCTTAAAGGCAAACATGACTTTTAAAAACACCAGTATAGGCTTATAAGACCCCCCCCCCAAAAAAAAAAAACCAAAAAAAAAACAACTACATTTTCCGTGAAAATGACGTCACTTCCATATTCGGGCATGTGATGGTGGACATGTGATAGTTCATGCTGATGGCTATTCCAACGTAGGAAGTGTTACGAACAACGACGACCGTGGCTCAGGGGGTTGGGAAACGCATCTGTAACCGGAAGGTCGCCAGTTCGATTCTCTCTGTCCTGGTCGTTGTGTCTTCGGGCAAGACACTTCACCTACTGGTGTTGGCCGATGGCGTGATATGACAGCCTCGCTTCTGTCAGTCTGCCCCAGGGCAGCTGTGGCTACAACTGTAGCTACCTCCACCAGTGTGTGAATGAATAGTGGCATTGTAAAGCGCTTTGGGTGCCTTGAAAAGCGCTATATAAATCCAATCCATTATTATTATTTCTGGAATATTACCATATTTTTCGGACCATAAGGTGCACTGGACTATAACGCGCACAGTCGATGAACGGGTCTGTTTTCCTACATAAGGTGCACCGAGTTTCTATCAGGAGCTCCTTAATGAAAGAAAACAGTCGGATAAGTCAAGCTTTACTCAACTCATTCCTCTTGCTTCCTCCACTTCTTTAACATTGATTCATTCATGTTGAATTCTCTTGCAGATGCTCTATTCCCATGTTGTTGTGGTATATGTTGCTCCGGCATTTTTCACATTTTTGCTATGTAACTTTGCATCTGTTTTCATGGATGCCTGGATGTTAAACTGAACTGTTACACCTGGTAAAGCAGCAACACTGATCATTTTATTGAAGATGAAAGAATTCAGACAGTTTTTAACTCTCAGTGTGCCGCAGTGTTCGTTTCACTTTGCGACCTGAAGCGGACGGAGTTTTGGACCCAGAATACTATGAGTCCACGAGGCTCCTGGCTACGGTAACCATAATACTCCAACAATCCATCAAGCGGTGCGGCTTCGTAGCTTACGATAGTCGTACTAAAACATTTTTGACAGATTTTTGAGCTCCACGTAAAATCGGTTTGAGGCCAGTAAACAGTAAAATAAGGTGCACTGGTTCACAGATGCAAGATGGCGCCTGTGTTTGGCTGTGCCGCGGCCTCTGTCCATCTGTTTGTTTACTTTTCATGTTGTGCTAGTGTCTTTTCTACACTTTTGTCCAGCATCATCTCCCTCCGGATTTATGATTGCCATGCGTTATTGCGATAGCGTTAAATCTGCTAATGATAATTTTCAGAGTCAACGAAACACGGGTGTTTTCCCGGTTTACCTCCACTCTTGCTGTTCAGCTCTTTTTTGCTTCCCAGGCCTCATCGGAGGTAATGGGGGAAGAGAGCGGGCTTTTTTGGGCTACTTCGTCGGCTTAGCAGAGAACTGGATCTTCAGGGGCTTTACTCTTGGGCTGCTGCCAATAAGATACGCCTGAGACTTGTTGGAGCTGGATTATTCCCCACAACTCCCTGTGTTAACCACCCGGGCTGTCACCTGAAAGCATGGAAAGCCACAGCTCATCGCAGTAGGAACCCTGATTTACCGTGTGGCTCACCACATTGACATTGAGGAAGTTCAGGGTCTCTCCAAAGATCCTCAGGATTTTCTATACAGGCGCTGTGGAGAGCATCCTCACACAGAACATGACATCGTGGTTTGGGAACAGCTGTGTGAAGGACCAAAAAGCTCTCCAGAGAGTGATCCGTACAGCAGAACGCTGCTGCAGGATTGCTCTCCCCCCACTTCAGGACACCTACACCAGGAGATGCCGGACTAGAGCAGCGCAGATACTGAAGGACCCGTCCCATCCTGGCAACAAACTGTTCCAACTTCTGCAATCTGGTAGAAGGTTCCGCATCTTCCGGGCAAGGACAGAGAGACTCAAGAGGAGCTTCTATCCCCAAGCCATCCGTGCCCTAAACACACACACCCGCCCTCTCACATCATTTATAACTGACTGAGACAGGACTCTCTTCCAGACACTCTAAACCAAGGCACAATGTACATTTCAAACTCCTTTAACTTAAATATGTTTATATTGTCTATCCTGTAAAATAGTCAGATGTCTATTCATATTAATGTACAGAATTCACCTGCTTGCTGCTACTACTGCACATTCACCCAGTGGATATACTATATGTGTGTATATATATATATATATATATATACACGTATATATATAATGTTCTTCCTCTACACCCCCCCCCCCCAATTTTTGCACATGTCGAGGAGCGTGTCAGGCTACATTTCACTGTGTGTTATACTTGTATAACTATGCATGTGACAAATAAAGAACCTTGAACCTTGAACATTGTGCTGACTCTGTTCCTGGGCGTTAAGGCGTCTGGGAAGGGATCTCAAAACTGGATTATAGATGGCAGACAGTTGGCGTCGTAAACCACGCCTCTGTTCAAAGATGGTCGCTCACAGTGGACATAGATGCTTCTTTCACTCCTCTTTCAAACATCTGTCCTCTCTGTCCAAAATGTGAACATTGGCATCCTCGAAAGAGTGACCTTTATCCTTAAGATGCAGATGGACTGCTGAGTCTTGTCCTGTGGAGGTGGCTCTTCTGTGTTGTGCCATGCGCTTGTGAAGTGGCTGTTTGGTCTCTCCAATGTAGAGGTCTGGGCATTCCTCGCTGCACTGTACAGCATACACCACATTGTTAAGTCTGTGTTTTGGCGTTTTGTCTTTTGGGTGAACCAGTTTCTGTCTGAGTGTGTTGCTGGGATGTCATGCTTGGAGAAAACTCTCCTGAGTTTTTCTGATACACCGGCTACATAGGGGATGACAATGTTGTTGCGTCTGTCTTTCTTATCCTCCCTCGCTGGTGTCTGATCTTCTTTTCTGTGCCTCTTTGCTGACTTTATGAACGCCCATTTAGGATAACCGCATGTTTTGAGTGCTTCCTTTACATGTGTGTGTTCGGAAGGGAAAAAGAAGGAACTCAAGACAGACGCAACAACATTGTCACCCCACTTTGCAGTTATTTATTTGTAAAAAATGTTTGGAATCATGAATGATTTTCATTCCACTTCTCACGTGTGCACCACTTTGTGTTGGTCTTTCATGTGGAATTCCAATAAAATTGATTCATGTTTGTGGCTTTAATGTGACAAAATGTGGGAAAGTTCAAGTTCAAGCCACTGTATATGCAGGGGCGGATCTAGAGAAATTTTCTCAGGGTGGCATGAGGGTGGTAAACAAATCAAATGAGGTGGCAAAATCAAAACCTGTTTTTCAAACACACATGCAGGTGGTTACATGTGGTTAAAATAATTCAAATGCAGTAAGTATACACGTTTTTCATATAAATATAGTTTATAACTTAATTATTGTCTGTAGCCCGCATAATTAAACACTTTAGTTACATAAAACATGTGAGTTTTGATGCTATGTACTGTATAGCCTTGTAAGGAAGAGGACTCCCTTACTGCATTTATTTATATTATCTGTATAGCACTTTAGAGCACAACTTTCACTTTATTAAAAGCACCTTATCAAACACTTTATTTAGCATTGCACTTTAAGCATGGATTTGCACACAAGAAGTTTAAATATTTATTGACTATTTATTGGGAATTTTAAAATCAGTTGGTAGCCTTATTTCAGATCCTGCACAGCTGCTCCTCGTCAAGGAATGTGGTGGTTGTCTGTCAGGAGAGAAGAATGGTGATTGTGATTAAGGTTTACCAATAAGGAAAACTAATGCAAATGTGTGTGTGAAATCTAGGGATAAAAGTGGTGCAAATAAGTGTTTGTAAGTTAATGATTACTCACCTTTCTTGCCTGTGTCCTCTTCAAGGTGTTTGGGCAAATGTTTCCCTGGGGGTCCAGACACCATTTAAAGGTTCCGGGAGAGACCATGGGTAAAGAGAGTGTGGTGAATCTTTTTGTGCTTGGGTTTCTGGGTTTTTATAATATTGGGTTTGGTGTAACATTAAAGTGTGAAGTATTTATTAATATGTAAATGTGAAAATGTATTTATGTATTTATTTATTCTTATTGATATATTGTATACTGTGGTGGAAGGTTGGGATTTAAGAATTTACCTGAGAGTGGAATAATGGTTAAGTCTGTGACAGCTGAACATATTTAAGGCTGCCAGTTGTCATTAGAGCGTGGATTTTTTGTGCTGTGAAGAAGCTCGACAAGTTAATTGTTGTAAGGAGAGCCGTATAGAAAATAAATACTTTGTTCCACTACACTTGCCTTGGTCTGTCTCACTGTGTTTCCAGCCGCTAAGGGCTGCCCTGTTACAAGCCTGTATAACAAATACATATGTAGCCCAATAAGTATAAAAACCCACAAATTATGTGTGCCAGGAAAAAACAATGTTGGTCCACCAAAAGAGAGGAGAGCAGCACAGGGACAAACCTGCAGGCCTGACAGCAGGAGGTGTATCACTCCGCTGGTTTTCTACTTAGTGACAGTGTTTACACTGCAAATGTGCCTTTGTGACATTCATCAGTGCCCTCACTGACACACAAAACAAAACAACTACACAACAGAACAACTACACGAGACAACACACTAACTAACTACTCTACACCAAACGTCACAAATCTCCCACATCTAGAAACTGTCTCTCTCTCTCTCACCAACAACCAAATCCCACTTAATTAATTGGTTGACATGGTACATTTTTCCATTGGGCTTTTTTTTTTTCTATTATTGTTTGATCTACTGTACAATATAAAGCACATTGAGGCGACTTCTGTTGTGATTTGGTGCTATATGAATAAAATTGAATTGAATTGGTCAAAAATGACTCCAAGGTTCCTCACAGTGTTACTGAAGGCCCAGGTAACGCCATCCAGAGAAAGAATGTGGTTAGATACCATATTTATAAGATGTTTAGGGACGAGAACAATAACCTCAGTTTTATTTGTACAAGATCACTTTGACATGCTGGTGGGAGGAGTCAAGAGATGACTTGCTCTACCTGCTGAGCCACCCGAGGAACCTTCAGGGTGTAGTCATTCTTTTTAAACTGAACCTTTGTTCTGCTTGTTGTTTGACACACAAACAGCACTGTTGGAATGTGCCACACACAGAGTGTGTGCTCACATTACGTGGCATATTTGTGTGTATTGAGCCATCGGCTCTGACGCACACAGTATAAACAGCACATATAAAGTCCACAGTGTGGACACAGAGCAGGGAGTGAACAGGCTCAGGCAGCAGCAGTGCTGATATATGCCTGGCCTCCATTCGTCTCATTAAAGCTGCTGAGCCTCCAAACAACAACATTCACACATGTGAGCCTCACAAATATCACCGACAACCAAAAGTCCCATTTTTATATTGATGTCAGCATTATTCCATCATGAAGCAACGATAGAAACACATCTTCATTTCATCTCTGTTGGAGCCTTTTGTTCAGTGAAAGGACAAAAAGCTGCCAGCAAATCAGATTCACTCTGCTGCACTGAAACACTGTGGACACAGTCTGGAGACACGCAGACTTTAAACTTTATTTGCATGATGTGAAAAGAAACCACATCATAAATGTGATCATGTGGGACTTTAGAAACAG
Source organism: Astatotilapia calliptera (assembly GCF_964374335.1). Lineage (NCBI taxonomy): Eukaryota > Metazoa > Chordata > Actinopteri > Cichliformes > Cichlidae > Astatotilapia > Astatotilapia calliptera. The sequence goes on along the minus strand of NC_137424.1, from coordinate 78,570,632 downwards.
GATCGCCGTGATCAGAGAACCCGGCCTCTTTAATAACCTGTACTGATCTTTTCACATCTGCATCATTGTTGCGACAGCGGAAGGGAAATTTCAGTGTCAGGACTGAAGGCGGAGCTTTGTGCGTGTCAGGGTGAGGCCGCAGCAGCCGCCTCCAACCGGAGCGCTCGGGCGTGAAACTAGGAGGAAAGCCGACGTCCTCTTTTCTCAGAAGTGATCTGTGGCTGCTGGACTTCATTCCTCAAATTAACAAAGTGTGAAGCTGAACTCTGAGCTGTGACAGTGAAGCAGTGTGAGAGTGTCAGTAGATGATCAGCAGAGGAAAGTGAAGCTGCTGTGAGCTGATGTCCTGAAGGGCTTTTAAAGAGTCTCTGAGTTTGACAGGAACATGAAGATGTTTGTGGTGTTTGTGATCCTCCTGCACGGTAAGTACACCTTCCTCTCTCTGCTCTCATCATCAGCTTTTCTTTCATCTCTCTCTCTTTAATGTGTTGAAGTGCAGCAGGAGAAGATTTCCATCAAACACTGGATTCTGATTCAGATCAAACTAACAATCCAAAGCAGCAACTTTCAAATCTCTGGATTCTTCTTGGTGGTTTCCAGATGAGCTACATATTTAAGTAAAGTACAGATACCTTAAAACTGTACTTAAGTACTTACTGTCATGGTCCTGGGTCCTTCTCTGCTTTCTTGTGTTTCTATATCATGTTGTTCTAGGAGTTATTCTATGAGTCCTAAGTTGTTCAGTGTAGTTTTTTGGATTTCCCCTCGTGTCTTTACCCCCAGTGTCTCCCTGTGTGTATTAGAGTTCTGCTGCCTTGTTTCCCCTCCTTATGTTTTATTCCATGTTTCCCAGCCTGTCTGTCTGAAACCTGCACAGACATGCTGGGACGGCATGTCTGTGCAATATTTGAATACTAGTGATTAAGGAACTGACCTCCCAGCCCATTGTTCCTTCAGTGGGCTGGTTTCAGTCATTATGCAAAGGTACTGTTTATAAGGTTGAAACCTGCAGTCAGCTGAGACTGAAGACGTCACTTGGATGAGTGACGAAACACTTCTCTCACAAAACGCTACGTCCAGATGAACAGAATCAACTTTTTGGGATAATCTGAAAATACTGTGTTATTTCCACTGTTGCGTGGATGATATACAGCTGTATGTTGCACTAATTGCAACAACACAAATGTATTCTGAATCTGTTGCTCTGATGTAAAACGCTTTGATCAGCTTAGTGATTTTAGATCTGGATTCGTCTCAGTCACTCCCAAATCTTTAATTTGTAAAAAGACTTGAAAATCTGTCCTCCGACATCAGGACTTCCACTCACAGTCTGTTTGTGCTGTTTGACCCTGACTTTTTTTTTTTTGGACTCACAGATCACATCAGTCACACATTCTCATGTGTGTCTCAATGTGTCTAAACTTGATCTTTACTTTAAAGTGACTCATGGAGTCTCTGTCTGTGTGTCCTCAGTTTCCCAGCATGCCTCAGCTGTGGAATCATATGAGGGGGCATCATTTGTAGTGCTGCCCTGTGAGTTTGACACTTTCAACCTAAGAAATGCCTCAATGGTGTGGAGTCGCTCCGACCTCAGTCCTCCCACTGTCCACCAGCGTCAGCTTCAAGGAGATGAACTGAAAGATCAAAACCAGCGTTACAGCGGCCGAACATCCATGAAGACTGACGCTCTGGAAACTGGAGAGCTCAGCCTGAACCTGACCAACCCCCAACTGTCTGACAGCGCCACCTACACCTGCTCCATCAGAGACTTTGGACGTGAACTCAGGTGGAGTGATGTACAGCTGCAGGTCAAAGGTGCTGCAGGTCAGCAACAAACACCTGCTGTAGACACATCATACATCATTCAGATAAAACTTATCAGAGAAATCATATTGGCTCTTTGATTGAAATGTAGGCCTATTATGTCAGTCAGAGGTCAAAGGTCATGCTGTTCTTTTTGTTTCCCCACAGAACGGTTTCCATCCTGGGCCACAGCTCTCCTGGTTCTCCTGGTTCTTCTTGTGGTTTCTGGAGGTCTTCTATTTTATTTCCGGCACTATTTCATGTCAGGTGAGTGTCTCCTACTACACTACCCATAATGCCGATGTTCAGCAGGTGTCCTCTGGTGGCTCCTTGACTGCGGCTCACACAAACTTGTTCCAGAAGCTGAAAGAGTTGAGAGTTACAAACAGCTGATACAGAGAGCTGAAGAGAAACTTCCAGGTTTGTTCCAGAAGTCAGAAAACCTCCTTCAGACTCAGTCATTGATCAGTGAAACAGCTCCACAACATGACTTTACTAAACAGTGTGTGTGCTTCACTGCATTGATCTGACAAAGAGGCTGCATGTGGACAAGCTGTTCTTTCATTATCTGCAATTTAACCAGTTTTACTTTTTACCAAAAGTTTCACTGCGATTGGTCATGAGTTAACAGAGGTTACAAAAAAAACAAACTAATACTCGAGAACACAGACATGTGAATAATATGTAATAACTTTACAATACAATCACGATCGTGGCTCACGAGGTTGCAGTTCATCTTGTAATCGGAAGGTTGCCGATTCGAGCCCCCGACAGTCTTAGCCATTGTGTCCTTGGGCAAGACACTTCACCTACTGGTGGTGGTCAGAGGGCCCAGTGGCGCCAGTGTCCGGCAGCCTCTGTCAGTGCGCCCCAGGGTGGCTGTGGCTACAATGTAGCTGCCATCACCAGTGTGTGAATGTGTGGATGACAGGTTGTCTAAAGCGCTTTGGGGTCCTTAGAGACTAGAAAAGCGCTATACAAATACAGGCCATTTACCATTTACAATGCAATGTACACCAGCTCACTGTAATCCAATAAAGGTTAAAAAAAAAACAATGTTAAAGAGACCTCCATGATAAGATTTTATTATACATTTATTTTATTATACTGTCATTAATATTTATTATTTTCACACAGTGGTCACTGACATCTAATATGTGTGTGTTGGTTATAGTTATATAAAGGTTCAGGATCAATGTGATGAATTTAGAAGCAGAAAAATAAAAAAATAAAAATCAAATGCATAGCATATGCATGGTAATCAAATAAATGTATGAATAATTTTTGTGTGTGAAGAAAACTCCTCATTTACATGAACAAACTGGAATCTATCAGATGTGATTCAAACCACTGCAGTGAATTTCCTTTAATAACTCTGGTGTGTTCTAGTGTTTGTAGTAAAATGTTGTGGTCTACACTGAGGTCTAACAGGACAAGCACAGGAATAAGTCCTCTGTAAAGTAAAGTAAAGTAAAATAAAGTAAAGTAAAGTAAAGTAAAGTAAAGTAAAATTTTATTTATATAGCACCTTTCAAGATAAAATCACAAAGTGCTTTACAGAGGCAGAAAACAGACATTAAAATCTAAAACAAAACAAAATCAACCAAAAGCGAGTTTAAACAGAGGTTTTTACCTGCTTTTTAAAGGACATGACTGAGTCCACAGATCCCAAACTCAAAGAGAGCGAGTTCCAGAGTCTGGGAGCCACTGATACAAACGCTCTGTCACCTTTTGTTTTTAACCTTGTATGCGGGACAGCCAGCAACCCCTGGTCACAAGACCTCAGGGACCTGCTGGGGTGATAGGAAAGAAGAAGATCACTTAAGTAAGTTGGAGCTACACCGTGCAGGGCCCTATAAGTCATGATTATGATCTTAAATTGGACCCTGAACTTGACAGGGAGCCAATGCAGCTAAATCAGCAGGGGAGTGGCATGGGAGTGTTTGTGATGCTTTGTCAGAAGCCTGGCAGCAGCATTCTGAACACCCTGCAGTCGTTCCAGGGAGGCGTTACTTAAGCAAGTAAACAAGGAATTACAATAATCTAAGCGAGATGAAACAAAAGCATGAATAATCATTTCCAATTCGGAACGTGACACAATGGGACTCAGCTTAGCGATATTTCTTAAATGGTAAAAACAAGAGCCAACCAAAGATTTAACGTGTGTGTCCAGCGTCAGAGCTGGATCAAATGTAACACCAAGGTTCATAATGGATGATTTAATATAGGAAGCAAGAGGGCCTAGATTTTTAACCACGAGGGGAACAAATTTCTCAGGAGCAAAGACAATGACTTCCGTTTTATCAGCATTTAGTTGAAGGTAATTACCAGCCAGCCAATCTCTAACGGAGTCTAAGCAGGACTGCAAGATTTGGAGCTTAGAAACATCAGGTGGCCTAGAAGAGATATATAGCTGAATATCATCTGCATAACAATGATATGAAATATCAGAGAAAGAGCTAAGAAGTTGCAGAAGAGGGAGTAAATACAACAAAAACAATAATGGTCCCAAGACAGAGCCCTGAGGCACCCCATAGGCAAGAGAGAAAGATCGATTTGACAAATAGGATTTAACCCATTCCAATGCGGTACCCGATACACCCACCCAGTGGTTTAATCTATCTAACAAAATAAGATGATCAACAGTGTCAAAAGCAGAGGTCAGATCCAGCAACATCAACACAGTGCACTCTCCAGCATCATAATTCATCAAAATATCATTAGACACTCTAAGAAGTGCAGTTTCGGTAGAGTGAGCCAGACGAAAGCCAGATTGAAATTTATTAAGAACGTTGTGTTCATCTAGAAAATCCATGAGTTGCTTGGCCACAACCTTTTCTAAAATTTTGGCAATAAAAGGCAATTTTGAGATGGGTCTGTAACTGGAAAGCAAAGAAGGATCAAGTTTAGGTTTTTTTTAAAAGTGGGTGAATGGCAGCACTTTTACAGTAAACAGGGACCTGACCAGAGAGCAGAGATGCATTAATAATTTTAAGAACACTAGGACCAATAGACTCAAAAACATTTTTAAGTAAAGATCCAGTTAAAATATCAAGGGGGCAAGAGGATGGTCTCATTGAAGTAACCAGCTTCAACAACTCAGGCAAAGACACTGGTGAAAATCTTTCAAATCTGACAGGCTTAAGTAAAATTCGAACAGGCAAATGGTACATGGAGGGAGAGATTTTGCTCCTTACATTGCTAACCTTTTAAGGAAACAACAAACAACAACAACAAAGAAGGAAAGAAAATTATCACAGTCTTCATTCGAAGAAATAGCGACAGCAGCAGAAACCGGAGCAACAATATCCCTAATTGTGTCAAATAGAACCTTAGGGTTACCTCTGCTCCTAGAGACTAGGTTTGAAAAATAAGCAGCCCTTGCATCACGAACTGAAGCGTTAAAAGAAACTAAAAGGTCTTTTAAATAAAAGAGATGAACCTGTAAACGAGTCTTTCTCCACAAACGCTCAGCTTTACGACAGACACGCTTTAAACAGCGAATGCTGTCGTAACAGGTCATAAGGAGACCATTAGTAACCTTTACTACAGCTCATGTTGTGCTTTGTTGTCCTCCCAGTCCGCTCGGTGGGGGTGGATTCAGGGGTGGAGTCTGTCCAGCTGATCTGCAAAACCACAGTTTGCCTGCCTAAAGATGCTAAAGTGGAGTGGAAGGATGCAAACAACAGGAAGGTCCACATGTATGAGAACGGCTCTGACCAGCCTGAAGAACAGGACGATAAATACAAGAACCGAACAAAGATGAAGAGAAACTTGCTGGAACCTGGAGACCTCAGTCTGACCCTGAAACAGCCCACAGATGGAGACAACTCCACCTACACCTGCACCGTCTACAGCAGGGAGGGAAACATGCTGATGGAGAAACAAGTGGATCTGAAAGTCAGAGGTCAGTGCTGTAGATACAAGTCAAAGGTCAGAGGTCAGACTGATGATGGTGGTTCAGTCTCAGTGGGCTCCATCCAATAATGTTACAGTGTTAGCATGTCTGATGTTTGTGGCTGTTTGGGTTTTTATTTGATTTCCAGCCAAATGTAAAAGCTTCAGCAGATGAACTGTAGGAGCAAAGTTCATGTGTGAGACTTCATCTGAAAGGTCACATCTTCTAGTTTCTGAACATGTGTTTGTTTAGCATGTGGCTAAAACACAGGCTAAGCTAAGTCAGCTCAAATCTCAGTAACAACCTTCTTTGGTCCTCATCTATAATCAGTCATATCTGAGTCACAATAACTAGAAGATGATTTCTAGCAGAAGTGTGAACATCTCCACATCCTTTCTCCATGTTATCATCCAAAGCTGTGTGAAGTTTCAGAGCTCTGCAGCTAACAGAGACTTTCAGTTTGCTGCTCTCTTCCTCTGACAGCTCCATTCTTAGGGAGCGTTAGTTCTCTGTTTCACTTTATTCCACTTATTCAGTCTGATGTTCTCTGATCTGTTTGTCTTGTTTAGTGTCTTAAAGGCTGCCAGTGCCTCTCTTTGCTGTAACCAACCTTTCTCTTTATTTCTGAGCTTTTTAAGGACTTTAACTGATGCATCAACCTTTGAAAATGGAAAGAAATCAGTCAGATTCATGGCTGCATCACAGTGTCACATGTAGTTCTCCACATCAGCTGGATTATATCTATAGCAGCAAACAGCAGCTGATGCACAAATCTTTGTCTGTGTTAATAAAGTTGGATCAGTTCAAACAGTTTGTTGCTCTGCACTTGAAAGCAGCTTGTACAGTTTCCTAACTAATACTGTAATTCTGTACATGAGATTTTATTGGCTGTTAGTGAGCCAATCAAGAACATTCAGACCAATCAGGTAACTGTGGGGGAGGGATGTGGAGTTGACCTTTTGGCATTTAACCACGAGCTGTAAACATGAATAAGGTTAGCAGAGAATAATGTCTGTTAGTGAGGTGGATGTAGAGTTTAGCAACGATAGAGTTGGGTGGTCCTCACAGGACAGCCACTACAAACATATGATTTTATAGAATATGATGCATTACTGCAGATTCAACACAATAGAAAGGATTTGAAATGAGCTCAGCCTTAAACATGTGCAGCAGTAATATTGATCCACAGACACTGATGGGAACATTTTTCTGCACAATAAGTACTTTGACTTTTCATACTTTATGTACAATTTGCCAGTACTGCAGTTTTGTGTGTAGTGAGGTGTTTTCATGGTGTTTTCTTGGTGCTTTTACTAAAGGAAGCTTCTATCAAATTCTTCCACATGTTGTCAAACTGAGCTGTGTGATGAAGTGAGTGTGACAGAAACACTCAGACTGTGTTTCTTACTTTGTTGTCCTCTCAGTGCCCCAGGTGGAGGTGGATTCAGGGGTGGAGTCTGTCCAGCTGCCCTTCAAAACCACACTTCACCTGCCTGAAGACGCTAAAGTGGAGTGGAAGGACAACAATGATAATAAGGTCCATGTGTTTGAGAACAGCTCTGACCAGCCTGAAAAACAGAGCGAGTTTTATAGAGACAAAACGAAGATGAATCAAAACCTGCTGAAAACTGGAGACCTCAGTCTGACCCTGAAACACCCCTCAGACTATGACAACAGGATGTACACCTGCACCGTCTACAGCAGGGAGGGAAACATCCTGCTGAAGAGAATGGTGCTGAAAGTCCGAGGTCAGTGCTGTAGATACAGGGCAAAATGTGGATTGAAGCTTTTTCTGTTTCTATTTTGATATTTGGTGGATTTTCATGTGCTTATTTAAACTGGACGAAACCAGCTGTGAGTCACTGCAGCAGCTCTGTGCCAACAACCAACCAACACCTGGGTGGAGTCCCAGCTGAAGCTGAGAGATACTCAGAGACAGAAGCAGCTGTATGGAAGCATTCTACAGGACGGCTGACACAAAGCTGATGTTACTGATGTCTCCTAGATAGATCTCATGGACCAAAGGCTCTCTGTGTCATCTCGGCTCCAGCTGAACTAAACTGAGAGTGAATTTGGGCTTTCAGGGAGGGGTGAAAGCAGAGCGCTGTAAAGGAAAGGGCTGTGATTGGTTCAGAACACGTCAATGAGAAGAAAGGAAAGCTTCAGAGCAACATGAATGAAACAAAGTGTTTTGATGACGACTGAAAGCCAAAACTGTCCCTGAAATCAGAGTTCAGGGGCACAGCCAGAAGACAGAGAATCGTGGAAATAGTGGTCAGCAGGTACTTGATGGAGTGTGTCCTGCTTGCTGGACTCCATATCATATGTTAGCAGAGAGTGTCTGGCTCTTGATTGGTTGAAGTGGAGAACATCTGCTGCAGAAAGATGCCTCCTGGTCCATGGTGGACATAGATGTTTTCTTTCACCCCTTTCTCAAACCGACCGCCCTCTCTGTCCAGAATGTGAACCTTTGCATCCTCACAAGTGTGATCTTTGTCCTTGAGATTCAGATGTACAGCTCAGTCTTGTCCTGTCGAGGTGGCTCTTTTATGTTTTCCAATTTAGACGTCTGAACATTTCTGGCTGTTAGCACGAATGCTCACAGCAAATCTGGGACTGTCCAACAATTGCTCTTAGAACTGTAGAAGCTTCTCGGATGAGAGGTGAAATGTCTTCAAGAAACTTAAAGAAGTCCAGAAGCTTTTCTTTCAAAGTTCCTAAGGCTTTTTGGAATATGCTTTGTGCCCACGTGGATAAGGATGGTGTCGGCCTCTGCACAGGATCGTATTCTGCCCAGAAACTTTTCTAAAATGTTGCAGAGTATGGGCAAAAACAGAGTTCATGTGTTCTGGAATAGCAGTGTTATGACTAGTTTCTTAGCAGTCAACAAGATGGTGTATTGGTCAGAATACAGGAAGGAGGACAAGAGGGTTCCACTTTGCTTAACTGTTGAAGTCAGCTGGTTTTTTGTCACCTTAACTCATTCACTGCCAGCCATTTTCAAACGTATGCTTTCAATTGACGTCTATAGACGTCAATGGCAGTGAATGAGTTAATAGACAGTGTTGCAAATAAGCTGCCATTAGGGCAACTATATTACAGCAACAGTGGTTAAGCTAACATAAACTCAAAGGTGTCTTATAAAGAATATTTAAACATCCATCTTTGCATATACATATCAACAACACAATGAACAATAACTGATGTACTGCATTCATTGTCAATCACTTGAAAATGATCCCCAACATTTCTCGTGCTGTCTTCCTTGGGAGTTCGCCTTGTAATCGGAAGGTTTCCGGTTCGAGCCCCGGCTTGGACAGTCCCGGTCGTTGTGTCCTTGGGCAAGAGCTGTTTCTCTGCCTGAAGGAGGCGCCACTCCATCGCTTCATTTAGTGCAGAACAAGAGTCACATGATGCTGCTCTGAACACCAATCACACTTTGTACAGCTCATGTTGTGTTTGTTGTCCTCTCAGTGTGTCAGGTGGAGGTGGAGGAGGGGGCGGAGTCTGTCCAGCTGCCCTTCAGAACCACACAAAACCTGCCTGAAGATGCTACAGTAGAGTGGGTACGCTATGACCCTGAACCAGTAATAGATGTCCACGTGTATAAGAACGGCTCTGACCAGCCTGAAGAACAGCACCAGGATTACAGAGACCGAACGAAGATGAATGAAGACCTGCTGAAAACTGGAGACCTCAGTCTGACCCTGAAACAGCCCACAGAGAGAGACAGTGGGAAATACATCTGTGGAGTTCAGAGCAAGAACATCTGGATAAGATTCAAAACAGTGCAGTTCAAAGTTAAAGGTTTGTGCTTGTGCGTGTGTGTGTGTGTGTGTGTGTGTGTGTGTGTGTGTGTGTGTGTGTTTGTGTGTGTGTCTCTGACTGTCTTGTGTCTCCTCTGCAGGGAGAGTTCAGGTCCAGGATCAAACAGGGGACATCAGGAACAGAAGCAGCTCCATTGATCCGACTCCTCTGATGGCTGATCAATCAGTTTGATCTGTGTGTTCTTTGATTATTGATCAGTGATGTCAGAGTGGAGTCAGTGTGATGTTGTTGTTGTGTGTTTGAGACTTTTAGTGTCCATGAAGGTCTCTGCTGCCGTAGATCCTCTGAACTGTGACAGAGGTCTCACTCTGGAGGAAACTCTCAGCACTTTCCAGCAGCTCCTCCATCATGGAGGACGTTCCCTCACTGTAACAGGTGGAGGAGAGAGGAGAGGAAGCACAGGTGGATCCTCTGAGGAAGAGGAGCGTCCTACAAACCACTTGATCACATGACCAGAGGGGCGTGGCCTTCAGTGGTAGTAATAAAGGAACAGTGCACATATTCCACTTTGAAGGCTCATCTCCAACAAAGCAGACCTGTGATCACTTTGACTCAGGATGATGGATCGTTTGGATTTGTCTTTCTTTCTCTGGCTTTTCTTGTGTGTCTGTGTGTCTTTGTATGTTGGATAGAGTCATGTGACCTGCCCAGGGACGACACATGGAAATGAGCAGTTTAGCTCAAATCTGGCAGGTTTCCATCTTCTGTTTTTATCCTGATGTCCCTGAACATGAACACTGTCCCTGTCAAATACATCCAGATACAAAGATCAGATCTACTGAGCATCATCAGCGTGTCAGCTGCTAACTGCATTGTGTATTTTTATACTGATGTACATCTCCTACACTGAAGTACTCTGTTATAAACTTGGTGCTCAGTGACTGAATCTCATCATCATAAACTAAAATTCATATGAATCTCTGCTACACTTAATGCAACATAAATCTGACCATGAGGCCACAGACACTCTGCACCGCAGTCACACACTGCTCTGTACTGTGAATGCACCACATTAATTCAGACAGTTTATCCTGCACAAAAGTACCCAGTATTTTCATGCAACATTCAAACAACAAACACAAAACACACAAAAAAAAAAAAACAAAAAAAACAAAAAAAACAAAAACCACAAAGTAAGTATAACTCAGTTTGTTTTGCAGGACGTTACATTATATGAAAAATACATAATTTAACACAACACAGAGAGTCACCACCATCTCTAAGCAACTTATCAAAGACATTACATTCATGCACATTAAATACATGCTGTGGGTCAAATGTTTTTCCATGTTTGAGATGTTTCCATGTTTGTTGTGATTAGGGATGGGTATCGCTTAGGTTTTAAACGGTGCTCAAACCGGTGCTTAAAGAATGGAGAACACAAAATTGGTCCAAAAACCTCTCATGTTCAGCTGTTTTTTGTGAAAAGATAACAATGTTAGCCTTTTCTGCAGCTACAGGGCATATATGGTATCACTCTGGGCTGGAAGCAGTGATTAAACAATGGAAAAAACACAAACTTTGTCCTAAAACCTCTCATGTTCAGCTGTTTTCCTCTTTTTTTTTTTGCCTTCTTGGCCAGGGTAAAGGGAGTATCTGCCATCAAACAAGAAGACAGCTGCATGTAACTACGACGGTGTTTGCTAGTTCACCTTACATGCATTAATGTAATAACGTGGTTAGCCTACTCAACGTAAATTACACATGAACAACATTAAGCTACTCATGCAGAGAAGAACGGCTGCTGCTGCCATCATCATCCGTCATCATTTCTGCTACACTGGCAGGGCTAGGGGCCAGGACTCTCCTCTTCGAGTTTTTGGGGGATGTTGCTAACTCCAGGTCCGATAACAGGAACCACACCCGCAGTAGATGTGCTCTGTGTGAGGTCTCGCAGCAAGCTATCAAATACGGCGCATTTTTCGGCTTTTAAAAAAACGCTATGCGTCGCCAGGTGTTTCATCAGATTTGAGGTGTTACCTCCTTTGCACAGTATCAGCTTAAAGCAATTGTTGCTGCTGAGTTTGCATCTTTTACTGTGAAGTACAGCCAGACTTTTGACCGCTTCGCCTTGGGCATTTTTAATCTGTAGCTCTGCTTTAAAAGAATGTACGTACCTGTAATGTGCGCTGCTTTTCGGTCTGGTTACTACCGTTTATGTCAGATACCGGTACCCATCCCTAGTTGTGATCAGTGTTTACTCAAAAAAGTAAAGTAAAAAAGTTATGACACATATTACACAGAAGACTTTTTTTTTTTAAAGTAATGCAGTACATTACTTAAAAGGAGATTTTTGTGTCAAGGCTGAAATGGATCAGTGTCACACTGGAAAAACACCAGGCGAGGCTTTTCTGCAGCCAGGTGAGCCAGATGAACAGGTTAAGTAGATGTGTGGTGGGCGTGGCTTTTTTAAAAGGAAAAACTAAAATAAATATGTTTTCATTGGGGTTATTCCTTGTGACTAATACTAATTAGTATAATAAACGTATGTCTTTACTTTAGAAGTACAGATACTAGTGTTAAAAATACTCCAGTAAAAGTTGAAGTACTGATTCAACTTCTTTACTCGAGTAAAAGTAAAAAAGTAGAGGCTCTGAAATACTCAAAGAAAGAAAGTAAAAGTAGCTCTTTGGAGGACATTTGTGCAAAGCTAACCGAACCTTGTGCTTTATTAACATAATGATAAGACAAGTAGATGGAAATACAAAGATTTATTTCAGTCTAAAATTGAATTGTAACCAATCAGTTAAGCTTGAATCAGTTAAGTATGAGCATGAGCAGGAAAAGTAAGGAAAATAAAACAAAAAAAAAAAATAAATTAAAAAAAAACATCTCTATTTCCTACATTGTAGAGGGTGACTTTGCCTCTAAACAATAAATGTGTGCCGTCAGGTAATGTGGAATCAACAGGTGGGGGAACCTAAAATTAGCTGTAATGTCTCAGTGGAAAAGAATTTAAACTCACAATAATTTCTATTGAGAGCTTCAGTAGATTTTCTTAGTGTTCATGAGTTGTTCTGTCCGTTTACTGGCTGCACACCGTTTATGCTGTCTGTTTTCTAGATGGTATAAAGTTGCTATGAAGGGCGAATTCAGTCAGGGAATCATCATCAGCTAACGTTCATATCAATCTCTGCTACATTTGATGTAAGCTAACTGTGACCATTAATTCATAGCCACTCTGCACTAGTCACACACTGTTTTTACTCTAAATCCTGTGATGGATTTACATCACAGTAAACACGAGTAAACTAACCTGTTTATCCTGCCCTAGCCTGCAGAGGATTTTACATGTAGTCTTTAAATAACCCAGTTAGCAGCAGGTTTCACAATGTGGAAAAACATGATGTCACATGTACAGATCCAATATTTGATTAGAGAACATGAGGACTTAGATGTAAGCTTTAAATAAGCATCCTTCCATTTAAATTTAAGCTCTCTTCTTCCTCTCCTGTCCTCTTTCATGTTCTTTTCACTCACTGATAGAACATTAAATACACTCATGAGTCACCTGATACACACCTGTGTTTGTGTAGTTTTGAGACTCTTCGCTTTGTCAGTTTTCCTCATAGTTTCACACCTGCACGAAGCAGCCTCACCCTGACAGCTCAACCTTCAAATCACTGTGTCAGCTGATCACTTCCTGTCCTGTGATTGGCTGAGCTTCAGGCCTTCTCTCAGTCAAACTGGAAACAGGGATTGAGACAGTGTGAGGGTTTGTGGAGTGCCACAGTGCTGTAATGAATACTGTAGTGGAAGAAGTTCTTTCACACTCTTCATCCTGGAGCTGCTTTATGTCCATGATCTGCATGGAAACACATCTATGGAGAGGAAATCCAGCTGCTGAGGGTCACATCTGCATCATTGTAGCTACAGTGGATGTTTCAGCGTCAGGACTGGAGGCGGAGCTTTGTGCGTGTCAGGGTGAGGCCGCAGCAGCCGCCTCCACCCGGAGCGCTCGGGCGTGAAACTACGAGGAAAGCCGACGTCCTCCTCTTTCCTCAGAAGTGATCTGTGGCCGGCCGGACTTCATTCCACAGATGTGCTTTAACAAAGTGTGAAGCTGAACTCTGAGCTGTGACAGTGAAGCAGTGTGAGAGTGTCAGTAGATGATCAGCAGAGGAAAGTGAAGCTGCTGTGAGCTGATGTCCTGAAGGGCTTTTAAAGAGTCTCTGAGTTTGACAGGAACATGAAGATGTTTGTGGTGTTTGTGATCCTCCTGCACGGTAAGTACACCTTCCTCTCTCTGCTCTCATCATCAGCTTTTCTTTCATCTCTCTCTCTTTAATGTGTTGAAGTGCATGGCAATGTAAAACAGGAAACACACGACACTGAACTAAACCTACAGTAAACACAAGGGCACTTTTGGTGGTACTGTGTATTATTTCACACAGTCTGAAGTTACTTCAATACAACAGAGATGATCTACTAACATCCAGACTGGCCAACAGCCTGTATCCACAGGCTGTGAGGCTCCTGAACTCTCTGCCCCCCTCTCACGGACAATAACCATATCCAACTTCTTAATAGCAATGAACTGGTCTGCATTGGTGCATCATATCTTTATTCTCTTCCCCCTCCTGCCCCCCCCTCTTTCTTAAATAGATAACTATCATATCTGATATCATATCTCACAGTACAATAATATTGAATGGGTTGCATTGTTGTATTTTGTCATGTTTCTCAGGTCTTTGTCTGAATTTCTACGAACATTATTGCTAAGGATTGTCTTATTGCATTGGAGTCACACTGGGTTAAATATGTACACTTGGGTTTTAAGGGGTATTTATTATTTTCTTCTTTTTTTTGGGTTGTATGGAAGCCCCAAACGCAATTTCATTGTTCTTGACAATGACAATAAATAAATAAATACTAAATACTAAATACTAAAAGAACAAAACCTAAGAACTAAGTTACTACTGATAATCAGAATTAAGCTGAAACATTGAATAAAGATAATCTGAACAGCACAACTAGAAAAACTGAACATAAATCATGTAAAATAATACAAAACACAAGAAACTGAAAATCCTGGGAGCAGAACCAAAGCAGAAGACCGACCCGGGGTGGCAAGTCAGTGGCAATGACAGAGCAGATCAGGAGCCCCACCGCAGGTCAAGTGGCACTGGCCACATAGGTGAGAAGGCCATCCATGACGGCAAAGATCCTTAGCTAATGGCTGGAAAAGTGGCCGGCGATGGTGTGCCGTGTTTGGACGAGCAGGCCATGCTGGATGTGGACGTGGGCAAGCAGGCCGTGCTAGATTTGGCCGAGACGGCGGTGTGAGAGCCGCGGGACCAGACGAGGCAGGAAAAGACGGTGGTGGACCAGGCAAGGCAGGACCAGACGAAGGTGGAGCAGCCTCGGGCAGCTGAAAGGCCGGGGACATGGCTGCTGCAGGTAGTGGAAGTGGTGGCGCTGATGGCGGCGCTGATGGCTGGACAGGCTCAGAGCCTCCAAAGGAGACAGGTGGCTGAAGCAACCCCTTGGGACCTCCAGTGGAGACAGAAGATCGTTGGACGGACCAGTTGGGCCCTGGTGTGTGTAGCAAAAAGTGCTGCAAAAGTTGGTGAAGCACACTCGGTAACCAGGAGAGACCAGAATCCAGGCATTGTAGCCATTTATCTACAGCTCACTAAAACTCCTTTTCAGAATGATCCAGCCACAGGTCAGATAACTTATTCACAGAGTAAATAATATCCTCCTGGAGCTCCTCAGACGGCAAGAGTGCTGCTGGGTCGCTTGTTTGGTTTGGTCGTTCTGTCATGACGTGCTGTGCGGCAGGGAGGATTAGACCCAAATGCAGGATCTCAAAAATGTGACTTAAACCCATAATGTAGCTTGTATTGTGGGAAAAACTCTTCATGAAAATAAAGACTTACTAAAACCAACCAAAACCTCACACTTGAAACTAGAAATTAAACATTAGCCAACTAACAGGAGCACGAAACAAACATACAGCATAGCGACAACATGACACGATCCAGGGAAAGGAAAACATGGGGATTAAATACACAGTGGAGTAATCAGGGAATTTGAGACAGGAGGAAAACACAAGTGGGAGAAATTAGACGTAACAAGACAAGAGTTATTTTCCACTTTAATGTCTGTCTCCACTGTTCAGCCACAGATCTATAATACATGGTCCAGATGTTAGGTGTGCTTTGACATCTGGACCACCAAACACCTGTCAGATCTGTAACTGAGTCATAAATGGGAAGATTAGGTTCCTGGGCTGTAACAGAAATCATTGTGTAGAGACTATTGTGGTGCTGTGGGCGGAGCCTGAATACTGTTAGCTGGTTTCAGTTGTGCATGTGTCAGAAAGATATTTTCTTTAAACAAACCTTGATCCGCGCCTGACACACTGTCATGGTTTTTGTTATTTATGGTTGTAATCCTGAGCTTTTGGAGACGAACAGTTACAGGATAGAGACAAAGTTTTTGTTTGCGGGTTTGACCCACCAGTTACCAACAAATGCTGAGAACATCTCGCCCTGTCTTTCCAAATAAGTCACCAAATACATAAGAACTACAACAAGCAACTATCACATGGTGTACACAGTAGTTAGGAACAGAATGTAGGAGGTAATGTTCTTTGTTGGGTTGTTGTTAGAACTTCTCACTGTTTCAGACTTTGGACTTAGTTTGACATTTTTATGTGATGGACTTCCTGCCTCTGATCTGCGCTGTGTTCTTTTTAATGAGTTGTTAAAATGTTGAATGTTTCTGTCGTTCTGTCTCCTGGTTTCTGTAAATGTGTCTAAACTTGATCTTCACCTTAAAGTGACTCATGGAGTCTCTTTCTGTGTGTCCTCAGTTTCCCAGCATGCCTCAGCTGTGGAGCTGCATGAGGGGGACACGTTCATCCTGCCCTGTCACGTCGACACTTTTAATCTGACTAAATCCACAGTGGTGTGGAGTCGCTCCGACCTCAGTCCTCCAACCGTCCACCAGCGTCAGCTTCAAGGAGACGAACTGAAAGATCAAAACCAGCGTTACAGCGGCCGAACATCCATGAAGGCTGACGCTCTGGAAACTGGAGACCTCAGCCTGAACCTAACCAACCTCCAACTGTCTGACAGCGCCACCTACACCTGCTCCGTCAGAGACTTTGGAGATGAGCTGAGTCGGAGTGATGTACAGCTGCAGGTCAAAGGTCAGCAACAAACATCTGCTGTAGATACATCTGACATCACTCAGATAAAACTTTACTATTTTATTGCTGCATAAATATGTTCACTCAAAAAATATTAGCTTGAGGTATGTTCAATAAAATATATCACCACATTCAGTCAGAGGTCAAAGGTCATGTTTTTCTGAACTTCACAGAACGGTTTCCATCCTGGGCCAAAGCTCTCCTGATTCTGCTGATTTTTCTTTTGGTTTCTGGAAGTCTCATATGTTATTTCCGTCAATATTATAAATCAGGTGAGTGTTCCGTACTATACACAAGTAGAGCTCACA
The DNA here is from genome assembly GCF_964374335.1 of Astatotilapia calliptera. NCBI lineage: Eukaryota > Metazoa > Chordata > Actinopteri > Cichliformes > Cichlidae > Astatotilapia > Astatotilapia calliptera. Next base: position 78,553,636 of record NC_137424.1, on the reverse strand, counting down.
CAAACTTGCTCCAGAAGCTGAAAGAGTTGAGAGTTACAAACAGCTGATACAGAGAGCTGAAGAGAAACTTCCAGGTTTGTTCCAGAAGTCAGAAAACCTCCTTCAGACTCAGTCATTGATCAGTGAAACAGCTCCACAACACGACTTTACTAAACAGTGTGTGTGCTTCACTGCATTGATCTGACACAGAGGCTGCATGTGGACAAGCTGTTCTTTCATTATCTGCAGTTAATCCAGACAAAAGACTCGTTTCTCATATTTCCAAGAGAGACCAGCAGGGGGCAGAAGATGTTACAACAAATACCACTAATAATATAACAAGTAAAGAACCAATATTCATTCAGAATGTTTAAATACTATATTCTGTACAGACCAGTGAACACAAATGTATGAGTTGTGTGCAATAACAGACCAAAACAAGAACACTGACCAAAAGAGCTGTTCTCTCGTTTCTGACAATTTTAGCTCAATTTGTAGATTATTCCAGGAAACCTTATATCCTAAAGCCTTTTTTTTTACGGTGGCCCTGAGAGGCCAAACGGACTGCAACTTCAGAAAACACTTGCAAAAAGAAAAATGCTGCAAAAAGAAAAACGCTGCAAAAAGAAAAATGCTGCAAAAAGAAAAATGCTGCAAAAAGAAAAACGCTTGCAAAAAGAAAAACGCTGCAAAAAGAAAAACGCTGCAAAAAGAAAAACACCTGCAAAAAGAAAAATGCTGCAAAAAGAAAAACGCTGCAAAAAGAAAAATGCTGCAAAAAGAAAAATGCTGCAAAAAGAAAAACGCTTGCAAAAAGAAAAACGCTTGCAAAAAGAAAAACGCTGCAAAAAGAAAAACGCTGCAAAAAGAAAAATGCTGAAAAACGCTGCAAAAAGAAAAATGCTGCAAAAAGAAAAATGCTGCAAAAAGAAAAACACCTGCAAAAAGAAAAACACCTGCAAAAAGAAAAACGCTGCAAAAAGAAAAACGCTGCGAAAAGAAAAATGCTGCAAAAAGAAAAATGCTGCGAAAAGAAAAACGCTGCGAAAAGAAAAATGCTGCAAAAAGAAAAACGCTGCGAAAAGAAAAACGCTGCGAAAAGAAAAATGCTGCAAAAAGAAAAATGCTGCGAAAAGAAAAACGCTGCAAAAAGAAAAATGCTGCAAAAAGAAAAAATGCTGCAAAAAGAAAAACGCTGCAAAAAGAAAAATGCTGCAAAAAGAAAAACGCTGCAAAAAGAAAAACGCTGCAAAAGCACACACAACACAACGGAAATGTTTCTGGGGAGACAATAAGCGGACGGACCAGTTGCATGAACCAAAACATGCTAACAAGTGCACTGGGACTGGGAGACACTTCAAAAAAGTGGAAGCGGAGCAGCCAAAGAGTAAACTTTCAAAAGTAAGTACTGAATGTTATGTCACTTATTTATGTGCAAATGTTTAATAATGAGAAACATTAAAACATTACTGTTGGCCACATGCCGGCAAAGTTATGTGACATTAGCGATGTTTGAACTTTCAGCGTTTACTTTGTTTTAAAGCCTTTATACGCCGTTCGATAGTCGACCTTAATCTTACAGAGAATCTGATGATTTTATGGATAATTAAAGTCAGTCATATATCCACAAACACAACAAGCTGAAAGTCAGTGATGCTGCTCTGTTTGCAGTCCTGAATATCACGGCACCAGCAGGATTCACTGCACTGTTAATGTTAGCTATGTTATATTGCTGCCTCTGTTCGGTGGTGTCGAGCCAAACGGACTTTAACGTGTGTTTGAACGAGCTGACGGTTCACTCGTTAAGCTGAAAGAAAGATGCTTTAATCACAGCAGTCACACATGTGTCCACTGCACCATCTGGAACTCTTCTTGTTTAGCACTCGTAATAACACAAACACTAAATCCTCCTGTTTGTAGCAGTGTGTACACCTGAGACTGTCACCTGTCTGTCCTGCACTCTCTCTCTGTTTCTTTCTGATTGTGGAATAAAAGTATGAACATGTGTTTATAAGTTACACTTGTGTTTGAATCCTGCAGCTTATCACACATTTGATTTCCATGTGTGACGACTGCAAGTGTCCAGAGTGAGGACAGACTGAGGGACCCACTGCTGCATATCATCTATGAGGCTTTGCAGCCCTGATGATCCACCAGGACAAACTCAGCAGTGTGTGAGGAAGAGGAGGAGGAAGAGCCAGCAGCAGCTGACAGATGGAGAGAATAGACAGACTGTTCCCTGTTTGTGAAGGACTGCTAGGAAAGTTTAACATAACTAATTGTCTGTCCTGAATCAGTCTTATTAGGTAATGTTCAAATAATGTGATCATCCCAGTGTTTTCAGTGTGGGAGAAAGTACTCAGGGCCTTCAAGTTACACACTATGAAAGGCAGCAACAAGTGTAATGTTCAGAAACCTAAAGTATGTATCAGCAGCAGAATGGAGCTAAAAATAAATGTTTGTTACAGTTCTATGAAGCTTTGAGGATTTTGGATCAGTAGCACTGCTGTGTTTGTTGCATCATATTGCTGTAACTGTTTATATGCTTTATATATTCTGAGGTAAGTTGATCTATAGTGTTACATCATATTCTATAAGGATGTTATGTGTTTGTAGACTTTCTGCCCAGTTTGACCCATTTAGCAGAAGTCCGCCTGTTTAAGGCTCTGCTATCTATTCTGTATGACTTAAAGCAGTTATGACATGGTCTGATTTTCTCACCCAATAAAGGAATATTTCATATATCAGTCTACTCTTCATTCTATCAGACACAGTTATCACAGCTTGTACATTTGCTTTTTATAAATATATGTAAGCAATGAGCCAAATTTAGTAATGGCAACATACTGAAGGAACAACATTTGTCTCTTATATATGATACACCTATATATGCACTGTCAAAGATACTTGTCTTTGAGTGAAGATTTAAGGTGATAAGACATATAAATAACTGCAACTTGAATCTGTACTGGGCTCAGTATTTGACACAGAGTTCATGTTCACTGCTGTAATAGCTAATAATGATTAATATAATAACTATAATATTGGCCATATTATATTTACATTACCAAAGTGATATGACTTTAGTCTCATGAACAACATCAGCTAATTGTTATTTACTAGCTAATCTTAAATGACTGTTCAGCACAGAAATGAAGCCCAAAAATCATGTTTTGCTGTCCTGTGGTCTCAGCCTCAGATACTTATCAAATCACACAAAGCTCTTGTAGAAACAAACAAATGAACTAAATATGTTCTCCTTCATTTCTGTCAAACCAAGTTGTATGACACGTTTCCAGCAGTTAGTATCATGGTTGCTAGGCAACCTGGGAAGCTCGACAGAGACTAGACCGTCCCATACAGACAAACTTGCCGTTTATTTTGTAAATCGAGCTCAACACTGCCCCTAGCGTCCGGGAGCACTTCCGTTGTGTTTTGGAGTTTGCAAGTGTTTTGGAGTTTGCAAGTGTTTTGGAGTTTGTACATGAGTTGTCTCTAGGGGCCACCGTAGATAGGCCACGTGAAACCAGATTCGTGTTAAACAATATAGGGGGAGGAAAATGCACCATGTCAACAGGTATCAGGCTGTGATGTTCTCCTTTATAGTGGACAGAAATTATTATTTTTTGGAGTGGCACAGATAATTTGTGGCATCTTATTGAATGCAGAACAGCTGATTGTTCTGTAAATAGTTTGAAATGGTTATTTAAAAAAGGGGTAAAAGGTTAATGGCTGCAAATAACTGTTGTTTGCAAAATTTGTACATATGATTTTAAAACTGACAATTTATATTTGCATTTAAAGTTATGAAATAGGATTCATTAAACATGTTTGTGGTTGTTACAGTAAAAAATATAACTTTTTCTACTCTGATTTTAATTTTTTATTTTATTTTAGATCAACTGTGTTAATACAGTATATCTAAATGAAAACCTGACTGTAAATTCAGGCATGTGAGGTTGTGTTGAAAAGGATGATACCAAACAAGGCAAAGTAAATAGTTTTTAAGGGTGAAATGAAGAGGTCACATCAAAAGTAGTCAAAAATGGCCAATTATACCCTGGACCCAGAGGGTTAAACATTTTTTTAAAGTAACACAATAGTTACTTTTCAAGTAATTAATTACTTTTAGAATATTGTAACTCAGTTACTAACTCAGTTACTGTTTTTGAAGAGGTAACTAGTAACTATAATTAGTTACGTTTTCAAAGTAGCTCGCCCAACACTGGTAGTTGGTAACATCTGAATTATCCATTCAGCAAAGGAAAATACACAGATTTCCATATTTCAGGGATTTCACTGTTTAAACGCTTACATTAAAAATACAGGTTAGTGGTTCTGCCAGATATCAGCAATCACACATTGGTCACTGATATTTGCAAAAATACCAATATGGACATGTTAGTGAAAAATAAATCAGTAGGGTTTAATTTCACATAAAGGTCAAGTATGTAAAGAATTTGGAAGAAGGAAATTAGATGTCCTCCAGGCCTTTATCTTCTTAAGACATGCCTGTAACTGATTGATTTGAATGATATCAGAAATAAAAATCAAATGCATAGCATATGCATGGTAATCAAATAAATGTATGAATAATTTTTGTGTGCAAAGAAAACTCCTCATTTACATAAACAAACTGGAATCTATCAGATGTGATTCAAATCACTGCAGTGAATTCCCTTTAATAACTCTGGTGTGTTCTAGTGTTTGCAGTAAAATGTTGTGGTCTACACTGAGGTCTAACAGGACAAGCACAGGAATAAGTCCACTATAACAGGTCATAAGGAGAACATTAGTAACTTCACTACAGCTCATGTTGTGCTTTGTTGTCCTCTCAGTTTATAAGGTGGGGGTGAATTCAGAGGTGGAGTCTGTCCAGCTGATCTGCAAAACCACAGTTTGCCTGCCTAAAGATGCTAAAGTGGAGTGGAAGGATGCAAACAACAGGAAGGTCCACATGTATGAGAACGGCTCTGACCAGCCTGAAGAACAGGACGATAAATACAAGAACCGAACAAAGATGAAGAGAAACTTACTGGAACCTGGAGACCTCAGTCTGACCCTGAAACAGCCCACAGATGGAGACAACTCCACCTACACCTGCACTGCCTACAGCAGGGAGGGAAACATGCTGATGAAGAAACAAGTGAATCTCACTGTCAGAGGTCAGTGCTGTAGATACAGGTCAAAGGTCAGAGGTCAGACTCATGATGGTGGTTCAGTCTCAGTGGCTCCATCCAATAATGTTACAGTGTTAGCATGTCTGATGTTTGTGGCTGTTTTGGTTTTTATTTGATTTCCAGCCAAATGTAAAAGCTTCAGCAGATGAACTGTAGGAGCAAAGTTCATGTGTGAGACTTCATCTGAAAGGTAACATCTTCTAGTTTCTGAACATGTGTTTGTTTAGCATGTGGCTAAAACACAGGCTAAGCTAATCTCAGTAAAAACCTTCATTGGTCCTCATCTATAATCAGTCATATCTCCACATCCTTTCTCCATGTTATCATCCAAAGCTGTGTGAAGTTTCAGAGCTCTGCAGCTAACAGAGACTTTCAGTTTGCTGCTCTCTTCCTCTGACAGCTCCATTCTTAGGGAGCGTTAGTTCTCTGTTTCACTTTATTCCACTTATTCAGTCTGATGTTCTCTGATCTGTTTCTCTTGTTTAGTGTCTTAAAGGCTGCCAGTGCCTCTCTTTGCTTTAACCAACCTTTCTCTTTATTTCTGAGCTTTTTAAGGACTTTACCTGATGCATCAACCTTTGAAAATGGAAAGAAATCAGTCAGATTTATGGCTGCATCACAGTGTCACATGTAGTTCTCCACATCAGCTGGATTATATCTATAGCAGCAAACAGCAGCTGATGCACAAATCTTTGTCTGTGTTAATAAAGTTAGATCAGTTCAAATACAGTGGAACCCTGACTTACAAAATTAATTCGTTCCCGAGGGTCTTTTGTAAGTCGAAGCACCCATTACGCCTTTTGAGTGAACAATAGGCTATAGGCTAATTACTAACTGCAACAACAATACGTCATTCAAGTGGAACAGTGAAGCGCAAGTACAAAAGCTAAGGGGTTGTCACATGATTCAGAAGGCATTCTGGGCATTCTGGGCTCAGCCAATCAGAGCCAGTGGATTTCGTTACGCCGGCATTTTGCCGTAACGCAGGCAGAGATATTGCATTCAAGTGCCTTCGTAAGTTGAATTTTTCATTAAATGGGGTATTCGCAAGTCAGGATTCCACTGTAGTTTGTTGCTCTGCACTTGAAAGCAGCATGTACAGTTCACGAGCGAACCGCACAGAGCTTCAGACTATCTAATGCTCTGTTCACTAAGGTTAGCAAGTTTAATGACAAGTAAAGGACATTTAAAGACTTCCGTGAGGGAAATACTTGTTTTTGATTAATCTGAAGTGTTTCGATAGGTCTCAGTGAGTTAAAAAGTAGGGTTAGCATGTAAGAACAAAAAATAACAAAAAATAATTTCCCCCAGGGATCAATAAAGTATTCTGATTCTGATTCTGATTCTAAGCCTGCTAAAAGTGTTAGCACATGTTTCTATTATCAATACTGTATGAGATTTAATTTTGGTTGAGGCTTTTGTTGATATTTTGATTAATATTCTTGATTAATGATGATCAATATCCCTGATATAAGATAAGATAAGATAAGATAAGATGACCTTTATTAGTCCCACAGGTGGGAAATTTGTTTTGTTACAGCAAAAGTGCAAAGTTATGTAGCAGAAATTAGAAAACACTGGAATGCAATAAAATAAAATAAAATACTATATACCTTAGAATAAAATAGAATAGAATAAAATAATATATACAATAGAATAAAATAGAAATACAAATGCTATATACAACTGAGTAAGAAAATACAAAAGTACAACTTCGTCAGAAGAAGAATTGTACAAGAATTGCACATATAGCAGTCTTATTGCACGTGTGAGGGTTTGATCAGCTGCAAAAGTCTTTGTTGTGGAGTCTGACAGCAGTGGGGAGGAAAGACCTGCAAAATCTCTCCGTCCCACACCGTGGGTGCTGCAGCCACTGAATGAGCTGCTCAGTGCTGTCACAGTCTCCTGCATGGGGTGGGAGATGTTGTCCAACAGGGATGACAGCTTAGCCACCATTCTCCTGTCACTCACCACCTCCACTGGGTCCAGAGGGCATCCTAGAACAGAGCTGGCCCTTCTGATCAGCTTGTTCAGTCTCTTCCTGTCCCCGGCAGAGATGCTGCCGCCCCAGCAGACCACACCATAGAAGATGGCTGAAGCCACCACAGAGTCATAGAAGGAGTGGGCCCTCTACTCCAAACGACCTGAGTCTCCGCAGCAGGTCCAGCCTGCTCTGCCCTTTCCTGTAGAGGGCATCTGAATTATGAGTCCAGTTTGTTGTTCAGATGAACACCAAGGTACCTGTAGCTGTCCACAGCCTCAATGTCCGATACCTTGGATGTTCAGTGGTTGCAGTGGAGGATGCTTGTGCCTGCAGAAGTCTACCACCAGCTTCTTGGTTTTACTGGCGTTGATCTGGAGGTAGTTCAGCTGGCACCAGTCCACAAAGTCCTGAGTCAGTCAGCTGTACTCCTTGTCGTCCCCATCAGTGATGAGGCCGACTATTATGATATTTAACAAGGGGTAAATACTTGGTCTTTTATTCTATCATTTTAATAATTTTACACGCTGCTTAAAACAAAGTATAACATCCACCCACTCTGAATGGTATAACAAATTTAACAAAACCACCCAAAGCAATTAATAATAATCTTACCTTTACAATGACATCTGGAAGGTTGGCTGTCATTCTAGAGAGGTCAGGGCAAGCGTCTTTGACCTCAGGCTTGTGAGTGTTGGTAGTAAAGCCCCATAGGTGCACTCATCCTCTTGTAAGATGTCGAGAGCCACTGTCAGGGGCTTCATCACCGTACAGTACTCTTTCAAGAACTGGTACTCCCTTTCATTAAGTCACTTGATTCCCAGCTTTACACACAGGGGATTAAAATCATTCAAGGGAATTGTGATGATTCTAGAAATGGCCTCATACAGGGAATTCCACCTTGTGGATGTCGGTACCATTAGTTTCCTCTGGCTGACTTCCTCTACCTGTTCAGAGGCTAATGTTGATCGACTTGCTTTAGTCCAAAGAGCAGAACATTTTGCAATGCTACTCCTATATACAGCCTTGGTGTCTCCATAGGAATTTAGATGCTTGTCAACATCGCTTGTTAAAATCAAGTTAATTGTGTGCGATGCACATCTGTAGTGTGGAGGGAGGCCAAACTGTGCATCACCACATGGGGTTGAAAGAGCTTCCTTGACATCAGTAAAGGTCAGTTCCTCGTCATTACCTTCTTCATTTTCAGATTCAGACTCCAAATGACAGGGCTGACATACTCTGAATGCTTTGGCAAAATCGGATGCATTATCCGTTACAGTGGCAATAACTTTGCCTTGTAGTCCATATGATGAATGGATTTCTTCAATCTCTGCTCCAATTACATCATAGGTATGGCTGCCTCTAATTCTGTTGTATGCTAGGGCGGCCTTGTTGCGTTGTAATGTGGAATTAATCCAGTGAACCCATAAAACGTTTATTATTTACTGTCCAGATGTCAGCAGTGGTGGAAACAAACTCTACCTCTTCGAGTGTAGCCTTCAAGTTAGAGTTCATTTTATCATATTCTCTCTCAAGGTATCCTACAAATGACTTTCTCTGGGGCAGCTTGACATCACTTTTAGTTGGTATTTTTTCTACGATGCATCGGAATGATTCAGAGTCTACAGTGGAAATTGGCAACATGTCCTCGACAATATAGGCAGCGATGAGCTTCTTCAGTTCAGCGACACTAAGTCCTGTCGCTCTTACGTCTAGTTTAACCTGTTTAGTAGGAGTGGGTTCATCTGAGGTTTGCCCAGTGGAAGTAGATGTGGTAGCCACAGCGGTCATGTCAGTGGGGGGATCCTGGGGGTTTTCTGTTAATTTAACATTCTTGTGGCAGTGTGCTAGGTGCTTGCTCAGGTTGGAAGTGGAATTTTTCGATGTAGAAAGAAGTTTTCTTCCGATGCAGAGTGTGCAATGAACGCTTATGTTTTTGTCGCTCTTTAAAGAGTCAAATTGAAAGCAATGTCGGTATTTCCAAGTATCTAATGCTGCACGATTGAACTCTATCCCTCGCTCCATGTTTTCTATTGTTGATTTACAGACGTGCTACCACAGCCGTCGCACCCGCTTGCGTCATTGTCAGGAGACACTCTCACAAACAAAATCATAGTTTAGTAATGCAGTAACGCAGCGTGCTTACGGGAAAGTAAGTATAATCTAATTACTCTTTTACAATTGTAATCCCTTACTTTACTCATTACTTGGAAAAAAATAATGTAAAGTTACAAAAAGTAAAGTTACAAGTAACGTGTTACTGCCCATCTCTGGTGATAGAAACACTCAGACTTTGTTTCTCTGCTTCATTAAGTCAAATCTGGCCCTCAGAGACTGAATAAAGTCCTGTCCCACTAACAGCAGCTCCAACAGTCTAGGGATGGGTACCGGTATCCGGTGCCATGATGGCACCGGTTCTGACATAAACAGTAGTAACCAGACCGAAAAGCAGCGCACATTTCGGTGCTTTTTTTCCTGAGCTGTGATACACTTTAGATTCTAGCCAATCATTTTACGTTTCCGAGGATAGTAGGCGGGCCCAGGTAGGTACATTCTTTTAGAGCAGAGCTACAGATTAAAATGCCCAAGGCAAAGCGGTCAAAAGTCTGGCTGTACTTCACAGCAAAATATGCAAACTCAGCAGCCTGCAACAAGTGCTTTAAGCTGATACTGTGATACTGTCAAAGGAGGTAACACCTCAAATCCGATGAAACACCTGGCGACGCATAGCGTTCTTTTTAAAAGCCGAGAAATGCGCCGTATTTGATAGCTTGTTGCGAGACCTCACACCGTGCACATCTACTGGGGGTGTGGTGCCTGTTATCGGACCTGGAGTTAGCAACATCCCCCAAAAACCCGAAGAGGAGAGTCCTGGCCCCTAGCCCTGCCAGTGTAGCAGAAATGATGAGGATGATGACGGCAGCAGCAGCTGTTCTTCTCTGCGTGATTAGCTTAATGTTGTTCGTGTGTAATTTACGTTGAGTAGGCTAACCACGTTATTACATTAATGCAGTAAGGTGAACTAGCAAACACCGTCGTAGTTACATGCGGCTGTCTTCTTGTTTGATGGCAGATACTCCCTTCACCCTGGCCAAAAAGGCTAAAATGATCAAAGAAAAAGAGGGAAACAGCTAAACATGAGAGGTTTTTGGACAAAGTTTGTGTTTTTTGCATTGTTTAAGCACTGCTTCCAGCCAAGAGTGATGCCATATATGCCCCATAGCTGCAGAAAAGGCTAACATTGTTATCTTTTTACAAAAAAACAGCTGAACATGAGAGGTTTTTGGACCAATTTTATGTTCACCATTCTTTAAGCACCAGTTTGAGCACCGTTTAAGCACCAGCACAATTTCAAAAGTACCGGTTTGGCACCGGTATCGGATAAAACCTAAACGATACCCATCCCTACTGTTCACTGCTTTCTTCCTGTCAGTCTTCATCTTTCTGCTGCGTCTCCTCTTCACACTGACCACTTTCTATCTAACAGTGAGCTCCCAGTGAAGCAGCAGCATTCAGCCTGTTAGAGTCAACACAAATGTCTCCATCCAAGCTCATGTTGTGCTTTATTGTCCTCTCAGTCACCCGGGTAGTGGTGGATTCAGGGGTGGAGTCTGTCCAGCTGCCCTTCAATACCACACTTCACCTGCCTGACGATGCTAAAGTGGAGTGGATGGACAGAGGCAGCAGGATGGTCTATGTTTATCATAACGGCTCTGACCAGCCTGAAGAACAGCACCAGGTTTATAGAGACCAAACGAAGATGAATGAAGACCTGCTGAAAACTGGAGACCTCAGTCTGACCCTGAAATATCCCACAGGCTGGAATACAGACAGCTACATCTGCACCGTCTACAGCAGGGAGGGAAATATCCTGCTGAAGAAACAAGTGGAGCTGAAAGTCAGAGGTCAGTGCTGTAGATACAGGTCAAAGGTCAGAGGTCATGCAAGAGTTTATTCTCTAAACATTTTAAGTTTGAATCTTTTTTCAGTTCATTCAAATAATATAAATTCTTTGATGCCGTTGTCTAAAAGCCAAAACTTTTAGGGGGAGCAACTGTACGTTTAATTGAACAGACCAAGACTAAGAGTCCCCACAGTGGGAGTCCATGATGGCTCAAAGTCTCTGATCCTAACTGTTCCTGAGCCTCTCCCCCTGCCTCCTCTTTGGATCTTCTCCTCCTCTGTAACATGAGGAAACATGCAGAAATGATTGAGTCAGCATGCTATTCATCACATGCTTCACCATATTTTTCTGTCTTCGGGTTGGAAGGAAGTTGGTTTGGAAACATATTCAGCGATGCTTCATCTCCTGCTTTGTGTTTGTGTGGGCGCCATCCTGATGACATCCAGTTTGTGCTCCACTGGGTGATGAGAGTCAAACCTTATACAATGAACCATATGTGGTGGTTTATGGTACATATCAACTTTTAAATGTCCCCCATTACTGATGGACATCTCACAGTCTAAGAAGGCTAACCTGCTACTTTTCATATCCTCCCTGGTGAATTTGTGTAGGTCCACCAGGTTAATATAATCAGTGAATTGTGGTACATCCTCAGGTTTAGATTTTACCTAGATGTTATTCACGTACCTCAACTAATCACTTGGTGTTGTTCCAGGGCAGTATAATAAACCCCCCTTTTCCACTTCTTCCATGTACAAGTTGGACACAATGGATGAAAATGAAGAACCCATGGTATACCCATGTTTCTGCCAGTAGTACTGACCCTTGTATGTGAAATAGGTGGAATTAAGACAGTTCCAAGAGCAAACACACTTGGTCAGTAATGAGAGTGATTCTGTTGATGGTATTGGGGTCATCCTGTAATCTTTTATGAACTACCTCCAACGCTTCAGTAATTGGAACACAAGTGGAGAGAGATGTAACATCCCAATGGTACATCTTTCAATGCTGTGATTGCAGCCAATCCTCAAATCTCTGTGAATAGTATTCATGGTCATTGATGAGTAGTCATTGATCAATGGTCGTAGATCAGTGGTCATGACAATTTGCATATTAATGGTCAAAAACTGACCCCCCCCCCCCCCCCCCCCCAGCCTATTGGCAGCACGGTGGCATGGTGGTTAGCACTGTTGCCGCACAGCAAGGAGGTCCTGAGTTGAATTCCAACATCAGGCCGGGGTCTTTCTGTGTGGAGTTTGCATGTTCTCCCTGTGTTTGCGTGGGTTCCCTCCGGGTACTTCGGCTTCCTCCCACTGTCCAAAGACATGCAGTTTGTGGGGATAGGTTAATTGGATAATCCAAATTGTCATTAGGTGTGAATGTGCGAATGGTTGTCTGTCCCTGTGTGTTGGCCCTGCAACAGACTGGCGACCTGTCCAGGGTGTACCCCGCCTCTCGCCCTATGACAGCTGGGATAGGCTCCAGCGCCCCCCGCGACCCTGAAAAAGGATAAGTGGAAGCGAATGGATGGATGATGAGTAGTCATTGATCAATGGTCGTAGATCAGTGGTCATGACAACTTGCATATTAACTCATTCACTGCCATTGACGTCTATAGACGTCAATTGAAAAACTTACGTTGACTGCCATGAAAATGGCTGGCAGTGAATGAGTTAATGGTCAAAAACTGACACCGCCCCCCAGCCTATTGTTCATTCGCAGTCAGCTGAGAAGACACTTGGATGACTGACAAAACATTTCTCCCACTGAAAACCCTATGTCCAGATGAACACGACCAACTTTTTTGTGATTTCCTCCTTTCGATGTGGAGGAGTAGCATCTCTACTCTGAGCACTCCAAATATCAACACTTCACCGAGTTCTTTTGATTCCTCAGAGGCATCCGATGGAACACAAAACACTGCTCAGTAGACCATTTAACACTTTTTTTTTTTTAACATTACTTCTAGAAGGGAGATGCGTCCTACATGACACGTTGCAGCAGATCTCAAAATGGTGACGCGCACCTGACAGTTTTATTCCCGGCCACCCCATTCTAGTCTAAACAACAGCATTTCAGTAACTTTTGACTACTAGATGGTTCCCTCTTATCTACTGCTCTACAGGCAAATATGTGTGAGACTCTACGACTGAAGGACACGTATTCTAATGCCTTTATTATTCAGGGTTGTGTCCACTCAACACTACTTCTATATGATCATATGGAAGTTTGGAATAATATGAGATTAATAAAAGGCACAGTAATAAAGCACTTCAGGTAAGATCATTCCAACATCCCCTCTTTTGGTCTCCCCCCATGGTAGACCAACACTACTGCAAGTCATCAAACATAATATCAGCGGATTGACCCTTCCTGGTTCTCAAAAGTGGCATCATGTGGTCTGCCTCGGCATCAGAGCCTCCCACAGCCTGATTAATCACTATTACCAATTACAGATACAAAGAAAAACCCAACAATCATATGACCCTCTACGAGCAAGCACTTTGGCGACAGTGGGAAGGAAAAACTCCCTTTTAACAAGAAGAAACCTCTGGCAGAACCAGGCTTAGGGTTGAGGGTGCTAACACCCTTACCTTCAATAAGCCCTCTATGGTCTCCGCCATACCCTCCTCTGCCTCAGGTCTGTGACGGTATTGCGGACGCCAAATCGGGACTTCCTTCTCCAACTCAGAAGTCACGTGGTTAAGCCGAGCAACCAGCCACCCTTGAGAGCAGGGGTCGCCAACTTCAGGCCTCGAGGGCCGGTGTCCTGCAGTTTTTAGATGTGTCCATGATCCAACACAGCTGATTCAAATGGCTAAATTACCTCCTCAACATGTCTTGCAGTTCGCCAGAGGCCTGGTAATGAACTAATCCTTTGATTCAGGTGTGTAGACCCAGGGTGAAGGCAACAGCGTAGACATAGAGGACAGCTACAAGTACCTGGTGATCCCACAGGCACACCAACAGTGTGATTAATAAAGAAATGTTTGAACCGTGCTTTCTCAGTCTGCGCCTGAGTCCAAAGATTGTCCAAAGAATCCAAATTATCCTTGTATGTGTGACGTCTTCTCTCTTTGTTTCTAAATGAATGTTTTGGAGTGGTTCAGCAGTTTATTCCACATTTGTATTCAAGAAAGTGGATAACAGTGAAAAGCTTATCTGGTTATCACTTTTAATTTTGTGTTTGATGTCCTCTCAGTCCCCCAAGTGGAGGTGGAGGATGGGGTGGACTCTCTCCAGCTGCCCTTCAATACCACAGGTCTGCTTGAAGACGCTATAGTGGTCTGGAAGGACGGGAAATCCAGAATGGTCCACATGTATCAGAATGGCTCTGACCAGCTTAAAGAGCAGCACCAGGTTTACAGAGACCGAACGAAGATGAATGAAGACCTGTTGAAAACTGGAGACCTCAGTCTGACCCTGAAACATCCCACGGACTGTGACGGTGGAGCTTTCATCTGTGAAGTTTGGAGGAATGGAGACATTTTCAGAGCAAAACCATTGCTGCTTAAACCCAAAGGTTTGAACCATTGTTTACTTTTTTCCTTGTATGTCACTAAGAACAGACTGCCCTGACATCAATGCAAAAAAAATTTACTTTGATGCTCCATTTAATGCATGACTCTCTAACTGTTATTTATCACAATGGAAATTACAAAAGTTTCAACTACATTCAAGACTAAAAACAGATGTTACGTAAGGCCCAAAATGGCCTCCGTACAAGAACGTAGTAGCTCTAATATTGACCAGTAACGAATCACAATCACACTTTGTACAGCTCATGTTGTGTTCGTTGTCCTCTCAGTCTGTCAGGTGGAGGTGGAGGAGGGGGCGGAGTCTGTCCAGCTGCCCTTCAAAACCACACAAAACCTGCCTGAAGATGCTACGGTGGTTTGGAAGGACCAAATCAATAACAAGGTCCACGTGTATGAGAACGGCTCTGACCAGCCTCACAAACAGCACCAGGTTTACAGAGACCGAACAAAGATGAATGAAGACCTGCTGAAAACTGGAGACCTCAGTCTGACCCTGAAACAGCCCACAGAATGGGACAGTGGGAGATACGAGTGTGGTATCAACAGCAAGGACGTCTGGATCAGGGTGAAAACTTTGCTGCTGAAAGTCAGAGGTATCTGTCTGTCTCTCTCTCTCTTCATGTTCACGTCTGTATTTCCCTGTCTGACTGTGTTGTTTCTCCTCTGCAGGGAGAGTTCAGGTCCAGGATCAAACAGGGGACATCAGGAACAGAAGCAGCTCCATTGATCCGACTCCTCTGATGGCTGATCAATTAGTTTGATCTGTGTGTTCTTTGATTATTGATCAGTGATGTCAGAGTGGAGTCAGTGTGATGTTGTTGTTGTGTGTTTGAGACTTTTAGTGTCCATGAAGGTCTCTGCTGCCGTAGATCCTCTGAACTGTGACAGAGGTCTCACTCTGGAGGAAACTCTCAGAACTTTTCAGCAGCTCCTCCATCATGGAGGACGTTCCCTCACTGTAACAGGTGGAGGAGAGAGGAGAGGAAGCACAGGTGGATCCTCTGTGGTAATGGAAATGAGCAGTTTAGCTCAAATCTGGCAGGTTTCCATCTTCTGTTTTTATCCTGATGTCCATGAACATGAACACTGTCCCTGTCAAATAAATCCCGAAAAAAAAAAAAGATACAAAGATCAGATTTACTGAGCATCATCAGCGTGTCAGCAGCTAACTGCATCTTCAAATAAATAAATGTTTCTAATGAGTGGTGATAAGAGGAGATATGGTGAGCAAGTGACATGAAACTTTAAAAACTGACTTCCTTCACTTTTCCTTCCAGTGTTAAAAAACTTCCATGTAATGATTTGGTGGAAAAATGAGACATTTGACATTTGTTTGAATTTCAGACTTTTAACTGAGCGGCAATAAGTAAGCAAATAGAGCAAATTAATGCTGATGTTTATCAAATGTGAAGTGGAGTTTTCATCTTCTTTTGCTGCTGGTTCAGTAAATTTTGGTCAAAGAGTTACAAAACCTGCAGCATCAGAATCTGTGAGATGTCGGCTTTCAGCCCCGACGGCGTGTCCATGGCGTTAGGTTAGGTGACCAATACGCACTTTATGTTTACATGTGTGCAGAATCCAGTTACCTCCTTTCATTTGCTGTTTGTGGTGGTGGTGTGGAAATAATTTTGTGAGCTTTAAGGTGAGATTCTCAAGTTTCTGGCAAAAATTTCGTTTTCAAGCTAAAATCGATTTCCGTCCATCCTCTTCAGGGTGACAGGGGGGCTGGAGCCTATCCCAGCTGTCTTAGGGGAAGAGGCAGAGTACACCCTGTACAGTTCCAGTCTGTCGCAGAGCTAACACATAGACAACCATTCACACCAGAGTTTCCAATTACCTAGTCCCACTAACTGAATGTCTTTCAACTGTTGGGAGGAAGCTGAAGTACCTGTAGAGACCCCAACTCCACACAGAAAGACCCTGACGGAGGAAATCAGGACATTCTTGCTGTGAGTGTGTGAGGCAACAGTGCTAACCACCGAACCACCTGAAAATTCATTTTTCAAAAACTCACCCCTATTTATTAGTTCTGGATAATCCAAAATATCTAGAACTAGTAACCATCTTTATTCCATGGGCTAAAATAAGAGCTAACATCTTTAGTCATCTTTAGTAGTCATCTTTGACATTTCTTAGGTTTAGGAATCAGGTTTACCCTTGATTTATGATGGTGGGTAGCTGTTAATTTTCTTAACCTTTTGTGAAGACTTAATTAAGAAAATGCGACAGCTCATTGGAGCCCCAAAGAGCCCGGGCGGTCATGCAATTTTTGAATTTTACCAACACGCCGCCCTGTTTCCCTTACCTTCTGTGGCATTTCCTCCTGGAGAAAGGTGGATCACAGCAGAGGAACAATGGAAGTCATACACCAGAAGAGTAGAGACATTTTTGAAGAAATTACATGTAAACAAAGCTACCACAAACAAAACAGGTAACAGCTGACAGCAAGCCATCTTGACACACCAAATCATATAAAAGGAAACAAAAAACAAACAAACACTGGTAGCAGATGCAGCTTTTATTTTCTCTACTACTGGAGAAGGCCTCTGTCTGGAAGATCTTCTCTGTCCAGACACAACTTGAATTCTGTTGTGGCATCAACTTTTGTTTAAGGAAAATCTTACATCTTCCATGCTAAAAAAGAAAAACAAAGGTAGAAAACATCATAAACATGATTATCAAATCTGAAACAATCATGTTCAGATTAAAAGAGGCTCCCAAATTAAATGTGCTTATAAATTACTGCAGCATGTTCTGTGCAACAACCATTAACCCTTTAAAGCTGGTCGGAGCGGGCACGCTCCGTTTTGCGTAACTGTTTTTAAAACCAGAGGAGTTGTACTTACATCTTATGCCATCAGCTTGTCCTAGGTCACGGTTTCCTTCCACATAAAGCTTTGCAAAACTGCATAAAAAGCACTTGCAGCAACAAAAACATAATATTCCAGAAACACGCTTTGCCGATCCGATCAGCTGTTTGTAACACTTCCTACGTCCATCAGCACGAACTATCTCATGTCCGCCATGACCTGCACGAAACCAGAAGTGACGTCATTTTGCGGAAATGTAGTTTTTTTTACCATCAGGGCCTCATGAGCCTATACTGGTGATTTTAAAAGTTATGTTTGACTTTATGACTTTCTGTGTCTTTTCTGGGATGCTTAGGTGTCACGGGGCCGAGTGGCCTGTACTGAACAGGACTCAGGTGCAGAAACCCAAAGCAGAGACAGCAGATGATGTAACAATTTATTAGGTTTAAGTGCAAAAAAGAAAACGTAGCAAAGACAAAAAAAACCCCAATAAGACGTGGAGTTTGACGAGGCGTGGCCTGGGGAACGTGGCTAGGGCAAGGGAATGAGGCCTGAGATGCGGAGTGGAGCTGAGCAGGGAACAGTCACACTGAAGAGAGAAGATAGAGGAGTTAGGGAGGTAGTGGAGGCAGCTCTGAAGTGGCCAGTTGTAAGAGTAGCAATTCTTACTTGCAGTAGGGGACATGGAGTGTTGAGAGGGGGGTGATGAGAATCCAGGGGAGGCTGAGTGGCGTGGAAAGGCTGGCCTGAGATCCGGGGCTTCAGATGGAGAAGGGCAGGCAGGTGAGTAGTGATGTGACGTTCTGTATCGAGGCTTCAAAGCCTGTGTCGAGTAATGGAGGGGGCGTTGGAGGGGGAACACCGATTGTGGAGCAAGACCAGGTGAGCCATCAAATGCAATGATAATATAGCATGCAGTAATGTTACTAAATGATATAACAATATTATACAACTGTTATAAGTTACGTGTGTGATATTTATATTTGTCCTTTGTCTTTATTGTCTTTCCTCAGGAGAACAATCTCAAATAGATGAAGACCTGGTCAGCATGGTGATTGAGGACTCCCAGCCATTTAGCATTGTGGAGGACAAAGGATTCAAAAGATGTGTTAAATCATTAAATCCTAGCTATGTTCTCCCCACTAAAGGTTATAGAAGCAGTGAAAATTTAGTTTTTACAGAATAAAATGTGAACAGGCAGGACTGAGGCTCAAAGCCTCAGTGTGTAGCTGTCCATACCTCAACGTTACAAAAGCACAACCACTGTCCACACCCCAACCACACCTCACCTCACAGTAAATGATCATTTCCATTTTAAGCATTTCCAAATGATCATTTTCCATACTGCCAGTATAAATATACACAGTATACTGCATCACTACAATATACATGTTTTACACACTCCTTTTGTTGTTGACATTTACAGGCTGTGTGCAAAAGGCCACACTCTTCAAATTCATGCCAACTACTATTTTTACATCCAGTAGGTGTCCTACTAGAGCAAATGAAGCTTCAAGAAGCTTTGCACTGGAGTGAACCAATTGGATGAAAAGCTTCAGTGCTTCATGAAGCTTCATCTGCCCATCACTACCGGTGAGGCACAGAGAGATTTTCAGAATGATTGCTTGGTATCCTGAGTCCGGAGGTGGAGCGTGAGCCAAGGTGAATACAGCAACTGCAGCACAAGAGAGTCGTGTTAACAAGATCGATCACAGCAAGAACTTGAAGCATAAGGCCTGTTACCAACATGTGTTGATGACGAACTGGCAGTGTGGTTTAAATCCCTCTGGCTTGATTGCCTGCAATAGGCTCCAGTGTGCAGGAGCTGGCCCTGCCCAGGGGCGGATCCCAGGTCAGTTCAGGAGCCTTATGGAAATTCCAGCCACCCACCGCAGACCATGACATTAGTACTCATATTGCACTGCTGGAAATATTTTATTTTGATGCATTTTTTTTTTTTTTTGCAAATTTGCAGTATAATATTTATTTTCGTTTTTCCTGCAGTATATAAAAATTGGTGTATTTCAAAAATAAAACTATGAAGACACTCAAAATAAATTTCCTGTGGTAGGAAACTATTTTGTGCAACTTTTTTGTATTTACAGTTTTGAGGGATAAGCCTCTTAAATTTCTCTAACTAGAAATATATGTTAAAAAAACAAAAACGATTTTAAATTTTTTTGTAGTTTATTGCACTTTTTTCCAATTTATGTAATTACTATGCACTTAATGCAGACATATTATTAAAATCTGGGCTATAATGGTTGTATTGATGTATAGCAACTTGAAACGCTCCCAAAAATGGCACTACAGCATGTAAAAATATAATATAAGCTCTGGCGGACTTGGTTCTATGGTAGGTCTTAAAGGGTTAAAAATAATTTAAAGTAGTGTGGTCACAAAATGTTTTACAGTTACAGTTATTGTGTAAATTATCTTACACATAATTTTAACAAATGGTCCTGCATAATAGTGTGTATATGAACTATAACACAGAATAAAGTATGTCTGTGTGCATACTGAGCTGCGCTGTGTGGAGTTTTATCATTTGCAGCAGGCACCATGCATTTGAAGCTGTTGATGAAACAAACTTAAAAAAAAAAAAGAAACTAATTATGTTTACGTGGACTGTAACTGAAACACAGTTTTTCAGAAACATCTGAAAAGAGATTATATATCCACAAACAAACTAGCATGGACTGTGGTCTCCTCCTTGTTACTGTGAAGTCCTTAATTTCAGGTAATTGGATGAATTAGCTAAAATGTGAGAGAGGGTTGCATGTTACGCAACAGGTCGTTACTGATCCAAAATTACTTGTAGTTACTTTGGATTCTAGTAATGTGCTAGGTTTACCTTTTAGGTAATCTCTTTTAGGTAATTTCTAGGTTTACCTTGCATTTTCTATTCACAATGGATAACTTGGATTCCTGCAGATTTAGAAAACAGCAAGTGTTATACCATATATTTTTTTTGTTTTTACATCAAAATCAGTAATTGCATCTCACCTCTTCATAAGGCTCACGTCTTGATGTGTACTGCATCTGCAGAGGCATTGCTTCATTACACTGGTAACAAATCTTCATTGAAGGATCAAATCCTTCTTCCTGAAGGGTTTGAGGCCATGTTGTTAAGCAACAAAGATACCAGATTTCTGACTGCTGACTCAACTGCACCATTGCCATAAAACAGATTTAAATTATTTAGTTAAAACTGCAACAGTCATGAAAGGAGTCACATGATTAGAAACTCATGAACTTCCTCCATAAGAAAACTATGCTGGTAATTTACCATAGGTTAACTTAAACTCCACAACTGCATCTGTAACTACAATTTCACAACATATTTAATGAAAGGAACTGCAAGAACAAACATCTGAACTCATCTGATGCTGCAGTGTAGTATTTTGGAGCAATTCTTTCATTCTGTTATGTCTTCTTTAGCTGCAGAGGAAATCCAAATCACTCCTTGTGGAAGAAGCTAGGCTGAGGAGGAAACATCCCTTTAGGACTGATTCCTTCAACATCTGTTTCTCGACGATGCGATAGCACCATCATACCACACCAATGATGGTCTTAAAAAATCTATAACTTGAAATAAAAGCATTAAACATACTAACCAAACGTGTTTTTTTGATTTAGTTTACACCAAACACTCCACTGGATTTAGCAACATTGTGTTTCCACAATACTGATTGGAGACCAAAACAGCCAATCAGAATTTTTGCAATTGCAATTTTTGCAAGGGTTCACTGAAAGATATGTATTAACTCTTAAACTATTTTATTCGACAAGTTGAGAATTTCAATTAAAATAAGAATTTTGGTTCTCCAGTGTAGTTTTGAGGTGCTGAACATTTTCTGTGATAATGTCAGTAAATATGTAGTTAAATGCACAACTCAAAAACATGCCAGCAGAAACATCACAGGGTTTTCTGCTCAAGAGAAGAGGACTTGTTAGAGTCGGCTGAGTGAATGATAGCTGTAACTGTTTGAGGTGGTGTGGAGTCTTGGATTGATGCATATTTGGTTGCTTTTCTTTAACAGGCTGCAGGAAGCAGCCAGCTGATGACAAACAGCCGCACTAGCCAGAGCCCAAGAAAACTGGAGATCAAGCCAGCCACCCGAGAGGAAAGAGAGAGGGAAGGAGACACAGAGAGGAAGCAGAGGAAGGAAAGAAGGAGAACAAACCTGACCTGCCAGGACCATCACGAGTTTCTACCTGCTCTGAAAAGGTGGTGCAAAAATGTCCCAGCAGTGTTGTTTCAAACAGTCCAGCTTAAATTGCAAAACTTAAAACTAATCTTAGACTAAATCTAATCTTAGACTTATTAAACACAGTCAACTCTGTGTTATCAGTGAGGACACTGGACCTTAAAAGCAATTAAAAACTAGGACAAAATTCCTTAAGTACTGTTGGGGTTGAAAATTTGAGATTTTTGATTTCAATTATTAAATAAACATGTTGTAATTATTTTATTTACAATGCAATTGTGCTCATATGAGTTGGCACTCTGTCTTTGGAAGTTCGAGAGCTTTGTTCGGCGTGACTGTCCTTGAGGGTTATCCTTGGTCTGTTCACGTTCCAGTGCTGTAAATTGTAATTTCACCCGCTAAAGCAAATTAAATCTTTTTAAAAGACAGATATTTCTCCAGGAATTATTCTGAAAAATCTGAACATTACAGTACATTCAAACTTATATATGAGATTTGTCCTACATATGGATGATTTCAGAGATTTCTGCCTATGACAGCTTAGATAAGCTCCAAGTCCCCTGTGTCTTTACGTTTGAGGCCCAGAGTTAAGATTTATGTGAGTAATAGGTTCTTATCACAAATATAGAGACATGCTGAAGCTTTAGGTTACTTAAACATTTTAATCATGGCAGCAGTTTTTAAAGGTTCTTTGTTCAAATGACATTTAATACATGTCAGTCTGCTGATGAGCCTTGTGTCAGCACTGAGGTGGAAGCTGTGGACTGTAAAGAGTGTCCTTCCCACTGGGCAGTTTCATTTCACATGTCTGACTTCCTCTTAAAAACAAAAGTGAACTTTCTTTATGTGCTTACAGCTGAAGAAAAGTTGCTGAGTGTTTTTTTTTTCTTTGTTCAGTCAGCAGCAGATTTAAAGGACTTTGTGTTTGTTTGAGCTTTTTACAGGAGGATGAAGACGTTGCTGGTGATCCTGCTCCTCATAAATGGTAAGAAACTGAATGCAGATCAATCTGCACTCACACCACAGTTTAAGGCAGATAATCTCACTGTGTGGTGTTTATGTGATGATTTAAATTAATGCACTGTATAAAATAAATGGAGTATTTCTCTGCAATTACAAACTCTGTGTGAACAATGTTGGTATCAAAATAAAGCTAACACAAAGATTTAATCGGAGGTGAAAATATTGCTCTAGATGTTATTGTTTCAAAGTTATTAGGACAAAGTACTCACAGAAAAAGTAGTAATTTATTTAATCATTATTTATTTTTTAGCAGATAAGCCTCAATTCACATTTTAATCCAGAAAATCGGTTGTCCAGTCTTGTCCCTCCTTCCTCCGCCTCCCACTCTTACCCCACTATTATTACTTCTAACACTTTTCCACTTCTGTTGTTTTCTGACAGTTTCTCTTCTCGCCGCGGTCTAACTTCCTGATGAGTCACTTAAACACTGATATTGAAAATATAGAAAACTCATTACTCATATTTCTTTGTTTAAAATTCTGATTTGTTTTTAAAGCATTTATCATTTACTCTGTTCTTACTTGTCTGTAATCTTTATTTCTGTCCAAATTATTAGGGTTGAGAAGTCCACTTCCTGTTTTATATTCAATGTCATTTATAAAAACGTGTCTGTGAGAGCTGCAGGATGTGATGTGGTTCTGCTAATCTTAGAGAACAGGCTCACACAGTATGTTGTTTTACTACCTGGAGATTATTGCTTAGGTTTAAACTGTTATACATTTAACACATCATCAATCGCTGTCATCACCACGTTCAGTTTCAGACATTTGTCCACATACTGAGGCCACTGCTCCTCCACCTTTATTTCTCTGAATTATATACCTGAGTTCATAACCCTCCAGTTCAAAGTCTGCTCCTTTATCCATATTAATCAAAGTGTCAGATAAGGCAATGACATCGAGTGGATATGAAAACTGGTTTAGATATTCCTTGATATGATTAAAATCTATAGACCTCTACAGTTAAACTGGAAAACTGACCATTTATTCTCAATTTGAATCCCCTGTTTGTTCATCTGTATAATAGCAGCAGTCATTATTGATATTAGAGAAGAAGCTGTTTTCTTGGTGTATTTGATATTCCTGTGTGTGATCCGTATACAGGGAGTGCAGAATTATTAGGCAAGTTGTATTTTTGAGGAATAATTTTATTATTGAACAACAACCATGTTCTCAATGAACCCAAAAAACTCATTAATATCAAAGCTGAATGTTTTTGGAAGTAGTTTTTAGTTTTAGCTATTTTAGGGGGATATCTGTGTGTGCAGGTGACTATTACTGTGCATAATTATTAGGCAACTTAACAAAAAACAAATATATACCCATTTCAATTATTGATTTTTACCAGTGAAACCAATATAACATCTCCACATTCACAAATATACATTTCTGACATTCAAAAACAAAACAAAAACAAATCAGCGGCCAATATAGCCACCTTTCTTTGCAAGGACACTCAAAAGCCTGCCATCCATGGATTCTGTCAGTGTTTTGATCTGTTCACCATCAACATTGCGTGCAGCAGCAACCACAGCCTCCCAGACACTGTTCAGAGAGTTGTACTGTTTTCCCTCCTTGTAAATCTCACATTTGATGATGGACCACAGGTTCTCAATGGGGTTCAGATCAGGTGAACAAGGAGGCCATGTCATTAGTTTTTCTTCTTTTATACCCTTTCTTGCCAGCCACGCTGTGGAGTACTTGGACGCGTGTGATGGAGCATTGTCCTGCATGAAAATCATGTTTTTCTTGAAGGATGCAGACTTCTTCCTGTACCACTGCTTGAAGAAGGTGTCTTCCAGAAACTGGCAGTAGGACTGGGAGTTGAGCTTGACTCCATCCTCAACCCGAAAAGGCCCCACAAGCTCATCTTTGATGATACCAGCCCAAACCAGTACTCCACCTCCACCTTGCTGGCGTCTGAGTGGGACTGGAGCTCTCTGCCCTTTACCAATCCAGCCACGGGCCCATCCATCTGGCCCATCAAGACTCACTCTCATTTCATCAGTCCATAAAACCTTAGAAAAACCAGTCTTGAGATATTTCTTGGCCCAGTCTTGACGTTTCAGCTTGTGTGTCTTGTTCAGTGGTGGTCGTCTTTCAGCCTTTCTTACCTTGGCCATGTCTCTGAGTATTGCACACCTTGTGCTTTTGGGCACTCCAGTGATGTTGCAGTTCTGAAATATGGCCAAACTGGTGGCAAGTGGCATCTTGGCAGCTGCACGCTTGACTTTTCTCAGTTCATGGGCAGTTATTTTGCGCCTTGGTTTTTCCACACGCTTCTTGCGACCCTGTTGACTATTTTGAATGAAACGCTTGATTGTTCGATGATCACGCTTCAGAAGCTTTGCAATTTTGAGACTGCTGCATCCCTCTGCAAGATATCTCACTATTTTTGACTTTTCTGAGCCTGTCAAGTCCTTCTTTTGACCCATTTTGCCAAAGGAAAGGACGTTGCCTAATAATTATGCACACCTGATATAGGGTGTTGATGTCACTAGACCACACCCCTTCTCATTACAGAGATGCACATCACCTAATATGCTTAATTGGTAGTAGGCTTTCGAGCCTATACAGCTGGGAGTAAGACAACATGCATGAAGAGGATGATGTGGACAAAATACTCATTTGCCTAATAATTCTGCACTCCCTGTAGTTTAATGTTTTCAATTCTGTCTGATGGATGCAGCTGTTTCTTCCAGATGTAGCTGAATTGATCCTTTCAGTGTGTTTCATAAGTGATTTGTGTGGTTGTTTGTTAACTTGTTTAGAGTCTAGATCATGCTGCTGACTGATATTTTTGGGGATCCACCATGTTTTTGATGACCAGCACCTTAGCTTCCTCAGATGATCTGTTTAGTTTAATGAATATTTTACAGTTTGTGATTTAGGTACTTTGAATTTTTCCCAGTTTCTTATGGTACAGTACTTTTTTGTGGTTATTTCAGTGTTGTATTTAAGTATTTAAGTCTTTAGATATGAGATTTGTTTTAACTTTTAAGAACAAACTTAAAAATTCAAATTACAAACATTTATTAGAATTAAATATAAAGTTTCTCATTATTCAATTCAATAAAAAAAATTTAATTCAATTTTCTTTTTTATTTTTCTTTCTATTTTTTAACTTTTAGAAAAGAAAAAAAAACTAAGAAACAAAGTTGTGTCTTTGAAAAATGACAAGTGTCATGGTGTGTGCTGTGCAGGCAGGAGAAGAGGACCCACACGGTGGACTCATTGAGGCAAAACATGAACTTGAAAGCAGCTTTATTGCTTACCAAGGAAAACCAAACAGAATACCTAAACTGGAGCTAGAACCGAAATACACAAGAAAACATCAGGAAAGACACAGCAGGAGGGAGAAATGATGCTAACAACAGGACAACAAGTACTGACTGACAGGGACTAAAATACACTGGCAGGTACAGGAACAGGTGGACAGACAGCTGGAAGTCATTAGGCTAGACAAGACAAGGAAGTAAAGCAGAATACACTAACATGAGACAAGACCTTCAAAGTAAAACAGGAAATCCACAGACTGAACTCAGAGAAAATACTAACACAGTACAGGGACCAGAGTGACATAAGGAGCAAAGGAATCCACAGGCTCGGAAATACAAAACAGACACCAAAAAACTAGCAACCTTGAACAATAGAAGAAAACAGCCTAAAAACAATAATACAAAATCTAAACACTGGGCCACGGGTCCAGGACTGTAACAACAAGTGAGTCAAACAGCTGCACATCCTCGCTGCTGGTGTGACGAAGGAAACCTCAAATGCAAAACGATGTAAATGTATAAAAATGTTTTGACAAACCTTAAAATCCTACTGTCAGTTTTGTAAAGCTTAAAGTTTAATTTCTAAATTTAAGTTTCAAATGACAGCAGAATATTAATCCCATAGAGCAGCAAACAGCAATCTAGCCATGTTGTTTCTCCTCTAAATTTAATTCTGTCATTTGCTGTAAAAAGAAAAAAAAAATAAATAAATATTTTGAAGGCTCAACAGGAAATGATCAGGTTATCGTAAGAGGACCAAACCTTTAGTGCAGCAGCAGCTGCGTGTTGTTGTTATCAGGACTTTAACTGGAGATGAAGATGTTGCTGCCACTCCTGCTCCTCGTACTCAGAGCGCTCTTTGAATGCAAACACAACAACGCAGCTGTTTGTGCTTTTAGACAACATAAAGTCTAACATGATTTCACTGGATGTAAACTGACTCTACTTGACTTTATTCCTTATAACCCCCTCTGGGACTTCATGCAGGGCGCTCACAGGGTTACAGCTGAGTTCATATCTGTTTAAGACGAACTATCTGTGTGTTCCAGACGTCTCTGTTTCTTACTGATAGAACCACAAACCTGCCAGAGAGTAGTGACGTTTGACAAGATTAACGACTGTGGCAAAAAAAAAAAGAAAAAAACTTGTCCAATGATACAGATGAAAATTGGTTATGTTGCCGGTTGTGTGTAACATTGTCAGTGGTGACACTTTTATGTGTTGTAACACTGGGATGTCTGTTTACTAATAAACTGTTTGTTTTCTGTGTGGTTGTGTTTCTGCCTCATTTGATGTTGATGCATGGTGAGGTTATTTGTTACAAATTGATGGACTGTGGTGTCGTTGTTAGCCCTGCTGTCTCATTACAGGAAGGCGTCTGAGCTCAGATCTGCTTGTATCTGTGTTCATTTTCAATAAGAAAAGAACACCGATACAAGAAAATAAGAGATGGTTTCCTCCTTTCACCTCAGTGTTGTTCAGTCATCCATCAGTTTTCTTTAACATCTTTGATGTCCTTTCAGTGCTTGTTGGACAGGAAGAATCCGTGTTTAAATACTTTTTATAAAACATGGCTGAGAGTGATGTTACATATTCTGCAACTTTCTGAAACCACTTTATATCAACCCAAGGACAAAATCTACTGCATACACATAATAAGTGTTTTTTTTTTGTGTGTGCTTGTGTCTCCTTCCAGTTTCCCAGCATGCCCTGGCTCCGGTAGTGGAGGTGTATGAGGGGGAAAAATCTGTCCTGTTGCCTTGCAAGTACTCAGGTTTTATACCTGAGGAAAACCCCACAGTGCTGTGGACTCGCAATGATCTCAACCCCAAATCTGTCCACCTACGACGAGAGGAAACGGATGATTTTAAAGGGCAAAACCAGCGTTACAGAGGGCGCACATCAATGAGGCCTGATGCTCTGGACACTTCAGACTTCAGCCTCACTCTGAGAAACCCCGAAGCCACTGATAGCAGCATCTACACCTGCTCCATCGGAAATGAAAGAAAAGAACTGAAACTGACCGACATACAGCTGCACGTCAAAGGTACAAAACCCAACACCTGTGATTATGAAGGTCAGAGGTCAAACTAAAGAGTAACATAAAAGATTTTTCTAGTACTGAAATCTGATAAAATAGTGGTAAAGTTTTCTAGATGCAACCACACTGGAAAAATAAAAACATGAACACCAAAGAAGAAGAAAATGGAATCTTATTGGTACAATTTTTGGTGTATCTTCTAAATCAGGATGATTTGATCCAGAAATTCTTACATGTGCAGGAAAACCAGCAGCTTGCCTGCCTAATAGGGACAGACAATAACCCCACATGGTCTCTTACTTATGTGTGATAACTAACAGTAGTACTGTGAAGACCTGGCACAGTTTTGGCTCACAAGCTTTCCTGATATTTTTCATGCAGAATAGAGATTTTAATGATTTGATTATTGATATTTATTTTTACTGGCAGCAGAGTCAGAGGTCAGTAACACAGATGCTCAGATCTCAGATCAGGTCGATTCTATGATTAAAATCAATGTGACTGAATCTGCTTCTTTAGTTACAGAACATCCAGAAAATACTCTCAGCCCTTCCTTTTTTTCCACATTTTGTTATGTAACAGTCTTATTCCAAAATGGATGGAATCAGTTTTTCACCTCCAAATTCTTCCTGCACAATACCCCCATAATGAATATGGAAAAAAATTGGCTTAAATTTTTTTTTAAATTTAAGCTAAAATTAACAGATGTACAAAAGTACTCACAGCCTTTTCTGGGACACTAAAATTTAATCTCAGTTGAACCTTGTTCCCTCTGATAATCTGCCAGATGTTTGTTGATTGGAGTCCACTTGTGATAGATGCAGTTGATTGGACATGATTTGGAAAGGCACACATGTCTGTATAAGGTCCAACAGTTGACAGTACATGTCAGAACACAAATCAAGCTTTGAAGTCCAAGGAATTGTCTGCAGACCTCTGAGACAGTATGCATTGAATCGAGTTTGCCAAAAAGCCCCTGAAGTATCTCAGATCATGAAAAAGAAAATTCTCTGGTCTGATGAAACCACTATAAAAATCTTTGGCCTGAATGCCAAGTGTCATGTCTGGAAAAAACAGCATCATGTTGTGGGACATTTTACAGTGGAAGAACTAAAAGATTTCCTGAATGCACCAATGTGTAGAGAACTCCTTGATGACAACCTCCTCCAGAGTGCTCTGTACCTTGGACTGGCTGAAGGTTTATCTTCCAACAGGAAAACGATCCTAAACATAGAGACAAGATAACATAGGAGGGCTTCGGCACCACTTTGTTGTCTTTGTTCTTGAGTGGTCCAGCCAGAGCCCAGACAAGAACCCAATTACACATCTCTGGAGAGATTAGACAATGCCTTTGCACTGACACTCCCCATCCAGCCTGATGGTGCTTGAGAGGGTCTGCAAAGAAGAATAAAGAAAATGCCTAAAAATAGGTGCCAAGCTTGCAGCATCATACTGAGAAAGACTGAAAGCTGTTATTGCTGCCAAAGTTGCTTCAACAAAGCACTGAGCAAAGTTTGTGATTACATGTTATTCTCATTTTTTTTATTTTTAATACATTTGCAATCATTTAAACAGTAGCCTGTCATTGCGGGGTATTGTTAAATTCAATTCAATTTTATTCATACAGCACCAAACCACAACAACAGTCGCCTCAAGGCGCTTTATATTGTACAGCAGATCGTACATACAAAGAAAAAGACCTAGAAATCATATGACCCCCTATGAGCAAGCACTTTGGCGACAGTGGGAAGGAAAAACTCCCTTTTAACAGAAGAAACCTCTGGCAGAACCAGGCTCAGGGAGGGGCGGGGCCATCTGCTGCGACCGGTTGGGGTGAGAGAAGGAAAACAGGATAAAGACATGCTGTGGAAGAGAGACAGAGGTTAATAACAGATATGATTCAATGCAGAGAGGTCTATTAACACATAGTGAGTGAGGAAGGTGACTGGAAAGGAAAAACTCAATGCATCATGGGAATCCCCAGGTATTGTGTGTGTAGAAATGTGAGGTGAAACTCAATCTAATCCATGTTGGAATAACAAAATGTGGAACAAATAAAACACTGGGAAAACTTTCCAGATGCAATTTTTATAATTTGGTTTACTGTCCTCTCAGACCAAGAACTGGAGGAGGAGGTCGTTGTAGGATCAGAGTCTGTCATCCTGCAATGCAAAACAACACCTGACCTGCCTGAGGACACCACAGTGGAGTGGACAAGATTTGACAGAGAAATCATGATGGTCCATGGATATTCAAATGGAAGTGACCACCTTAAGAAGCAGGACGACCGTTACTGTGGTCGCACAAAGATGAACAAAGACCTGCTGAGAACTGGAGACCTCAGTCTGACCCTGGAATACCCCACAGAGAGAGACAGTGGAGAATACATCTGCATCATCTACAGGGACAAAGACATCCTGAGACAAAAAGTAGTGCTGCAGGTCAAAGGTCAGACATGGAGATAAAAACCATGATACAGTGCAGGACATTGAGATCAGAGTTCAAAGGACATGTTGTTTGTGTTTTTTTCCACAGAACAGTTTCCATCTTGGGCGAAAGCTGTTCTTGTGCTCCTGGTTCTCCTGGTTCTTCTTGTGGTTTTTGGAGGTCTCATATATTATTTCCGTCAGTATTTCATGTCAGGTGAGTGTCTCCTACTACACTACCCATAATGCCGATGGTTAGCAGGTGTCCTCTGGTGGCTCCTTGACTGCGGCTCACACAAACTTGTTCCAGAAGCTGAAAGAGTTGAGAGTTACAAACAGCTGATACAGAGAGCTGAAGAGAAACTTCCAGGTTTGTTCCAGAAGTCAGAAAACCTCCTTCAGACTCAGTCATTGATCAGTGAAACAGCTCCACAACATGACTTTACTAAACAGTGTGTGTGCTTCACTGCATGTGTACTTTATTTGCCCACGTAAATACCTCACTGAGATTAAAATCCGTTTTACAAGAGTGACCAGCAGAGTCATGTATAAGTTACAACAAATACAATGTGTGACAAATAAAGAAGCAAACACAATTTTCCACACAGACAAGTGAACACAAACATGAATCATGAATTCACAAATCCTATAAAACAACACAAACACAACACAAAAAAACAAAACCACAACACAACACAAAAATAAATCAAGAATCTTATAAAATAACAGGTCATTATAAAACCAACAATGACAAAATTCACACTGATCAAATTGAGCCATTCTCTCACTTCTTTAACTTTAAACTCCTTCTGTAGATTTTTCCAGAGGCAACTTATTCAAAAGCTTTTTCCCCCAATTCTGTTCCGACACTAAGGACACATATATATTACACATATATATTAGGGGTGCAACGATACACAAAATTCACGGTTCGGTTCGATACTTTGGAGTCACGGTTCGATATTTTTTCGATACAAAAAAAAATGTTCATGACTTTTTAATTTGTCATTTATTAAAATTATAAATATATATTTTAACTCAAAAGTACAGTTTTTAAATTTAATGTTGCTGAAACAACAAAGTAATAAAAAAAAAATCTATCTGATTGAGGAATCACTCATCTTTGGTAAAGAGAGTTTATTACAGAGAAATGTCTCTTTCCAAAATAAAAGCTATAGTATACGCTTATTCTGGGCTGTATTCTCATCAGCATATTAAACGTATCAGGTCCCCATAAGGAGAATCATGTGCTAACAGCTGTCTAAATGACAAGTGTGACCTCTGTGTAGTGTCTTCTCTGGTCTGCATTCACAACAAAAAGGCAACAAGTTAGAATGCTTTCATTTATTGTCGTGACCAGTCAGCCTCACAGGAATCCTCCAATACTCTGAGGATTACATTTACACTTGCAGTGTGATCTGATTTGTAAAATTATACAAATTATGTTGGGAAACCAACACGTCACACACAGCATGTGGAGCCACAGTCGATTCTGCCTCAGAGGTTGGGACGCTCAATGCCGCACCAAGAGAACAACCAGTTTGACCAACGGCAGACTCCCTATCACTCGCTTGGTCCATCTGCATGGCCTTTTGTTGTGGGCAGTCTGAGGTACACCTGTGCACTACTCATGATGTCAGATCAGCATCCTGATGTGGCACACCTGTGAGGTGGGATGGATTATCTCAATATGGCAGATGTGCCCACTACCACACATTTGGACTGATTTGTGACCACTGTTTGGGAGGGATGGTTATATTGTGTATCTGGAATGAATTTTAGGTCTCTACGTCCATCCCATGGGGAATGGGAGCAGTAACAAAGGTGTTGCGTTTATATTTTTGTTGAGTGTATGTGAAAACCTGAACGCAGGACATGGCATGGGAACAACACAGACAATCCGACAAGGACTGAATGAAAAGGCACAGACTAAATACACACAGGAGGCTAATGAGAGAAGTGGGAACACATGGGGAACAGCTGACACACATGAACATAACGACCTCACAGTGGAAGAGTAAAACTAAACACAATGAACACAGGAACACAAGATCTCTTAAAAAATAAAACAGGAAACATAAGACGCAGATATGACAACCTGAACTTGACAACGTAATGTGGTGTCGCGATAGAGGAATAACTGGGGACGGTAACTAAGATATTGACAACGCCACCTGGGGGAGGCCGTTACACCCCAGGAAAGATTTCTCTAGCCAATGTACGTATTGCACTGGCTACCAAAGCCCACAGACTCGTTATTAACGGCAGAGGTGAGACAAAGGAAGTTTACAAATCAAAATTTATTAAGAGGAACTACTAAAAACATAACTATAAAATCAGGAAGGCACCTAGGGTAGCAGGGTTGAGATGGCAAAATAGTTAATTAAAACACTTTATTAACAAACGATGATTAAAATGACCAGACTCCCTACCACGATGCTACCCTAAAACAATCACAGCATGATAAAAGAATAACCACACAAAATAGTGGAGACCGGCCACTTGAGGAGGCAACCTACAGGGAGGAGTGCCCAAGGGTGCCACCAATTATTCACCCGTGTAACTTCACTGCAGACCTCACTGTCACTTACACTAAACTCTAAATGGTGCAATCAACCTATGCCCGGTGTGTACACTCGCATGCATCAGGAAGGGGATTCCACCTCACGTGTCTAGCCCCTCAGCAAGCGGCCACACCTCCACTAAAGCAATAAAACAAAGCATAAAACATTACACACATTAATAAAAGATCTACATAAAACAAATACACCCCAAAGTACTGTTCGTTATAAAAGCATCATGTAACAAACAAAACAGCATATGACAAGACAGCAGTATAGTGCAAACCTGCAACAAAGGAGGGAAACAGTTGTCAAAGTCCACCCTACTATATGCCACGTTATGATGAACAAAGAGTCCCACTTACCACTCTCTAAAGGGCAATACTAAACCGAGTAGCTTTCCTTGAGAGATCTGCAGCGCTTAACTGCCTAATGCTCTCAGCCACCTTGGATGGACAAGACTGCCAAATGCCTCCTTCTGGTAGTGAAGCACAGCTGTTTCTTTAAAACCTGCTAATTATCAGCTGGGAAGGTGTGGATATCAGTGGTGCATTTGTGGACATCATATAAAATCCTACCCCAGAATCTACTTCACTTCAATCTACCCCCGAGATTTGAATCATCGTCCCGACGATTGACACTCACTGCCAAGGTCTAAACAGGGTAACTGTATTAGGCACAGGTGCTTCGGAGTGCCCAGCCCTTATTGCTCTACTTCCTGCTACCTGGGCCAAATGATGCAGATTCGAGTGCGTCCCAGCATTACCACGGGTAGTCCTACGTAGAGGGGCTATATTGTTATGAACACCAGCCATAACTGGCAGCTGATCAGTGCAAGCCAACACCATGGGGGACGTTGAGGGTTCTAGCTCGTCTGGTCTACGAGGGCTAGGATTCTCTGGTCTTGGTTGGCAACTGTTTGGGGCTGGAGTAAGTTCAGAGACTAATAAAAACCACTCGCCACCTTGCATCGGTTCTTCTACAAGGGCAGTTTCTAATGTTTGGATCAGAGCACTGGGAGGGCAGGTAGTCACACCTTCCACCTTATTCTTTAGTAGTGAACGGTGGACATGTTTCACGTGACTCAGGTTATCTACCGGAGCAATAGTGTACACGGACCCTTTTTGGTCAGGGGCCTTATGCACTTTATACACCACCGAACTCCAAACATCCTGAATTTTATGACGGCCTCTAAACCCAACCTCCTTAAGGTAAACCAACTGACCTTCATGCAGGGGAGCATCCCTCACATGCTGGTCGTGACGTATCTTGCGCCAATTAGCTGCAGCCCCCAAGCGTTTATTAGCATGTTCAAATGTATGACATAGTCGAGTCTGGTGCTCTACAACCCAGTCATGGGTGCTACCAGCTACAGGCTCCTGAATCCTACCCAACAAAAAGTCAACGGGTAACTGGGGATCTTGGCCAAACATCAGAGCAAATGGTGACTCGCCTGTAGACTGATGTACTGTGGTGTTATATGCAAAGATCACTTGTGGCAAATAACAAGCCCAGTCCCTTTTCCGAGAGGTAGGGAGGGTGCACAGCAAATTGTGTAAAGTGCGATTAAACCGCTCACATTGACCATTACCGGCTGGATGGTAAGGGGTAGTGCGACTCTTCTCAATACCATACATTTGGCAAAGCTGCTCAACCAGATTACTCTCAAAGTTTCTACCTTGATCGGAATGGATACGCCCTGGCACGCCAAATCTGCAGAACCACTCCTTCACCAACACTTCTGCCACTGTCGATGCCCGTTGATCATGGGTTGGGAAGGCCTGGGTATATATTTGAGAACACATCTGTCATAACAAGAACATTTTCAACCCCATTACGTGACGGCTCCAATACAGTAAAGTCAACTGCAAGGATCTGATTTGGTCGGGATGCAAGCAAATGGCCCATGTAAGCATTAGGATAGATTTGAACATCTTTAGCTAGTTGGCATCACTCACACTCCTGGCACCACTGTTGGATGTCATGGTACATCCCCGGCAAGTAACACCGCTGAGAAACCAGGTCTATGGTTCTCTTTACACCCTGGTGTCTGTGCTCCTGGTGCAACTGATGCAAAACCTGACCCTGCAGTGACTTGGGCAATAGCACCTGCAGCATCTCTTCTCCCCTAGGATGAGAGACCTTGCGATATAACACACCACCCTGCTCCACTAACCTACGCCATTGCCTGACCAATTCGAGGACTTCCCTCGAGGTTTGGCCACGTTCAGTTGCATCAGGCCCCCTTCTCCGTATCCAAAACTTCAGAAACTCCTGAATAATAGGGTCAGCCTCCTGCAAAACACAAAGGTCAGACGGCGCATGTCCTGGAAAGACTGAGATAGTGGCTTGAACAGCCTCAGTTAGTGGTTTCACACCAAAAACCTGTTGCAAAGGGGCAGGCAGAGGGGTACCAGAGACTATGCCTAGTTCATTAACTGAAGTAACTTCAGCGGGATTTTGCCGTGAGAGAGCATCTGCATTCTTATTACTTCGACCAGGTCGATGCTTGATGGTGAAATCAAAGGCAGCAAGCTGTGCAGCCCAGCGCTGTTCTGTAGCGCCCAGCTTGGCTGTGGACAAATGACTGAGGGGATTATTATCTGTATATACTTCTGCCCCAACAGATAATCTCTGAACTTTTCAGTCATGGCCCACTTCAAGGCCAGAAACTCCAAATTCATAGAGCTATAGCTTTCCATATTACGCTCTGTAGGACGAAGGCCACGGCTGGCATATGCTATAGGTCGGATCTTCCCTGCCTGTTCTTGGGAGAGCACTGCATCTAGGCCCTGATAGCTAGCATCCACCTCTAAGATAAACGGCAGAGAAAAATTAGCATAAGCCAAAACTGGAGCAGACACCAACCTCTGTTTAAGCCCTTCAAAGCTCTTCTCACATTCATCTGTCCATGCTGCAGATAAAACCTGTATGGCAGGTTTCCTGGACTTGGTACCAGTCAGCTCAGCAACTAGGCGATGTAGGGGGGCGGCCAATTTTGCGAATCCCTCAACAAAACGACGATAGTAGCTTGCAAAGCCTAAGAAGGAACACAACTCAGAGACATGGTTAGGCCGGGGCCACTTAGACACTGCTTCAATTTTATTATTGACTCAACGACCACCACCACCCTCTCCAATCCAGACTCAACGACCTCCGCCACACCTCTCACCCCCCTTTCCTCCTCCCTGAAACTCAGAATACACACTCAGGATGTGAGCCGACTATTCCAGAAACAGAAGCCCAGGAAAGCCCCCGGACCAGACGGCGTCTCACCCTCCTGCCTCAAAACCTGTGCTGAACAGCTGGCTCCCATCTTTACTCGCACCTTCAACAGATCCCTGGAGCTGTGTGAAGTTCCCTCCTGCTTCAAACGCTCCACCATCATCCCTGTTCCCAAGAAACCCACCATCACAGGACTGAATGACTACAGACCTGTCGCCTTGATGTCTGTGGTCATGAAATCCTTCGAACCACTGGTGTTAGCCTATCTGAAAGACATTACAGGCCACCAGCTGGACCCTCTGCAGTTTGCCTACCGGGCAAACAGGTCGGTGGATGATGCAGTGAACATGGGGCTGCATTACATCCTGCAACACCTTGACCGCCCGGGAACTTATGCCAGGGTCCTGTTTGTGGACTTTAGTTCGGCTTTTAACACCATCGTGCCTGAACTTCTTTCCTCCAAACTCTCCCAGCTCAGCGTGTCACCAGCTACCTGTCAGTGGATCACCAGCTTCCTGACAGACAGAAAGCAACAAGTGAGGCTGGGGGAGAGCACCTCTGAAACTCGGTCCCTCAGTATTGGTGCCCCTCAAGGATGTGTCCTCTCACCACTACTGTTCTCCCTCTACACTAACGACTGCACCTTCAAGAACTCGGCTGTCAAACTCCTAAAGTTTGCAGATGACACCACTGTCATTGGCCTCATTCAAGATGGTGATGAGTCTGCATACCAGCAGGAAGTTGAGTGGCTGGTACTCTGGTGCAGTCAGCACAATCTGGAGCTCAACACTCTTAAAACTGTAGAGATGACAGTGGACTTCAGGAGACATCCCTCAACTCTGCTCCCCCTCACCATATCAGACAGCCCTGTGTCAACTGTGAAGACCTTCAAGTTCCTGGGTACAACCATCTCCCAGGACCTGAAGTGGGAGACCAACATCAACTCCATCCTCAAAAAGACCCAGCAGAGGATGTACTTCCTGAGACAACTGGGGAAGTACAGTCTTCCACAGGAGCTGCTGATCCAGTTCTACACTGCGGTCATTGAGTCTGTCCTGTGCTCCTCCATCACAGTCTGGTATGGAGCAGCCACTAAACAGGACAGGAGCAGACTGCAGCGGACTGTACGGGCAGCAGAAAGGATCATCGGCACCCTCCTGCCCTCCATCCAGGATCTGTACCTTTCAAGAACCAGGAAACGGGCAGGGAAAATCATCACAGACCCCTCACACCCTGGACACAGACTTTTTGATCTGCTGCCCTCTGGCAGACGGTACAGAAGCCCGCAGACCAGGACCACCCGACACAGGAACAGTTTATTTCCCCTCGCCATCTCCCTTCTTAACAGTTGACCTGTCACAGTGCTCCCACTGCCAGACTGCAGCTGCACCTTATGTACATTTTGTGGTATTCATTCCACCTCATTCATTTCTGTATTTTATGTATATAAGTTTAGATTCGTTATTTATAGTTGATTTACACAGCTTTGTGTATGTATGTGTAATGTGGTTATATAGACGTGTGTGTGTGTGTGTGTGTGTGTGTGTGTGTGTGTGTGTGTGTGTGTGTGTGTGTGTGTGTGATTTACATTGCCGTGCTTGAGAGCCACGATCTACCGGAACCAAATTCCCTGAAGGTGTCTGCACATATACTTGGCCAATAAACATGATTCTGATTCTGATTCTGATTAGGGTCGGTAGACACACCATCCCTCGACACAACATGACCCAAGTAGCTCACCTCAGATTGGAAAAAGGAACACTTTTCCAAGTTAGCCTTGAGACCCTCTTGCTGCAACCGTCCCAGGACAACATCCAAGCGACTCACATGTTCCTCTACTGTAGAAGAAAACACAATAACATCATCTAAATAAAGCAACAATGACTGACAGTGTTGGTCTCCAAAGATCCTCTCCATTAATCTCTGAAATGTACTTGGGGCATTACACAACCCAAAGGGCATCCTATTCCACTCAAACAACCCAAAAGGAGTGCAGAATGCAGTCTTCATTTTGTCTTTTTCTGTAACAGGGACTTGGTTATAACCTGCGGCAAGGTCCAAAGTGGAAAACCAGCGGGCACCGCATAAAGCGTCGAGTGACTCGTCAATACGTGGCAGGGGGAAAGCATCCTTGCGGGTCTTACTGTTTAAAGCCCAGTAGTCCACACACAAGCGAAGGCTTCCATCTTTTTTTCTTACCAACACAATGGGTGAAGCAAAGGGGCTACTGCTTTCCCTAATTACCTGGGCCTCAAGAAGTTGTCGAATGTGAGCTTTTACGGCCTCATATTCTGAGGGGGGAATACGCCTGTACCTCTGCCGCACCGGGGTGTCTTCCACTAGGGGAATATCATGAGAAATCAAGTTAGTACAGCCTATATCCCCGTCGTGATCGGAAAAGACGCCACTATACTTGTATAGTAATGACCTCACATGACCTTGCTCCTGCGCAGTAAGAGTGGATAAGTCAATAGCAGCAATTTTATCTTGCACTGGACTAACTGCAGTCTGTGAGGCTACGGTAGCTGCCATACCCTCCTCTTGGAGACCCTGGGGGGAGCTAACCAGATGAGCATAGCTCAGGGTGCCGATCATAGTATGAGGAGACAGTACTACATCCTGCACATCAATGTTAACAATTGGGATATAAACTGTGCCTCTGTTAACACAAAGAAGACCAGGGGATGCCAACAAGCCGGCAGGTAAACCACAACTGAGCGGCTCAAACAGAGCCCCTGCTGCCAGATGTTGTGAACATGTAGCTGCCACAATTTTTATGGTACCGCCGGGGACGTGGCAAATTCTACCTCCCTTGACCTTTACCCGACTTGAGCGTTCTGGGGGGTGGGGCCTTAGCCTGGATCTGATGGCACTGCTGGAGAGCTTGTTGTATTAAAATAGGGGTGTTAGCCACTGGGGGGCAATTAAAAAGGGAAGAACCATGTTGTGCGAACAACTCGCGATAACATTCCCTAATAACATTCATTCCTAAAACCCCAGGTGCTGACATTGTTACCTGTGGGGGATCCCTTACAACCAGCACACCTCGCCGGGTAATCTCTTTACCACACAGATGCACATCTAATTCAAAATAGCCTATGTAAGGTGTGGGCAGGGCAATATTTCTCATATGCAATATTAGTTCTTGTCAATCCTTGTCACTACATTGCATGCCTGTCCATAAACATATATACAGAGTTGTACATACATTTATATAGCCACACCTTACATAATATGCATAAAGTCTAGTTACACACACGTAGATATAGGTGTGTGTGTGTATATATATATATAATATATATATATATTATATATATATATATATACACACACACACACACACACACACACACACACACCAATATTTTTGAATACATGTGTCCATTTTTATGTTTCCAGATTGTTTGTATAGTGCACTTTCTATACCGTGCTCTTTGTACAGTTTTTATTTAGCTGCTTTTGTCTTGCACTGTCCACTTTTTTGCAATGACAATGCAGATTTTCCACTTGTGGCACAAATAAATGCAGATTTGCTGTGTGTGTTTGTTTGTGCAACATTGGCATTTGTTTACTCAGATCCAAGGCAGGCCAAACCTCTGTGTTACAACGTACATACAAAAGATACACATTCACAATATATGGGTACACAAGTCTGTTTTATTTCAAAGTCTTTCAGACTTTACAGCGTTTGCAGACCCAGTGTCCATCATCCCTGCATTTGGCACAGGTGAATTTCTGACATGTTGCACAGGTAAACCTGCTACGATTCCGGTTGCAGCTCTCTTGCACCTGGCACTGCGTTGTCTTTACAGTCCCTGGCACAGCAGCTGCAGCAGCTTCAGCAGCCTGCCTCTGTGCTAATATTTCCTTGAGCTGCATGAATCGGCAACGAAGTTGCTGAGCTAGAAGACTCAGAAACAATCTTCTTTTGCCTGTCCACCCTGTACATGCCTTGTACAAAATCTAGGCATTCACCGCCGCCAGGTCCAGCATATTGTAGAAAACCGCTACTGGCCACCTGCGTGTTGCTGCTCTTACGGAATACATCTGCGCCATTTGGTCCAACACATCTACACCACACTGTAAAAGCAGAGAGAGAGAGTCATGAGTATGTTTTTTTTTTTTCCCCCCTATAGGCCTATATAACACACATCCACATACCTTCATGTGGTTATAGTTTGTTGGGTTTCCTCTTTCTGCCGTCACCAATCACCACATCATGGTGCATGGAACTTAGAACACACAGTCTTGGTTTTTTTAGGTGCATAAATTGTCAAGGAGACTCCGCCACTTCTAATCACTGAAGTGGAGAATACCTCTCGCTTTGCAGTATCTTTTGCAAGTTGAGGAAGTTCACGCTGGACTTTATTCACCGTGCCCAGTAACGTTGTTTTGCGCTGCAGCAGTCTGTGCAACAGTAACAGTGAAGTAAAGAAATTGTCTGTTGTGACATTTCTCCCATCATCCAAAAAACAGCTCCATCAGTTTCTCTGCCAGCCTCTCTCCCTTCTGACGACTGGGGTCCTTTACCAAGTAAGGAGATGCACTGCAGACATATTTGGTGTCCAAATCCGTGGCAATCCAGAACTTGATCCCAAATTTGTCTGGCTTGGTTGCAATATACTGTGTGAATGGACAGTGAAGTGAAGCACGAACGATTTGCTACTGCACTGGGCATTCCAATGTCCTCCTCTACCCACACAGTGCCGTCTTTTGCCGTGTGGCTCTGGCTGGGCTTCCCAGAACCACGGGGCCTCTTCCGTGGAGTAATGTTGGGTTCTTGTTCCGTCTCCTTTTCAGAATCTTCTGAAGAGGTACAAATGAAACCTCTCCTCCATCAGAATCTGCTTCGTCCATTTCCTGAAGCAAGGCCAAAGCCTGTTGCGCAGAGAGGTTCTTCCTGCGTGGCAGTGATACGGAGGCCATCCTGATGTGCGTTCTCAGAAATGCGAACAAGAAATGATTCTCCCGCCTGGGTTGGTCTGCTTTTATGCTCAGCACTGTGCTGTAGTCAAACAATGCCACTTCCTCACATACACAATGACAATGGAACAATGGAAGATCTGTGCTGAGAGTCAAGGAAGGTGTGAATGTGCGTCTTTTATATTTGCAGGTCAGTCAATGTGTGGGATATTTTGTATAGGTACGGCAGGCATTTCTGAAAGTTGTAAAACAGAGGTTTGGCCTGACTTGGATCTGAGCAACTCTGAGTGAGCAAATGCAAATGTGCCAGGCCTCAAGGATAATGGGTGGTTTGCACAACAAAAGCAGGAGGCGAAAGGAGCTGACGACCTGTGAAAATCTCAGCAGTGGTGCTTAACACCTCGGGACTTGCACCAGAAAATAAAAAACCCAGTAATTCTAGGGGGTGTTGGGTTTAGGGAAGTTACGCAAATTTGCGCAGGTTTAGTAAATCTAGTGTTAAAATGACCAGACTCCCTACCACGATGCTACCCTAAAACAATCACAGCATGATAAAAGAATAACCAAACAAAATAGTGGAGACCGGCCACTTGAGGAGGCAACCTACAAGGAGGAGTGCCCAAGGGTGCCACCAATTACTCACCCGTGTAACTTCACTGCAGACCTCACTGTCACTTACACTAAACTCTAAATGGTGCAATCAACCTATGCCCGGTGTGTACACTCGCATGCATCAGGAAGGGGAATCCACCTCACGTGTCTAGCCCCTCAGCAAGCAGCCACACCTCCACTAAAGCAATAAAACAAAGCATAAAACATTACACACATTAATAAAAGATCTACACAAAACAAATACACCCCAAAGTACTGTTCATTATAAAAGCATCATGCAACAAACAAAACAGCATATGACAAGACAGCAGCAGTATAGTGCAAACCTGCAACAAAGGAAGGAAACAATTGTCAAAGTCCACCCTACTATATGCCACGTTATGATGAACAAAGAGTCCCACTTACCACTCTCTAAAGGGCAATACTAAACCGAGTAGCTTTCCTTGAGAGATCTGCAGCGCTTAACTGCCTAATGCTCTCAGCCACCTTGGATGGACAAGACTGCCACATGCCTCCTTCTGGTAGTGAAGCGCAGCTGTTTCTTATAAGCCTGCTAATTATTGGCTGGGAAGGTGTGGATGTCAGTGGTGCGTTTGTGGACATCATGTAAAATCCTACACCAGAATCTACTTCTCTACAGTAAGACACAGACATGAAACACATGAAGGGCAAGGGAGACTTAACAGGGGTGTTAGACACAAGGGGAATCTAATGACAAAGAACTATAACAACCTAGGCATGATAAAAATGAACTTAGAAAACCTGAAGGGCTTAAACATAAACCATAAACTAAAACTCAAAACGCTGGGTCAAAAGACCCAGGATCATGACACCATCATCTGTTTTTTCTTCGGTAACCTTCGGTCACGCTCTCGGTTGATTTTTCTCTAGTCGGCGCACTCATTTCCTCCATTACCCGGCCGGCACAGCGGCTGGCTGCTTCCCAAACAAATACACATGTGCGGCTTGGCACTTGTGTTGTACGTAACAAGTCACGTGACATGACGCTGCAGTTGTGATTGGTTCGGCTCTGCGCTACTTAATTTGGATTGGCTGTTCTTTTTTTTAAGAGGACAAGAGAGATGAGGCCTATCGCAATAGTTTAACTTTTCTATCGAGAAAAAGTTATGTCGTAATACATCTCGTTATCGTTCTATCACCCAGCTCTACGTGGCCCCTTTTAAATTTAGGCTTATGGCCTCTACCTCTTATGCGTATCGCAGCCGGTTCAGCCACAGGATCAAACAGTGGC
Source organism: Astatotilapia calliptera (assembly GCF_964374335.1). Taxonomy (NCBI): domain Eukaryota; kingdom Metazoa; phylum Chordata; class Actinopteri; order Cichliformes; family Cichlidae; genus Astatotilapia; species Astatotilapia calliptera. Next base: position 78,510,692 of record NC_137424.1, on the reverse strand, counting down.
TTAGTTTTTGCAGAGCACCACTCAACAAAATGATGGTAGTAGAGAACCATTCCTAGGAAGGACCTGATTTTCCTCGCACACAGTGTCACCCCGTCAGACTCCATTAGGTCTGCTTTCTGCACATTGTCTATAGCCTGCATTTTACTTGGGTCTGTTTTCACACCCTCACCACATATGATGTGTCCCAGGAACTTCCCAGACCGCTGAAGAAAGTGGCATTTCTTAGGTGAGAGCTTCAGGTTGTTGGCAGAAAGGCGCGAGAAAACCATCTGCAGACGTTCAAGTGCCACCTGTTCAGATGTGGCATATATAAGCATATATAACCATAAGGTTATCCAGATAACACAACAAGCTTGCGCAGTTCTCATCACCAAAAATGGACATTCGCATAAAAGTAGCAGGACTATTTGTCAGGCCTTGAGGCACCATGTTATACTCATGAAGGCAAAATGGGGAGAATGCCGTGTATTTTTTGTCGTCCTCGTGGACGACAAAAAAAACCCTGAAGTAAAACCCTGATGTGAGATCCATTGAAGAGGAAAAGACATTTCCCACCAAGTGCTGCAAGGGCGTCTGACTGATGAGGCAATGGATGTGAATCTTTAACTGTTCTTGCATTTCATCATCTGAAGTCATTGCATATGCGCAGGTCACCATTTGGCTTAACAACCAAGACAAGGGGGATGAGAACTCACTCTGGGATTTATGGATTTTTCCTGACTCCTCCATCTCATCTAGAGTAGTGCGAAGCTTCTCGAAGCCATATATTGATACAGTAAGATCATATGTAGCAGAAGGTATAACAAGGTGACCCCCACAACCAACAATGACAATGTCTTCGGCTGAACGTCTCTCAATATCAGGTATAGATTGTGAAAGTTTCTCATCAACTGTCTCACTTATGGTGCACGCCATAGATCCACTGTCTACTAATGCTTTAAAAACTTGTCCACTACTAGTAGTCACTGCAGAGTAGAATAAGCTATCAGTATTTGGGAGCCTATGCAAGCCCTGTGCAATCAGTGTTTTATTTGGCGGTATGATGCCACTGTAAGTGGAATACAAAGTCTCATAATCTTTGTAGTCATGTCCAAAGTGGGAGGCTTACTTGCTGGATCTGCGCTGTCCTCCCCTCCACGCAGATCGTTCAGTTTCCCTGATGACCATTGAAAGGAGGACACTTGCCCTCTGGGCAGTTGCGTCTCGAATGATCAGGTACATGACACAGGAAGCACAATCTGTTTTCCCCACAGTGCGTGAGGGTGGAGTGGGAGCTATCTCTGCAGATGGAACATGGTGTGTCATCCAAACACGGTATTTTTGGCAGTCGGGTACTCTGTCACCTGACATTAGCTCGAGCATAGCCTGGGCCTTGCAGCACCTTCTCTAGCATGCTGATCAACCTCTCAATAGCAGTGCTATCCTGACTCACAGCTGGTCTCTGCTCGTGGTCAGCCAAGCAAAGAGTAGCATTTGCGCTAACCTCTGCCTTTTTCACATAGACACAGTCACCTGTCTGTGGAGAAGACTGGAACCCTTTTCCCCAGGTGATACTTATCCAGTACCTCCTGAACTTCACGAGCTGACCATTTATCACATGTTTTGACTCACATCAGTTATTGGGGGGTCTGAGGCCAATGCCTTAGTGCACTGTACCAACTGCGACTCAGCCACAGGCCCACAAGGACTATCTGCTGCTCTATGCCCCACCCGACAGTCACCCAGTGAAAAAGGAACAGCTGTGAACCCTCTACCCCTACCCACATCAAGGTGAGTCACATTTGGGGTGTCATCTGAGTCACTGAGATCCATATCTAGCAGGATATTAAAAGAGCTAAAATTGGCTTAATCTAATATGGCAATATACAAAGTCCAAATGAAAGTATATCCAAAAGTCCTCAAAGTTTGATTCTGTTACCCAACAGTCTAAACAATAAGGAGGCCGATGCTCCACGATGCTGCTGCCACGAGAAGACACCAGCCCGATCCAGCAGCATCACGAACGAGTTACGGCACCAATGTGACCTCTGTGTAGTGTCTTCTCTGGTCTGCATTCACAACAAAAAAGCAACAAGTTAGAATGCTTTCATTTATTGTCGTGGGCAGTCGGCGTAAGACCTAAATGGAAAAGCAACAACAGCGTTAGCTAACTATGCTCCCGTGTTTTACCCCTCTCTTCCCAATAAAGAAATCTCACAAAAACGTGCATTCAATTCAACATAAGGACATGAGAAATGACCCGCAACAAATGATGTTTAAACAACAAAAATAATCCGGTCAGATTGTACTACTGTTACAACCAGCGATATGATTTTTCTTCCCCATGACATTTGCGCATTCCTTACCTCAATCCCTTGACTGGTTTGTTCTTAGGAAGTTTGCATAACAACTCTTTGCCAATTGAGAATAACTTGAACTTGAATTTAACTGAATTTAACACCAACTTAATTTGAGTCAAATGGGACTGAACATCATCAAAGGCAGACTGCACAAATTCAAGTGTACTTCATCTGAATAAAAATGTAATGCAGCATTTTTATCTATGTACACAGAAGAGCAGTGGTCTAAATATGGAGCCCTGGGGAACTCCTTTGGACACACTGTGTTCTAGCTGACTGATAATTTGATAACCAACTCACAGCATATAACACACAGCAATATTGTTTAGTCTGTTTACTAAAATGGCAGGACAACTGTATCAAAAGCCTCTTACAAGCCAAGACAAAGAGGAGCTCAGTATTTTTTCAGTCCATTGCATTAATGATGTCATTGATCCACTTTAACAGCAGCAGTTATTGTGATGTGTTGTTTACTGACTGGTGTTGGGAAAGCATTAAATATTTGCCCAAATTCTTTGAGTTGTTCACTAATAAGCTTTTTGTAAACTTAAACACAGTATTTATGTGGGCCTGTAGTTATTAACATCATCTCTTTTCATCAAAGAGAGAACATTGGTAGATTTCCATATTTCAGGGATCTCAGTGTTCAAAAGACTAAAACTAAAAATATAAGTTAGTGGTTCTGTTATATAATCTGCAGCCAGTTTAATAAAATAAAGATCTGGCCCTGCACATTTATTTGGCTCCTGTGCAATAAGCTGTTTGAAATCTGATGTAAAGATTCAAATAAAGACCCCGAAGAAACAAAATGTATAAAGCACTTAAAATATCAAATTTTTCAGTAAAGTACTTCAGCCTTTTAAAACAAAATCTGGTATTTTGGTGGCTATATCCCCTTAATAAGATTTTATTATTTTCCAGAACTTTTTAGGATCATTAAGATGTTTAATGATTTTTCAAAGCTAAAAGTCTTATTTGGCCTTTTTTAATTTTAGAAGGTTTAATGATTTCTGCAGAACTCCAAGGACAAAACTAAGTGATAGGTTTGTAGCTTGAACCTATTCGCTGGAACGTTGAAGACAATATAATTACACAGCAAAGCAAGACACGAGTAGGCAAAGTTCTTCATGTTTCTCGTGCACGGGAGAGAACCGGACAGACGCCGTTCCTTCGCTTGACCCCAGTTGCTCTCGACCGCTCCCCCGTAACACTGCTCTTTTATTGAGGCTACATGAATATGCATGTAGACGTCATTAACATACGACGTCTACATACAAACAAAGAGTACCGTGTGTATGTGTGTGTGTGTGTGTGTGTGTGGGGGGGGGGGGGGGGGGGGGTCAGAGTGTGACCCCATAAATGACTTCCCTAAACCTGCTGGTCTGGAAGTCCAGCGGTTCATCTAAACAAAAGGCACTTAGCCTAAAACAAACACAGCCACGTTAATCCTACCATAAAACAATAAAACAAGGTACGACCTTTCTCGTGCTCCCAGAGTGCTCTCTAATGCACACAAAGTTTGCAGACTATCACTAATAATGGATTGGATTTATATAGCGCTTTTCAAGGCACCCAAAGCGCTTTACAATGCCACTATTCATTCACTCTCACATTCACACACTGGTGGAGGCAGCTACAGTTGTAGCCACAGCTGCCCTGGGGCAGACTGACAGAAGCGAGGCTGCCATATCGCGCCATCGGCCCCTCTGGCCAACACCAGTAGGCGGTAGGGTAAAGTGTCTTGCCCAGGGACACAACGACCAGAACAGAGAGTCCAGGGATCGAACCGGCGACCTTCCGGTTACAGATGCCCAAACTCAACCCAAATTCCCAAACTCCTGCGCCACAGTCGCCCATAATTGACTACACAATTGATTATACACCTCTAAGCATATATTGTTAAATATTTCTAAGCATAAATGACAATCAACAATACAAAACCTAACACTAAGCATTCTGTAAATATTGCACGCCAGCTCTACATCAGCAATGAGGTGGATTCTGTTCCAGTTGTCGTCCCAGAAATCATAAAATAAATTTTGCTCACAGAAATTCTTAAAATCTCTTAAAAACTATTTGAGGCTTTGATTTTGGGAGCTTCAATTGTCTGACTGTAGCAATCACACAATGGTCACTGACCTCATTTGAAAAACACTAATATGTGTGTGTTAGTTCTAGTTATGTACAGGTCCTGGATCAATGTGATGAATTTAGAAGCAGTAAATTAGAGTTGATCCAGGCCTTGTGTCTTTAAAACGTGCCTGTAAATGATTTGACAGGTATTAATCATGAAAATCGAATGTGTATCATTTGGAGAGCAATCATACACATCTATGAATAGTTTTTGTTTGTGAAGGAAACTCCTCATTTACATGAACAAACTGGAATCTATCAGATGTGATTCAAATCACTGTAGTAAATTTCCTTTAATAACTCTGGTGTATTCTAGTGTTTGTAGTAAAATGTTGTGGTCTACACTGAGGTCTAACAGGACAAGCACAGAAATAAGTCCTCTGTAACAGGTCATAAGAAGACCATTACTAACCTTCACTACAGCTCATGTTGTGCTTTGTTGTCCTCTCAGTTTATAAGGTGGAGGTGGATTCAGGGGTGGAGTCTGTCCAGCTGATCTGCAAAACCACAGTTTGTCTGCGTAAAGATGCTAAAGTGGAGTGGAAGGACACAAACAACAGGAAGGTCCACATGTATGAGAACGGCTCTGACCAGCCTGAAGAACAGGACGATAAATACAAGAACCGAACAAAGACGAAGAGAAACTTACTGGAACCTGGAGACCTCAGTCTGACCCTGAAACACCCCACAGATGGAGACAACTCCACCTACACCTGCACCGCCTACACCAGGGAGGGAAACATGCTGATGGAGAAACAAGTGGAGCTGAAAGTCAGAGGTTAGTGCTGTACATACAGGTCAAAGGTCAGAGGTCATACTCATGATGGTGGTTCAGTCTCAGTGGGCTCCATCCAATAATGTCACAGTGTTAGCATGTCTGATGTTTGTGGCTGTTTTGGTTTTTATTTGATTTCCAGCCAAATGTAAAAGCTTCAGCAGATGAACTGTAGGAGCAAAGTTCATGTGTGAGACTTCATCTGAAAGGTCACATCTTCTAGTTTCTGAACATGTGTTTGTTTAGCATGTGGCTGAAACACAGGCTAAGCTAAGTCAGCTCAAATCTCAGTAAAAACCTTCTTTGGTCCTCATCTATAATCAGTCATATCTGAATCACAATAACTAGAAGATGATTTCTAGCAGAAGTGTGAACATCTCCACATCCTTTCTCCATGTTATCATCCAAAGCTGTGTGAAGTTTCAGAGCTCTGCAGCTAACAGAGACTTTCAGTTTGCTGCTCTCTTCCTCTGACAGCTCCATTCTTAGGGAGCGTTAGTTCTCTGTTTCACTTTATTCCACTTATTCAGTCTGATGTTCTCTGATCTGTTTCTCTTGTTTAGTGTCTTAAAGGCTGCCAGTGCCTCTCTTTGCTTTAACCAACCTTTCTCTTTATTTCTGAGCTTTTTAAGGACTTTAACTGATGCATCAACCTTTGAAAATGGAAAGAAATCAGTCAGATTCATGGCTGCATCACAGTGTCACATGTAGTTCTCCACATCAGCTGGATTATATCTATAGCAGCAAACAGCAGCTGATGCACAAATCTTTGTCTGTGTTAATAAAGTTGGATCAGTTCAAACAGTTTGTTGCTCTGCACTTGAAAGCAGCAGTTTTTCTAATGCACCAGCTTCATGTTTCCTTCATATTTGAATCCCCCTGTAGATGCTGACAGGTAACCATGTCACACAGAGCTCAAGCCTTTGAATCCAGCTGTGACTGTTGATTTTCTATTGAATGGACTTTTTCAAATCCAGCTGTAGGCCTGTGTTTGTGAGCTCATTAACAGCTGTTTGTTTAGAGAGACGTGGTCCTCACAGGACAGCCACTACAAACATATGATTTTATAGAATATGATGCATTACTGCAGATTCAACACAATAGAAAGGATTTGAAATGAGCTCAGCCTTAAACATGTGCAGCAGTAATATTGATCCACAGACACTGATGGGAACATTTTTCTGCACAATAAGTACTTTGACTTTTCATACTTTATGTACAATTTGCCAGTACTGCAGTTTTGTGTGTAGTGAGGTGTTTTCATGGTGTTTTCTTGGTGCTTTTACTAAAGGAAGCTTCTATCAAATTCTTCCACATGTTGTCAAACTGAGCTGTGTGATGAAGTGAGTGTGACAGAAACACTCAGACTGTGTTTCTCTGCTTCATCAAGTCAAATCTGGTCCTCAGAGACTGAATAAAGTCCTGTCCCACTAACAGCAGCTCCAACAGTCTGTTCACTGCTTTCTTCCTGTCAGTCTTCATCTTTCTGCTGCGTCTCCTCTTCACACTGACCACTTTCTATCTAACAGTGAGCTCCCAGTGAAGCAGCAGCATTCAGCCTGTTAGAGTCAACACAAATGTCTCCATCCAAGCTCATGTTGTGCTTTGTTGTCCTCTCAGTCCCCCAGGTGGAGGTGGCATCTGGGGTGGAGTCTGTCCAGCTGCCCTTCAAAACCACACATTACCTGCCTGAAGATGCTAAAGTGGAGTGGATGGACAATTATACAAGTTACTACAACAGGAAGGTCCACGTGTATAAGAACGGCTCTGACCAGCCTGAAGAACAGCACCAGGTTTTCAGAGACCGAACGAAGATGAATGAAGACCTGCTGAAAACTGGAGACCTCAGTCTGACCCTGAAACAGCCCACAGATGGAGACAACAGGACCTACACCTGCACCGTCTACAGCAGAAAGGGAAACGTCCTGCTGAAGAAAGAAGTGCAGCTGAAAGTCAGAGGTCAGTGCTGTAGATACAGGTCAAAGGTCAGAGGTCAGACTCGTGATGGTGTTTCAGTCTCACTGGGCTCCATCCAATAATGTTACAGTGTTAGCATGTCTGATGTTGAGGTTAGCATGTGATGTCACACTGACCACTTTCTATCTAACAGTGAGCTCCCAGTGAAGCAGCAGCATTCAGCCTGTTAGAGTCAACACAAATGTCTCCATCCAAGCTCATGTTGTGCTTTGTTGTCCTCTCAGTCCCCCAGGTGGAGGTGGATTCAGGGGTGGAGTCTGTCAAGCTGCCCCTCAAAACCACACTTCACCTGCCTGAAGATGCTAAAGTGGAGTGGATGGATAACAATGCAAAGGTCCACGTGTATGAGAACGGCTCTGACCAGCCTGAAGAACAGCACCAGGTTTTCAGAGACCGAACGAAGATGAATGAAGACCTGCTGAAAACTGGAGACCTCAGTCTGACCCTGAAATACCCCACAGACTGGGACAACTGGACCTACACCTGCACCGTCTACAGCAGGGAGGGAAACATCCTGCTGAAGAAACAAGTGGAGCTGAAAGTCAGAGGTCAGTGCTGTAGATACAGGGCAAAGGTCAGAGGTCATGCAGGAGTTTATTCTCTAAAAGCTTTTAGTTTGAATCTATTTTCAGTTCATTCAAATAAAATAAATTCTTTGATGTTTTGATCTAAAAGCCAAAAATGTCAGGCGGAGCAACTGTGTGTTTAAATGAACAGACTAAGAAGACCATTAAAATGATCCTAACTTCAAAATAAAAGCCTCCGGCATGATGTGAGTTTGGATCCAATCAATAGTTTTGTTAGTTTAGTCCAAATCAATGTAAATGTATAAATATCAATAGTTTTAAAGTTGCTGAGATCATTCAAACACTTTGATCCAGTCATTTGGATGTTGTCACATGTCAACCAACCAACACCTGGGTGGAGTCCCAGCTGAAGCTGAGAGATACTCAGAGACAGAAGCAGCTGTATGTAAGCGTTCTACAGGACGGCTGACACAAACCTGATGTTACTGATGTCTCCTAGATAGATCTCATGGACCAAAGGCTCTCTGTGTCATCTCGGCTCCAGCTGAACTAAACTGAGAGTGAATTTGGGCTTTCAGGGAGGGGTGAAACCAGAGTGCTGTAAAGGAAAGGGCTGTGATTGGTTCAGAACACGTCAATGAGAAGAAAGGAAAGCTTCAGAGCAACATGAATGAAACAAAGTGTTTTGATGATGACTGAAAGCCAAAACTGTCCCTGAAATCAGAATCCAGTTCATCTCCAGCCCCGTCAGCAGTTCCAGCTGCAGTGCTGTTACAATAATAGTCATCACTTCTAGTTTCACAGCAGCAAACTGGGAACATTCAGCGTCTCAAAGATTGACCTGTTAGCACCTGCAGACATTGTTGAGCTGGCTCTGCTGATCTTGTCTTCATTTCTCCACTATTTGGAGAAGCTTCAGCAGGATCCACAGTCAGAGTCAAAGTGGAGTTCTAGCATGGACGTGACGCTTCAAGAAGCTTCAGACAGACAGTGTTCTCCAAAAGTTCTGCTCTAAAAGGAAACTTTGAGCTGGCTCTGTGATTGTTGTAGTCAGAAGGATGGAGGCTGGATCTTTGAAGAGCGTCAGCGTACTGACACAGCTGCTTCTGCCTGATCACTTGGAACAGGGCTGCCCAATCCCAGTCCTCGAGAGCTACTATCCTGCAGCTTTTAGATGCATCCCTACTCCAACACAGCTGAATCAAATGAATGGCTTGTTATCAGGCCTTTGCCAAACACGATGGCATGCTGAAGAGGTAATCAAACCATTTGATTCAGCCGTGTTGGAGTAGGGATGCATCTAAAAGCTGCAGGACGGTAGCTCTCGAGGACCGGGATTGGGCACCCCTGACTTGGAAAAATGATCTCAAACAGAATCCATCAATGATCAGAGAGAAACACATCAGCTCAAAGCCTGGAGTTCATACTGAAGCCCACAGTTATATGTAGGCCAACAACACGCTGTTTGAAACCAATGAATTTACTGTACTGAGGAACTCAAATGAGTCAGTAAGATCATCAACATGGATCTTAAAATCAGCAGCTCAGATCATGTGATCACACATAAGAACCATGGAGCAGGAAACATCTGAGAGTTCAGCTCCAACTCTGATGGAGTCTTAGGAGGGCGGAGATACCTGCACAGATAGGAGCTGTTTCACACTTTAACAAGCAGCACCTCCAAACTACACCCTTCATCCACCTTAATAGGGGAGCATTTGAAGTGTCGAAAATGTCCCAGAGGGTCGGGCCGGGAAAAGACAGAGCGCACGCCTCCTTTATTGTGAAATTCCTCACCATGGTAACTGAACACATCAGCTGGTCTGCAGCAGGTCATGTTCAGAGTTTGAGGCTCAAAGTGTCCCATTTTCACTGATTGTTTCCCGACGACATGCTTCACGTGTGATATGGATCCTCTGCTGAAGGAATCTGCTTTCTATCCACAACCTGTTGAGCCGTGTCTGACTAACAGCAGCGCAGGAAGCCCTGCAGTTACAGAGAAACTGTCTGAGTCGCATTGTTGCTGCAGTTTACTTGCAACTACTGTGAAGAAAATGTTACGGTTGGGAGGAGGACTCAAGCGCAGGACTCCGGTACTGATGCTTACAAGAAGAGTTTATTTACAAGTCACCAGGTGTATATACAAGAATGTGCGGGAGGGTGTTATATACAGCTGAGTGGGGGGAGAAGGGGTCTCCAGGAAAGTCCAAGGGAAGCATACGTTCTTCAGAATATCCACTCACACGATCACAGGCTCACACTCCGACACTGCCACACGGGAAACACACGGGGAAAAATCCAGGAAGCTCTGTAGACAGGGAGACAGGGTTAAGGACGACGCACAGAGGAAAACACTCTTCACTAAACTTGCTGTAGCTTGACTTCACTAACGCGTGGTAGACAACGATCCAGTGACGAACAGCAGTCACCTCCTGGCTTAAATGCTGCTCCCCTTAATGAGACCCAGGTGTCTCATCTCCCGAGGGCGTGGGCCGAGGGCGTGAACCCACAGTGAGTTCCGCCCCGGCGAGAGAGGAGAGGAAGAGAAAGAGACAGAGAGGGCTGATCAGCGTGCAGCTGATCCGCCTGGCCGTGACAGTAGCCTCCCCGACCGGAGCCCCTTGGCGACCCCCAGGCTTGTCAGGGTGAGCCGCATGGAACACCCGCACCATACCCCGATCCAAGAGGGCCGCCCGCGGGATCCAAGAACGCTCCTCCATCCCATAGCCCTCCCAATCCACGAGATACTGCAGACCGCGCCCCAGGCACCGGACATCCATGATCCTCGACACGGTGAAAGCCGAGTGGCCAGCAATGACCCGGGCGGGCGGAGGGGGTACGGAAGGAGGGCACAGAGGACTAGAGAGGCACGGCTTCACCTGCGACATGTGGAAGGTGTTATGGATCTTCATATTCCGGGGCAGTTTAAGACGGACAGAGACAGGGTTAATCACAGAGTCGACCTCAAAGGGGCCAATGAAAGTGGGAGACAGCTTCTTGGATTCAGACCTGAGCGGAACAAATCTGGTAGACAGCCTCTGTCCAGGTGTGTAGGTGGGAGCAGGGGTCCGGTGGCGATCCGCCAGGCGCTTATTGCGTTCCGCCGTGCGGAGAAGGGAGGCCCGAGTCGCTCTCCAGGCGCGCCGACACCTCCGAAGATGCTGCTGGACAGAGGGAACAAAGTGCTCACCCTCGACGGCCGGAAAGAGCGGCGGTTGATAGCCCAAGGACGCCTCGAAAGGGGACACACCAGTGGCAGAGGAGGTAAGGCTGTTATGAGCATACTCGATCCATGACAGTTGCTCGCTCCAAGTCGACTGGTTAGAGGAGACCAGGCACCGGAGAGCCGCTTCGAGCTCCTGGTTTGCACGCTCCATTTGGCCATTTGTCTGCGGGTGGAAACCAGAGGAGAGGCTGACCTGGGCTCCGAGGGCATTGCAGAACTCCTTCCAGACCCGCGACGTGAACTGCGGTCCCCTGTCCGACACAATGTCCGCGGGGATTCCATGGAGGCGAAACACGTGGTCAGTTAGTAGCCGGGCGGTTTCCAGAGCAGTGGGGAGCTTAGGAAGGGCGACAAAATGAGCAGCTTTGGAGAAGCGGTCCACAATGGCGAGAATAACAGAGTTACCTGATGAGGCGGGCAGACCTGTGATGAAGTCGACAGCGATGTGTGACCAAGGGCGACTCAGAGTCGGCAGAGGGCGAAGGAGGCCAGAGGGGGTTGATGGACGCTCTTGTTTTGAGCGCAGGTCGAGCATGCGGAAACATATTCGCGGACGTCCTTGGCAAGGGAAGGCCACCAGGCGAAACGTTGGAGGAAAGTAACAGTGCGGTGGACCCCCGGGTGGCAGGTGAATCTGGCAGTATGAGCCCAATGTAACACTCATGACCTTACTGAGGAGGGGACGAAGAGCAACCCTGGAGGTCCCGTTCCGGGGTCCGGTTCCGTCCGCTGAGCCTCTCGAATAGCCGACTCGATCTCCCAGGTCAGGACCCCGATTACACAAGTGGGCGGTAGAATGGAAGAGTCCTGGGTCGCGTCTTCGGAGGCGGCGAATTGGCGTGAGAGGGCGTCTGGCTTGACATTGCGGGAACTGGGTCTGTAAGTGATCGTGAACTGGAATCTAGTAAAAAACAAGGCCCACCTGGCTTGCCTGGCGTTGAGGCGTTTTGCCGATCGAATGTACTCCAGGTTCTTGTGATCGGTCCAGACCACAAATGGCTGGACAGCACCCTCCAGCCAATGGTGCCACTCCTCCAGGGCTAGCTTGATGGCCAGTAGCTCTCGATCTCCCACATCGTAGTTGCTCTCTGCGGAGGTGAGACGGCATGAAAAGTAGGCACAGGGATGCAGCTTACCTCCGTGCCGCTGGGAAAGCACCACTCCAGCGTCCGCGGCGTCCACCTCCACAACGAACTGCCGGTCGAGATCGGGTTGGACGAGGATGGGCACCGAGGCGAAGCGGTCCTTCAGACGGGTGAATGCTCGTTGAGCCGGCCCATCCCAGCAGAAGGGAACCTTGGGGGAAGTAAGACGGGTCAGAGGCAGGGCAAGTGTACTGTAGTCGCGAACAAAGCGCCGATAAAAGTTCGCGAACCCCAGAAAGCTTTGAAGCTGTCTACGCTTGGAAGGGGTCGGCCAGGCCACAACGGCTTGAACCTTCGCGGGATCAGTCTTGAGGTTACCCCGATCGATGACGTGGCCCAGGAAGGCAATAGTTGAGACATGAAACTCACACTTCTCCCCTTTAACAAAGAGACGGTTTTCAAGGAGACGCTGAAGGACTTGCCTGACATGGCGTTGGTGGTCGGCGACAGATTGGGAGAAGATGAGGATGTCATCCAAGTAAACGAAAACGAAATGGTCGATGAAATCCCGGAGCACGTCATTCACAAGAGCCTGAAACACAGCCGGAGCATTGGAGAGACCGAAAGGCATCACAAGATATTCGAAATGACCCAGGTGAGTGTTGAAAGCCGTCTTCCACTCGTCTCCCTAATCCTCACCAGACGGTAGGCGTTGCGCAGGTCCGACTTTGTGAAGATGGTGGCACCCTGGAGAAGCTCGAACGCGGAACTCAGCAGAGGGAGGGGATACTTGTTTTTAACTGTGATGGAGTTGAGGCCGCGATAGTCAATACAGGGCCGTAAACTTTTATCTTTCTTGGTGACAAAAAAGAAACCGGCGGCAACAGGCAAGGACGAGGGGCGAATGAGACCAGCGGCAAGTGACTCATTGATGTAATTTTCCATGCTTTCCCGCTCTGGTCGAGACAAGCTATACAACCTACTGGTCGGGAGCGGCGCGCCTGGGAGGAGGTCAATCCCACAATCGTACGGCCGGTGAGGGGAAGGGAGCGTGCCTTATCTTTACAAAACACTTGCGCCAGGTCATGATAAACAGATGGTATGGAGGACAAATCAGGCGGTTCTGAAGTAGTTCTACTGGGCGGTAGACTCATGGCGGGGGTGGCAGCTCTTAAACAGGACATGTGACACTCCTTCCCCCACCCCGAAATATGTCCCTTCCCCCAATCAATCACTGGGTTATGTCGACATAGCCAGGGAAAACCCAGGACTAGTGGTGTGAGTGGGGCTTTAAAGACGTACAACTGTACGGTTTCAACATGATTGCCAGAAAGAGACAGGGAAATCGGTTCCGTGACATGAGTAATGTCAGGAAGACGCTGGCCACTAAGGGCTGTGACCTGGAGTGAATGAGACAGAGGCTCCATGCCAAAACCTAATTTTAGCGCAAGCGAGGCATCAATAAAATTCTGTTCTGCCCCGGAATTGATCAGAGCGTCGAGAGAATGAGTCTTGAGACGAACCGTGAGCTTAGCCGCAATCATGAGACGAGGAGGAGACTGAGAACAGGTGACCTCGCCCACCCGTACACTCCTCACTACCGGCGGGCGCTGTCTTTTGGCCGTGCCTGGCAATCCATGGCAATATGGCCCTTGCGGCCACAATAATAGCACTCACCGGCTCTCCAGCGACGATACCGCTCCTCGGCGACAGACTGGAGCGGCCCAGTTGCATGGGCTGTTCACTCTCTTCCGTGCTGTCCAACGAGTGACTGCCGCTAAGCGCGCCCCCACCTGACGTCCCCATGCGCCCCGGGGGCCTCTGGGAAATGTAGTTTCCGGTTCCCCGATGCGCCCGTAGGTGCTCATCCAACTTCACACATAGTGTAATCACATCAGACAAGGTCTTAGGAACATCTCTCATCATCAGTTCTCTCTTTAACTCTTCACAAACATTATTCAAGAGAGTACTTATCAATGCCGACTGGCCCCAGCCAGTCTCTTCGGCCAAGGTCCGGAATTCGACCGAAAAATCCGCCATACTCCGCCTCCCCTGCTTCAGATTTAACAGTCTGTGGGCAGCCGCCTCCGCTCCGGTGCCCCTTTCGAAAACGCTTTTAAATTTGGTGAGGAAATCCTCATAAGAAATGTCCGGGGCCGTTCTTAAAACAGCTTGCGCCCAGTTTAAAGCCTGCCCACGTAACAGTTGAACCATAAAGGCGATTTTGGCCCCATCTGTCTCGTATATTCTTCGTAACTGACGGAATTGTAGTGTGATCTGAGTCAGAAATCCACCACATTTATCGAACTCACCCGAGAAAGGCTCCGGCACTGGCAACGATCGCTCGGGTGGTTCCGTGGGGGCCGGCGTGGGGGAAACAGGCGGAGCGGCTGCAGAGGGACCGGGAGCCGATAGCTGAGGAGAAACAGACGGAGGGGGTGAGGGAGGGCTTACCGACGGTAGACGTTGAGCGAGGGCTTGAGTGAGTGCGGCCAGTTGTTGATTTATGTGCCGAAGCATGTGTTCGTGGCGTTCCAGAATTGCCTCCGGGGTGAGGACGGGTTGCTGGGTGGGGTTTGAGTCCGCTGAGTCCATGAGGGCTGGATCGTTATTGTTACGGTTGGGAGGAGGACTCAAGCGCAGGACTCCGGTACAGATGCTTACAAGAAGAGTTTATTTACAAGTCACCAGGTGTATATACAAGAATGAGCGGGGGGGGGGGGGGGGGGGTGTTATATACAGCTGAGTGGGGGGAGAAGGGGTCTCCAGGAAAGTCCAAGGGAAGCATACGTTCTTCAGAATATCCACTCACACGATCACAGGCTCACACTGCCACACGGGAAACACACGGGGAAAAATCCAAGAGGTTCTGTAGACAGGGAGACAGGGTTAAGGACGACGCACAGAGGAAAACACTCTTCACTAAACTTGCTGTAGCTTGACTTCACTAACGTGTGGTAGACAACGATCCAGCGACAAACAGCAGTCACCTCCTGGCTTAAATGCTGCTCCCCTTAATGAGACCCAGGTGTCTCATCTCCCGAGGGCGTGGGCCGAGGGCGTGAACCCACAATGAGTTCCTCCCCGGCGAGAGAGGAGAGGAAGAGAGAGAGACAGAGAGGGCTGATCAGCGTGCAGCTGATCCGCCTGGCCGTGACAGAAAAAGTCTCCATGTGTTTGTGTTTGGTCCTAATCTGCTGCCTGTCTGTTTGACATGCTGGATTTCCAGCTGATAGATGACAGATTAGAAACTGATCAGTCTATTGATCACACAATATTCCATCAATAGAATTGATTGGACTTTGATTTGTGTAACAAAGTGATTTCCACGTCTCCTTCATGATGTGACAGTGTCAGAGCTGAATGCACTTGTAGAGCATCATGTTTTTATGGCTCACATTTAAAGTGTTGCAGCTCTAATGTACAGCTGTCATATTAGAAATAGAAGCAGCTCTGATTTTAGTGCTCAAAGAAATCTATGAAGTGATGAATTCACACATGAACAGTTTTCTGCAGCGTTCCTCTCGGCCTTATTTGCAGCTCCACTCTTGTTTTTGCTCTAATAATTATTTCTCTCCATGAGCTGTTTCTCTGCCTGAAGGAGGCGCCACTCCATCGCTTCATTTAGTGCAGAACAAGAGTCACATGATGCTGCTCTGAACACCAATCACACTTTGTACAGCTCATGTTGTGTTTGTTGTCCTCTCAGTGTGTCAGGTGGAGGTGGAGGAGGGGGCGGAGTCTGTCCAGCTGCCCTTCAAAACCACACAAAACCTGCCTGAAGATGCTGAAGTGGTGTGGGAACGTAAAGAACCTGAATACAGGAGGGTTTACGTGTATGAGAACGGCTCTGACCAGCCTGAAGAACAGCACCAGGTTTACAGAGACCGAACGAAGATGAATGAAGACCTGCTGAAAACTGGAGACCTCAGTCTGACCCTGAAACAGCCCACAGAGAGAAACAGTGGGAGATATGAATGTGATGTCAGGAGGAACGGACGGGTTAGATTCAAAACTGTGCAGCTCAAAGTTAAAGGTTTGTGCTTGTGTGTGTGTGTGTGTGTGTGTGTGTGTGTGTGTGTGTGTGTGTGTGTGTGTGTGTGTGTGTTTCTGACTGTCTTGTGTCTCCTCTGCAGGGAGAGTTCAGGTCCAGGATCAAACAGGGGACATCAGGAACAGAAGCAGCTCCATTGATCCGACTCCTCTGATGGCTGATCAATCAGTTTGATCTGTGTGTTCTTTGATTATTGATCAGTGATGTCAGAGTGGAGTCAGTGTGATGTTGTTGTTGTGTGTTTGAGACTTTTAGTGTCCATGAAGGTCTCTGCTGCCGTAGATCCTCTGAACTGTGACAGAGGTCTCACTCTGGAGGAAACTCTCAGCACTTTCCAGCAGCTCCTCCATCATGGAGGACGTTCCCTCACTGTAACAGGTGGAGGAGAGAGGAGAGGAAGCACAGGTGAGGAAGAGGAGCGTTCCTACAAACCACATGATCACATGACCAGAGGACAAGCATGTGCAGAAACACATTAAAGTCAGCCTGTAAACACGTTTGTGTAAATTCTAGTCGTGTTTTTCTGTTACATTCAAATAAAAGCAGAGAAAGCAGAACAAATGCTGAAGCTGTCTGTGTGAAATAAAGGAGTTACAGTACTCACACACACACACACACACACACACACACACACACACACACACACACACACACACATCTGTCCAGCAGCTGTCTGAGCTGCAGTCTGTATTGTGTGTGTAATATCTTCATGTTTCTAACATTACAGTTGTATCTTCAGGTGTAAAATCAGCTGCTCTGCTGTCTTCTCTCCTGATCCTGTGTGATTGATTCGATCCTGCAAACGCCACAAATTTCATTCCAGCTTTGATTTGAAAGCCAGCGAGTAAAAGGATCAGCGATAGTTTTCAGAGCGATGCCAAAGCTTGGGTTCCTCTCCTACAGCAGCTTTTCTTTTCTTTCTTTCTCTCCCTGTGAAATACAGCAGCTGGACCTTTGGCTGCAACACACTGTGAGACAAACTGCACACAAACAGTTTGTGTGTTTGCTGATGTTTGTTGAGCTGATAGAAACGCTGCATTTGAAATTAGCTGACACTTCAAAAACGTTCCTCCCTTTATGCTCGCTGCTCTTCAGCAGGGCTAGCTAGATGCTAAAGTAGCGCTAACACAACTTACAGTTGAGACCAGCCGTTCGAATAAAAACAAAAAATCTCCTCAACTTTGAAAGTCTCTGTGTGGCCAACAGCAGACAACATTATACCCCCATCATGACCCAAACCAACCATGAAGGTGCTGCTTAGAGTAGCTGAACGCACCGCTAAAGTGTTGCACCACCGACTCCGTGCTGCTGCTGTTTGCTCGATTTGTGTATCATGCGGGTGTCTCTGCACAGACGCACAGAAAGGGAAAATGACGTAGGGAATTCCCACAATAATCTAATTGCGCACAGTGACACCTGCACATTCCACCAGTGTTCTGCCAAAAAAATCATAGACCAGCCATTCGAATGAAAAAAAAGAAAGAAAAGTCTTTGCAACTCTGAAAGTCTCTGTGTGGTCAACAACAGACACACATTGTGCCCATATCGTGGTCTAAACTTAAGGGTTCAAATATTGAGGAGAGATAGAGGAGGGATTCAAAATCACAACACTGGTCCAGGAGAGTCGGTCAAACGATGATTTTAATGAACACACGTGTGGGAGATGAACACTGTACGCAGACAGCATCGATCTCACTCGAACAATACACAATCAGTTGTTTTTATACCATCAGGGTATTGTTTATGACGCCCCCTCATGCGCCAAGCAGATACAATACATGCATAAGTTGCAAAAAGTCTACCTAAGATGTGTGTGTATATGTCTCCCGACCTCAATTGCACTTTGTTTCACCTCTCACCTCACCTACTAAAGCTCACAACCAGACAGAGGCCACTCTCATATGTGTAACAATCTACTAAAATTATATATGTAATATATTGAATAAATACTTTAATTAAATGCCACTACTCAAAGCTTAATATTAATATTATCAATGAATAAAAGAAAGTAATGAATATCCTGGTTATTCAAATAGCCTCATCCAGACAGCTCCTCAAAATAACCACCAAAAAATGCACACTTTACAGAGGAAACAAAGACATTTTAGAAGTACACTTCCTGACTTATTATTGTTACATTCAGAGATAGTCAGGGAGGGACCTCTGATGCCTGTGCCCAAGGTAAGATGTGCATTTATTTAGATGTTCAGTTCAAAGCCTTCCAGGTATTTTTAATTTTGACTTTCTTTTTATTTTATGTATCTTGAGATATTTTAAATTTAAGCTCAGTGAAGCACTTTAAGCACAATAACTTAAGTGCCGCATTTTTTCAGACTATAAGGTGTGCTTAAAATACTTTCATTTCCTCAAAAGAGTTCCAGGGATCTTTCCTAAAGCCTGATTGATATTCAGATAAAATGGAATTGGTGTCTAAAAACCCCTTTAACTGCTCAAACAAAGGAGCTTCATGTACTTTGGCCTGCACAGATAGTTTAGATTTTGGTCTGTAATTAGTTAACACTGCTGGGTCGCCCCCTTTAACAGAGGGACAACAAAAGATGATTTCCATACTGAGGGAATTTCATTCATATCGAGTGTGAGGTTGAAAAGTGTTGTGAGAGGCTCTGCCACAAAATCAGCTGCCAGTTTCAAGGAGTAAGGATCTAGCAAGTCTGGCCCTGGAGATTTTCTATGATCTAACACTTTAAGAGCTATTATTTTGATTGATTTGGATGGAGAACATGTCACTATTTCATTGTTCAGGAAAATTCATTCAAGTTTTCACCAATAAATTTCAAGTGAAAAAGTTTTTTTTGTTTTTTTTATAATAATAAAATAACAATAAGAATAATAATCATCATTACTATTAATAATAATTGTTCTTGGCTTCATTTTTCCTTCCAGTCTCAAAACGCTTCCATTCAATGATTTGGGGGAAACATGAGACATTTAAAGACCTTCATTTCTTTTTAATATCAGAGTTTTTAATGAGTTTTTAATGAGCCACAGCAGCCCTGAATAAACACTTGAATTACTGTCGGAGCTGCTGCAGTTTCCTGCTGCGTCCACTTTATACCACCAGAGATAGAGCAACAAGAAAAGCCATCACCATTTCACCTTTGAGGAGGCCGGCACACGTGTGAAGTGTGGAGATCAGGGAAATTATTTTGCTGCTATTGTTAATAATCATCATCATTACCATTGCATTAATAATATAATCTACAGCATTGATATTGTAGTAAGATGTTTAAACATATTGGCACCCAGTTTATTACAGGTGCAGTTATAACCACTTTAAACTGTTGAGTTGAATCTATAATCTTAAATGCTTTTGAATGCTTGTTATAATCTTAAGTGTGTATGTGCTGATTCTGTTGATTCTGAGGACACTCTGTGCAAAGTAGACAGGAACTGCAGGTTTGCAGAGCGTGCCTTTTGCAAAAGTGAAACTAAAAGCAGAGTGCAAGTGCAGGTTATTCTGAGGAGCTGTTGGGATGATGCTATTTGAATAACCAGGTTGTTCATTATTATCTTTTATACTTTTATATTCTTTTATTAAGCTTCTAGTAGAGGTTCTTGATTAAAACATTTATTCAATATTTTACACATATAGTTTTCGTAAACTGCTAACACATTTGAGAGTGGCCTCTGTTTGACTGCGAGCGTTAGTAGGTGAGAGGTGACACAGAGTGCCAAGTGAGGTTGTGACACACACACACACACACATAGTAGATACACTCATTTATAGATGAGAGGTTAATCATGTTTTCTTGCAACTGCGGGCGTGCAGAAGTGCTATCTCACTGCAGAGCATGGTCTGTGGTTTCGGAGAAGCGGCAGTCAAAAGGTTGACAGGAAACATCTGCCATGAGAGACAGAGACAATGTTCTTTTTAAACTGTGTTAAAAGTCATTGTGGTCTGGGAACCTATGTATGAAATGTATCTGTGACGTTGAAGGGTTGTCATTAAATTCAAACCCTGATGGTATATAATATCTGCTTATGCTTTGATTAGTCGGAGATCAGCGCTGTCTGCGAACGACTGCAATTGACTTTAATTTCATTAAAGTCAATTGTTTGACCAAGCTCTTCTGGACCATGGTTGTTTGTACTCTCCTCATCAATTTCTAAACCTTAACAGAAGCTACATGCTAACACAAACCAGCTTTACTGAGTCTCGTCCTCACAAACTCACCAAGTCACTCACCAACATAATGGACATGATGCAGATGAGATGTCTACAGGACGGACAGGTGTCTAACAATAATCACAGAGAGATGAGATGAGATAGCCTTTATTTGTCAGTTGCAGGTCTTTTGCCCACAACCAAGATGACAGACCTTGCCGGCCGTACATACAATACAAACATCACATTGGGGAGACAGGTCAGGCCAGGTAGCGAGGAAAAAAAACATTGAAATGTGCAACACAGAAGGATAATACAGGAATGCACAGGTATCAACACACCATAACACAATAAACACAGACAAGCAACATGGGAAAGAGTCCCAGTGTGTACATCTGATCTGGGGCCGCTGCAATCTTCGACTGCGCCTCCAGCTGACCCGATGTCCACATCATGGGGGAGGTAAGCGTTGGAGGTGGCGTTGGATCCGGGGTAGGGAGGGTGATGCGTCAGTGAGTGCTTATCAGTATCAGTATATGTATGTGTGTGCGTGTCCATAGTTCAGCTGAGACAGTGTCCTTCACCCTGCCAGGCTAAGTAAACAGTCTTCCAGCCAACCCAGGTGGCCTTGTAGGGAATGGGAAGGAACAGACTCAACACAGTCGTTATCAGGGAGTTGTTGTTCAGCTCCAGCCTTGAGCTCCGGCCTTGAGCCCACAGCTGGCGCCGAAGGGGTAGCCGGGTTATGATGGTGATTTTTCTTTTGCAAACAACTCATGAGAATTTCAAGCTGTTTTTAACACTCCGACACTCGTCTCTCAATCTCCCGTTAATAGCTGCGAGCTTCTCTGTGATGTTATCAGCCGTCGATTCTGTGGTCTTGTCACTCTTTTTGCTCACATAGCAGATTCTGAGACCTCACGATCGCAGCCAACTGATCCGAGATGTAATCCAGCTCCGCCCAGAGGTGTTGTTCTGAGTTGATTCTTTCCTGATGTAATCCAACATACATACGCTCAGAGGTGTTATTCTGAGCATTCACTGCAGTCGTAAGCGCCTCCAAGCTCTTAACCATGCTGCCTTCAGTGAGCCCTTTCTGAGAAGTCGCGCCTGTCGTTCCAATCCCAGCGGGCAGCCTTGTGGGGGTTTGAACAGCCGGTTCCG
This sequence comes from Astatotilapia calliptera, assembly GCF_964374335.1. Classification (NCBI taxonomy): domain Eukaryota; kingdom Metazoa; phylum Chordata; class Actinopteri; order Cichliformes; family Cichlidae; genus Astatotilapia; species Astatotilapia calliptera. Next base: position 78,489,286 of record NC_137424.1, on the reverse strand, counting down.
CTCTCTTAATTCTCCGATAAGTCAGGGCCAAGCCAGCTCCGATCAGCAAGAACCCTGTTATCATGGTTCCGAATAGGTAGATATCTTCAGCGTCCTCGATCGACAGTCCCGCCAGGCACACGATCCTCTGCCACCCGTCCATCGTGTATCCGGCAGGGAAAGTCCCTCCAGGGCACTCGGGCTCTCCCGAGCCCAGACTTCTTGTTAAAGAGTGTCAATAGCATTCAGAGACCAGTTGATCAAATTCTTAATTCTCTTTTAGGTTTTAGACACAGACTGTGAGAGAGTGTTCCAGGGAAAGTAATACAAAAAAGATACGAGACTAGACAAGGACATAAGAACTAGCAGGAAAGATAAGGGAGAGGAGAAAAAGTGCGTCCGCCTCCTCTGAGAGCCAAAACAGAGCTGGCTGGATCACAATACTCCCCACACAGCTGTGGAGTCAGAGAGGTGCTCCAGTGTTCGAGTGGACAGGTGTGTGTCCTGTAAAGCTGCAGGTGTGTGTGTCTACATACAGATAAGGTGCTGATGTGAACACATTGCTCACAGGTTTGGAGTATCTGTCAGTAAAATGCAGAGCGGTCTACACGCCATGGGGGTTTCTGCCTGTCTGCTCAAAGCTGTTTATATAGCACACAGGCTAATGCTAAGTTAGCACTGCAGGAGCTGTACTGCATGATGAACAGCTGAATGTCAAAGCAGAGTGGGTTGTGACAGTGGCTGGAGACTTTAATTATGTAGAATTGAAAGCAGTACCTCCACCACCACCTCCACCTCCTAAAGGCGATATTTCTGTTCCCTTGGCTCAGCATCACCTTTGTCACTGTCAGTGATTATGGAGGTCCATCAGGCAGACCTTCAGAAAACCAAGGAGCAAAACAAGCATCTGACTGAGCACCATCAGATGCCTACACCGAGCTACCAGCCTGTCATGATCTCTCTGTGCTCCTGTGCTGGCTCAACACTTTCTACCTGTCTCTGTCTCTTGATGCTCTTTCTCTCCTCCGTGTGAGTGAGTCAACCTCACCCTGTGTTTCAGGGGCGGGACTTAAAAGAGAGAGAGAGAGAGAGAGAGAGAGAGAGAGAGAGAGAGAGAGAGAGCTTACTTTCTGTGGGAGACTCACACAGCTATTATTGTTCAGTAAATGATGTTTGTTCAGCTTGAACTTCACTGACAAAACTTCCATGTGGCACCATGAACCGTACCCAGCTGTAACTTTTCTTACAGCAGATACAAAGCAGTGAGCAGAGTAATAAAGCTGGTGTAGTTAGAGCAGCTCCAAGGATAACACTTGTTACATCCCCTGGCTAGTCTAGGGGGTTTGGAGGGACTAACATAAAGGTAAGTAGTGAAGGAGGAGCCCAGATGGTAATTTTAAAAGGTTTATTTCATGCTCGTGTTGAAATTCTGGTTCAGACTGAGGGTTAACTTCAGGAAGAGCCAAGGCCAACATAACAAACAAAACATCCCAGATATGAAAATAAAAGAAACTTCCCCAACTCTAGAGAAAACAAAATATACAACCTATAACCATAACCTACCTAACAACACATAAACAGGAGAAAACAGGGTGTCAAAACAAAAGGCAGCTTTCTCCTACAGGCAGTCTGAACATGAAAACACAAAAATGCACATATAAGTCAAAAGGCATGCAAGCCTGCACAGATATGGCAATTAAAATGGCCAGAGGGCCCAGAAACACAGCTCCACAGGCCTTAGGTAACTCTGCTGATTGACAATTAGCTGGATTCTGTGAGCAGCATCCAATCAGGACAGAGGAGGTGGAGCCTAGACAAAACATAAGCAGTTAGTTGAAAGAAGAAAACCAACATCCTCCTGGGGGATGTAACACACTGGTTTCCTTTAACTATCCAGCTGCCAGATTAGATGCAGAGACAGACTGGAAATGATCACAAGCTGTAAGTTAAGTGTTCAAAGAAGCTGCTTTGTTAGGATTGTGACAGAGTTATTATACATCAATACTCCGTGTAGTTAGTGAAGCACATGTGTGCAGATGCCTGTTTTCCCATTAGTGGAGACGTTCATGTAGAGCAGTGTGGGGATCCATGGGGATAGTTTACCTGCAGCAGGTTATTAACACTCACTAATACTACAACAGGACAGTACTCCTGTGTGTGAACACCACAGCCACGGCTAATTTCCATCTGTTGTCCAAAAATATATTAAACATAGACATAATAGTACATTTAAAAAAAATCCTAATTCATACATAATAAGAGTAGCAGAAATGCCCCGGCGAGCACTCACATAGACGTTCACTGTGTTTGCCTTTACTTCCATCACAGTAAATAAACATGTATGACCTGTTACTCTGTGTGTCTCACTTCATACGAGAGTTTTTCTAACACACTCTCACTCCACCACATCTCCTCAGGAGGTCTAACTCCAGGCAGCAGCCATGTTTGGGAGCGTGCAAGCAGCTGGTCCTGAGTGTATGTAACACAGAGTCACTCACACACAAACATGGGCACATGACTGAGGAATAAGTACGTTTATAAAGTGAAACATTAAAACGACAATATTGATCGAAACTATGAAGAACAAGCAGAAACAGGAGCTTCTGCAACAGGCTGCCACTGTCACGGCGCCTCAGTGACACAATAATAATGTTGACAATAATGGAAACAGGAAACCAACTGATGTAAAATAATATGATGCTGTGGGCTGGATTTGGTTGTGTTATGTTGTGAGATACCAGCCACAGCTAACATGTAGATAAATATATTCTTATATTTAAAAAGCCTGCCCGGTAACACTTCCTGTGTATCTGGAGTAGACGACGTGTGGCTGACGGATCAAAACTAATTAAAATGTCAAATGTTTGTCGTCTGAACCTAATTTGAGTTTTTATTGCCATGAAACAGGAAACTGCTCAGTGAGAAGAGTCCAGACCTCATGGATGAAACTGAGAACCTGCCTCATAACTGTAGTGAGTAGAAATGATCTGCGCCATGTTGACTGGATGAAACAAAACAGGCTCAGAAGGAAATTTAGCAAAGCAGCTTCAGAAGGAAGATCTATCTTTGTGGTCTTTGTCTTGGTTTCAGACTTCAGTGATCTCTGGATGCTGTGATCTGATCTGATTTGGATTTATGTGACACATGGAGCCATGAGAGCTTCTTATGGCGATGGCCAGAGGGGCCGATGGTGCGATATGGCAGCCTCGCTTCTGTCAGTCTGCCCCAGGGCAGCTGTGGCTACAACTGTAGCTGCCTCCACCAGTGTGTGAATGTGAGAGTGAATGAATAGTGGAATTATAAAGTGCTTTGGGTGCCTAGAGAGCGCTATATAAATGCAATCCATTATTATTATTATTATTATTATTAAATCTAAAACTCAGAGACCTTTAGATATAAAACATCAGCTGCATACTGTCCTTAATCTAAAGTGAAATCTTCTGTTCTTAAACTTAGATTTGATATCTTAGACCTGAAAACCTGCACAGCTTCATTGTTACTGCAGTTCAGCTTTAGACTCACACACAGCTGGTTCATGTTTCTGTCTCTGTGTCCTCACTTTCCCAGCATGCCTCGGCTCTGGAGGTGTATGAGGGGGTGGAGTCTGTCCTGCTGACCTGTCAGGACTCTTCTGTACCTGCATGTCCCACTTTGGTGTGGAGCTGCCACAACCTTAGTCCTCCAGTCATCCACCAGCGTAACCTGGCAGGAGATGAACTGAGAAGAGCTGTGGAGAGTGGGCAGGCAGGTGAGTCACAGGTAGGCTTTTCTCTCTTCAGCAGAAGCTCAAACCAGCTCAAAGACTCAGGTGAGCAGGATTTGCAGGACTCACCATGAGTTCTTCCACATGAACGTATTTCCAGCTGTCAGAACACAAAAGAAAACAGGTGAGAAAATTCCTGAGGAACAAACAGGGAGGAAAACACTGGACGGCAATTACCACCACTGACAGGGCAACAGTCTGTTAGAGAGTGGAGGTGCCTGTTAGTCTTTAAATTCTACTGAGTGAATGAGCTGATGACAAACAGCCAGAGCCCAGGAAAACTGGAGATCAAGCCAGCCACCCGAGAGGAAAGAGAGAGGGAAGGAGACACAGAGAGGAAGCAGAGGAAGGAAAGAAGGAGAACAAACCTGACCTGCCAGGACCATCACGAGTTTCTACCTGCTCTGAAAAGGTGGTGCAAAAATACCCCAGCAGTGTTGTTTCAAACAGTCCAGCTTAAATTACAAAACTTAAACTAATCTTAGACTAAACTCTGAAATAATTCTGACACATTATTTATTAAACACAGTCAACTCTGTGTTATCAGTGAGGGCACTGATGAGCCTACACTTACATAGATAATATATCACAAACATAGAGACAAGCTGAAGCTTTGGGTTATTAAACTTACGCTTTTTAAGCATGGCAACACTTTTTTATTGTTCTTCAAATGACATTTCATACATGTCAGTCTGCTGATGAGCCTTGTGTCAGCACTGAGGTGGAAGCTGTGGGCTGTAAAGAGGATTTTTCACAGTGGACAGTTTCATGTCACATGACTGACTTCCTCTTAAAAACAAAAGTGAACTTTCCTTGTGTACTTTCAGCTGGAAAGAAACTGCTGAGTGTTTGTTTCTTTGTTCAGTCAGCAGCAGATTTAAAGGACTTTGTGTTTGTTTGAGCTTTTTACAGGAGGATGAAGACGTTGCTGGTGATCCTGCTCCTCATAAATGGTAAGAAACTGAATGCAGATCAATCTGCACTCACACCACAGTTTAAGGCAGATAATCTGACCGTGTGGTGTTTATGTGATGATTTTAATTCATTGCTACAAAATACAAATGCAATGATGTGTGCTCTGTGAGAGTCGAGAGAAGCTTCTGTTCAAGACAGAAGCAACAGAGAAGTAAGAGCGACTTTACATTTACAGAGTAAAGATTCATGTTTTATGCTTTGTTACATTTGACTTTGACTGTACTTGAGAAATTACATATTTTTGCATTTAAGAAAATGTTTTCTTTAAAACTCGTAAACATGCAAATACAATAATGGGTTTAGTTGGGTTTTAGTTCAACTATAAAATCCTGAAAGTTCCAAAACAGAAAGCAGTTATTCTGAAACACCTGAGATTCTTCACTTTTGAAGATTTATTATTTATCATTAATCAGACAAAAGCATTTTACAATAATTGACAGATGACTAAGTTTCAAAAATTACAAATGGCTGCAGTTTTAGATGAGTGGTGTACTGAGTGTCCTCTCTGTTAGGCTGCATCAAAAACCACACAGGGTGACCCCTCGGAATAAAGAGCTTATGAATCCAGAAATATTTGCTTCATCTATCTCCCAAAAAATCTAAAACCCAAGTCCAACATAACAGGTATTATAAGTATTAAGGTGACTGGAATGTCACCCATGGACCATATGGTACAAAAACCTTACAACACACTTTCAGGATTGTAGGATTGTGGTGCTTTGTGGATGGTTGTGGTCAGGGCGGAGCGGCCAACAGATAGTGTGTCACTTTTAACTCTTTATGTCACGACCCTGTACCTTACATTTATTGACTTATTTTGTTACGTGAAACCTCTCAGTGTTGAGTGAAATAAGGAGCAGCAGAGGATTGGACCTAAGACCAATATCATTTTTATGCATGTTTAAAAAACAATATTTTTAAAAAATTGTGTATGTACAAGAATATCTGAGGTGTATTTGTAGTTGTTTAAAGATTCATATTCAGTTTCTTTTTTATAAAATGTCTCTTTTTGCGTTCTTGCCTCGGGGGCAACATTATGCAGTTAACTACACGTTATCTGTTAGCAGTGGTCATGGTGAAAGTAGCCATTCATTTTACCTCAGTCCTTCAATCTGCCCCTTCTTACTTGTATTCCTCACTTGTCCCCAGCTGGTGCAGCAGCCTGCTGTGACTGTGGGGCCTGGTTAGTAAGTGGTGAGGGGGAGGGGCCAGTTGCACTAAGAGCTTTGATTGGACAATCCAGTGTCAGTAATGAAAATAAACAAATGGGCTGTTTTTCGTTCTTGTAGGGCCGGCTGTGTAGCAGCCACCAGTAAAATGCATGGTGTACCAGATTATCAGTCCATCCCTGATTCCAGTAAAAACGTTAGTTTGCATGGTGGTAACCTCTGCGTGCACGATAAGCAAACTGGAGTGGGTCCATCAGGGGGTCAGTTGCTCTTACGATGTGCTGTTTTATGATCTTCTCCATGGCCTTCATCACCAGGGAGCTGAGGGCCACAGGACGAAGATCATTCAGAGACTTTGGGTAGTTTCTTTTGGGGATGGGGGTGACTGTGGAGTGTTTCCACAGCTGGGGACGGTGTGACTGTCAACTGAGTGTTGAAATGGAGTCTGGAACACACTTCCTAGTTGCCCTGCACAGTGCCTCAGAACTCGACTGCTGATGTTGACCCTCTCCCTGGTCGTCCTGAGGGCTCTCACCACGTCCTCAGTCCTGAAGGTGAGTGCAGAGCTGCCAGGTTCGAGTGAGGATCTGGACTCCTCAAGCTGGGCCATGTTGTCCGTCTCACACCAGGGGCCTGTTCTTCGTACCTCGCTAAGTAAGTTAGCTGGATTAGATTGTTGACGATTTTGCGTGATCCTGGATCGTTCGGTTCCCCGAAGCTCATCCGGGACTTGCTGTCATAGCAACAGAGCCGTAAGCGTAAACCTGCTCGGGAGCAGGCTTACTTTATGTAAACAGGATTAGATCGTGGCCACGCAGGTATTTCCGCTTCATTTATACGAAAGCAACAGCGATATTCCACCACTGTTTCACCATAAATAAATAACATCAATGTAACTAAAGATAATGCAGCACTTGATCCTTTTATTGATTTCACACAGATACATACAGGTCATTTCCTAAAAAAGGGAAATGAACTATTAACATTCTATTACATGTATGTGATTATTACAGATGTAATTCATATTTCAGAGTAGTAATTGTAAATTACTTCGTGTAATCAAGATGAGAGACCACGGCTATAAAAGCGAAGGTGGATTTGGGAAGTCTGTCGCAGCCATGTCCTGTCCGTATACGCGACCAACCCATTGCGGAAGGTGCAAGATTGATAAGGAGAGTTTTCAGAATTCAGCGTATATTGCGGGACAGACAGGATCCTTTAGCTCAGCGCGACAGTGTGCTCATTGAGAGATATCGACATTCCCGTGAGGGTATTATTTACTTAACCAACTTGTTGACGAGGGGGTGCAGGACCACCACCTGTCTTTTTTTCCTCTGCCCTTTTCTTGGTTGCTGTTATGAACAAACTAACAGAGTATTACAGGCCAGTATTACCTTGCCAAGAGACGAAAAGCAATCTAAGAGATAAATATTACCATTCTGTAGAATACTCCTGTATTCCACTTTTACTTGTTCCCATGTTCTTGTGGGTCCTGTTGTGGCTCTAATGTGAAAGGGGATATAATATAACATATTATAATATAATATAATGCCATATGATATTGGACAATATAGTGTCATATGATAGATCTACCCTACCGCCTACTGGTGTTGGCCAGAGGGGCCGATGGCGCGATATGGCAGCCTGGCTACAACCGTAGCTGCCTCCACCAGTGTGTGAATGTGGGAGTGAATGAATAGTGGTATCGTAAAGCGCTTTGGGTGCCTTGGAAAGCGCTATATGAACCCAATCCATTATTATTATTATTATTAAATTACCTACGAGTTTGATTTGTCAGCAACTTTCTGCCAGCCCTCTCTCCTTGCTTCTGCAGCCTTTGCAATGTTCTCTTGCGTTTTAATTAAACTCTGAAACTCCTGAAATCCCTCACTCATGAGTTCTTGCTCTGCTGCCGGAAAATACTGAGCACACCCCTTCGACATTTTCGCCAACCAATCAGCGGGTTGCCGATCAATGTTTCTACTATCGATGCGTAGCCCCTTTTACGACACCCAGTGATGTCACATTACTGCGTCCAGCTGTACTAATCGTCAACAGCAGGCGTGTTCGGGGAACTGGATTAGCGAGCTCACGGTTAGCGCGATGGTTTGGTCTTGGATGTGTCATTTGATCTTGGATGTAGTAAGCGACGTACGAAGAACAGGCCCCTGGTGTAGAAAGCATTGAGGTTGTCAGGGAGGGAGGAGGGGTTGCTGCTCTCTTCCTGGGGGTGGTGACTGCAGTATTCACAGAGGCCATGGTTTGAGGCCCTGCCAGGCTGAGCGGAGGTCCCCTGTGGTGAATTTTTTTCCAGCTGTGTTTTTGTACTCCAGTTTAGCAGTTTTTATGGCCCTGTTGACGTCCTTTTTATCCAGAGCAGAGCCGGTGAAGAAAATCCTCCTTGTAGTGTGAGGATACTTTCCGCTGTCCACTCTATGATGTCTTTGGTGGCCTTTTTAATCCTCTTGATGACTTGAGTGTAAGCAGGGGCCAGCAGGATGGTGTGGTGGTCTGCTGAGCTGAGAGGAGGGAGGGGTAGGGCTTTAAATGCATCTGGTACAGAGCCATAGCTTTTATCCAGAGTCTTCCCCTCACGTGTGCTGCATGTAACATACTGTTGGTATCCTATAAGATAAGATAAGATAAGATAAGATACGATAAGATAAGATAAGATAAGATAAGATAAGATAAGATAAGATAAGATAAGATAAGATAAGATAAGATAAGATAACCTTTATTAGTCCCACATGTGGGAAATTTGTTTTGTCACAGCAGAAAGTGGACAGTGCAAAAGTTATATAGCAAAAATTAGAGAACACTGGAATACAATAAGAATAATATACTGTGCACAACTGTACAGAATAGAAAAGAATAAACTAAAATACTATATACAATAGAATAAAATAAAATATACAATGGGATAAAAATAGAATACAAATGCTTTATACAACTAAGTAAAAATACAACTTTGCACGTGTGTGGGTTTGTGTGGTAAATGGTAAATGGCCTGTATTTGTATAGCGCTTTACTAGTCCCTAAGGACCCCAAAGCGCTTTACACATTCAGTCACACACACATTCACACACTGGTGAATGTGTGTTTGATCAGTTAAAGTCTTTGTTGTGGAGTCTGACATCAGTGGGGAGGAAAGACCTGTGAAATCTCTCCGTCCCACACTGTGGGTGCTGCAGCCACTGAAGGAGCTGCTCAGTGCTGTCAGAGTCTCCTGCATGAGGTGGGAGATGTTGTCCAACAGGGATGACTGCTTAGCCACCATTCTCCTGTCACTCATCACCTCCACTGGGTCCAGAGGGCATCCTAGAACTGAGCTGGCCCTGCGGATCAGCCTGTTCAGTCTCTTCCTGTCCCGGCAGAGATGCTGCCGCCCCAGCAGACCAGACTTTAAGTGACTTGTCAGGGGAACAGTGGTTTAAATCTCCCAGGATGAACTTGGGAGAATCCGGTGATAATTGTTCCAGTTTGTACAGATTGTTGGTGAAGTACTCTGTGGCTTTAGCTGCATCAGCTCTGGGGTTGATGTAAACCAAGATGATGAAAAGCTGTGGGAATTCTCGGGTGAGGTAGTAGAGGCGCAGGGAAACAGCCAGAAGCTTGATGTCTGTGGTGTACAGTTTCTCCCTCACAGTGACTGTAGAGGACCAGCTGTTGTTTAAATACAGACACACGCCGCCGCCTGTCCAGACGAAGAAGTGGTGAAAAGCCATCAATGTTCAGGCTGCAGCCGCAGCTAGATGAGGGAGTCACTGGTGTAGGTGAGCCTTGGGGTCATGTCGAGTGTCGGAAACAAAATCACAAAAATTAGGAAAAAGAAAATAATACAAATATACTGAGTAGACGGTGAAAAACAACAACGAAAACAGCATTAAAGTTAGAAAAAGAACGCAAAACTGCTCAGCTGACTGGCCGGTCGACGGCAAGAGCAGCGACCCAAAACCGAGACAGTCTGACCTCCCTAACTAACTCAAAACAGGAGAAAACTGGTGATCAAAAGAAACAGCAGCTCACCTCTACCCACTCCAATCCTCATCTCTTTCCATACTTTTTATTTAGACTTTTTGTTTAGACTATTTAGACTATTCGGGTCTCCCTTAAAGCCTTATTTAAGGCACATGCTGTGGCTAACTCCTCTGTGATTTCCATTCACCTCCCATGGCCGGCCATCCTTTAACTGCTCAGCCATTGCTGGATCTGCCCTATTGGACTTCATTTTTATCCGACCTTTCCAGTTGTGTACTCGCCGCTTCGGACCTGGATTGGAACCTCTGAGACTCCTAAGCAAGCTGAGACGCGCCTCTGTCAGGGATGACGTGGCTAAGAGCCGGATGGCATTGTTTAACTCAAGATCACTGGCGAATAAAACCTTCATCCTAAATGATCTTTTCCTCACCCTGCAGCTGGATGTTTTGCTCCTGACCAAACCTTGGATTCACCCCGGTGAACTTTTCTCTTTCTCTGAACTCCTTCCCCCTGACTGTTTTTTTTCCCAGCTCACCGAGACTTCCAGGGAAGGTTGGAGGCCAAGCCACAGTTTTCAAAAATAAACTTAAACTTCAGCGACTGCCTACTCCTACTTTCTCTTGCGTCGAGGCTCAATTATTTGACCTGACTGGCCCCCCTGTGACTCTCTGTGCTGTGATTTATCAGCCACCCAAATACAATAAGTCTTTTATTTCCGGATTTGCAGATTTCCCAGCTTCTCTTTTTTAAAATTATAACCGTGTTCATATTTCTGGTGATTTTAATATACATATCTGCTGCAAGAGGGACTCCTTTATGGAGGACCACAAGAGTCGTGCGCATTGAAATAAAGTATTCTGTGCTTAAATAATGAATTGTAGAATAAATTCTGCATTTGTAAATTCATTTTTGAATTCCACTTTAATAAACTGATTTTCAAAATGCTTTTTAAAATGGTGATTCCACTCCTCATATCAAAATCCATTTCCCGTTCCTGTTTGCTCAGGGATTAACATTTGGATTAGCTACTTCATTTTAAAAATCCTGCTGCAATGCAAATTAGCCACACCGTGGGATGTAAGGAGCTCTCTGATTGGTTGGACGAATGACTGTAGAAAGTCACTGGGTTGGACAGACACAGGCTGCCAGCCTGGATTTTTCTTCTCATAGCTTCGCCCTGCTAAGAAGTGTGTGTGCTTGTGCAAAGGCCGTTCAGCCTCAGGATTTACACTCGGCTCGACACGGAAATGTGAAGAATGAAGGGACCCTGCAGCGAAACAGAGAGCTCAACCTTTGACTGTGTGCCTGTTTATGCAGTCTGACCACCTGTTGAAGGTAACATGGCTAACGCTAGCATCACCGCACGTAGCCCCGTTATTTTAAGGTCATCTTAGTTTATGAAAGTTTTACGTCGCAGCTGTACGAGCTAGCTATGTGTTTTGTAAGCTGCTGTGCTCTTCACAAATAAAGCTGGAAGCAGCTCAGACTGTTAGAACCAGCACTGAGGGCTGTTGCACTTATAGTGTTAGAGCAACGGCTGCAGCCCACAGCCTTTAAACTAGCGATTAAAATGCTGACAGTAAACTCGTCAGTCCAGATGTTACCACATTACTTTATGATACTTACAGTTAAAACAACTGAGACAGGCTGATTAAAATAACAGCTGTCAGTTCTCTCATTCTGTCACGGCTGGGGCGGCAGTCGTGTGGAGGAAAAAGGAGAAAGGAGGATCCAATAGCAGACAATGGCGGAGGTGCAAGTGGGTTTTATTTACAGTGCACAAAACCAAGGTGTGGGCAGAACCGAACATAAACCTAAACTGTGAAAACTAATGCAAAATGGAGGACATGAAGCGAGGAGCAGAGAGACACGAAGAAACATGGAACAGTGCAGACTATATGGGAGGTTCACAGAGAAACACAGACTACGCCACAAGAACTACACTCAACAAAAATATAAACGCAACACCTTTGTTACTGCTCCCATTCCCCATGGGATGGACGTAGAGACCTAAAATTCATTCCGGATACACAATATAACCATCCCTCCCAAACAGTGGTCACAAATCAGTCCAAATGTGTGGTAGTGGGCACATCTGCCATATTGAGATAATCCATCCCACCTCACAGGTGTGCCACATCAGGATGCTGATCTGACATCATGAGTAGTGCACAGGTGTACCTCAGACTGCCCACAACAAAAGGCCACCCTGGAATGTGCAGTTTTTTGCGCTATTGGGGGTCTGGGGACCCAGAACCGGTCAGTATCTGGTGTGACCACCATTTGCCTCATGCAGTGCAACACATCGTCGCATGGAGTCTATCAGATTGTCAATTGTGGCCTGTGGAATGTTGGTCCACTCCACTTCAATGGCTGTGCGAGGTTGTTGGATATTCGTGGGAACTGGTACACGCTGTCGTATACGCCGGTCAAGCACATCCCGAACATGCTCAATGGGTGACATGTCCGGTGAGTATGCTGGCCATGCAAGAACTGGGACATTCTCAGCTGCCATCTGCCCTGAACAATGTGAACCATGATTCATCCGTGAAGCGCACACCTCTCCAACGTGCCAGACGCCATCGAATGTGAGCATTTGCCCACACAAGTCTGTTACGGCGACGAGCTGGAGTCAGGTCAAGACCCCGATGAGGACGACGGGCATGCAGTTGAGCGTCCCTGAGACGGTTTCTGACAGTTTGTGCAGAAATTGTTTGGTTGTGCAAACCAATTGTTCCAGCAGCTGTCTGGGTGGCTGGTCTCAGACGATCTTGGAGGTGAACCTGCTGGATGTGGAGGTCCTGGGCTGGTGTGGTTACACGAGGTCTGCGGTTGTGAGGCCGGTTGGATGTGCTGCCATATTCTCTGAAACGCCTGTGGAGACGGCTTATGGTTGAGAAATGAACATTCAATGTACGGGCGACAGATCTGGTTGACATTCCTGCTGTCAGCATGCCAATTGCACGCTCCCTCATTGCTTGTGGCATCTGTGGCATTTTGCTGTGAGACAAAACTGCACATTCCAGGGTGGCCTTTTGTTGTGGGCAGTCTGAGGTACACCTGTGCACTACTCATGATGTCAGATCAGCATCCTGATGTGGCACACCTGTGAGGTGGGATGGATTATCTCAATATAGCAGATGTGCCCACTACCACACATTTGGACTGATTTGTGACCACTGTTTGGGAGGGATGGTTATATTGTGTATCTGGAATGAATTTTAGGTCTCTACGTCCATCCCATGGGGAATGGGAGCAGTAACAAAGGTGTTGCGTTTATATTTTTGTTGAGTGTATAAATACACACACCAGGTAATCAGACATGGCACACAGGAGGGGACACAGCTGGAACTAATGGGCATAACGAGAGGCAGACCTACAAAATAAAACCGGAAACACCCAGACTGTTTTGCAACAAAAACACAGGGACCTGAACGGAGCACAGAGGGGAGACACAGGTAGGGATAATAAACACGACAACCAACCCAAAGAATTAATACAGAATCAGAATAAACACCAAACACAAGATGAACCCAAAAAGAAACACAAAACGCTGGGTCAACGACCCAGGATCATGACACATTCCTTATAGGAAGATCACACTACTGTTTTCAGTTCATTTAATATGTGAGTGCACAGATTCATTCTCAACTGGACATAAATCATGATCAAAGGATTCATCATTTATGATGAATAAAGAATTCACCAAATCCCAGCCTCTAAAACAGTGTGCTGAATCTTAGCATTGAATGTCCAGTATATTCTAATCAGTGCAATTTAAAGCAGGGGTCCCCAATCCCAGTCCATGAGGGCCGGTGTCCCTGCAGGTTTTAGATGTGTCCTTGATCCATCACAGCTGATTTAAATGGATAAATTACCTTCTCAACGGCTGTATCCCAATTCAGGGTCTGCAGCCATAAGTACGCAGCCTCAAAGTACGCAGCCTCAAGGGCCGCGTACTTATAGACCGCTAAGGCCGGAAGTGCGAGGCTTGTGAAATGGGACGGTCTAGCCTCCGTTGCGCTGCCCAGGTTGCCTAGCAACCATGATACTAACAGCTGGAAACGTGTCATACAGCTGTGTTTGACAGAAATGAAGGAGAAAATCTTTTGTTCATTTGTTTTTGTTTCTACATGAGCTTTGATCATTCTCTGTAAGATTAAGCTCAGCTATTGAACGGCGTATATTTTAAAGCAAAGGCTTTAAAACCAAGTTAGTACAAACGTCACTAATGTCACATAACTTTGCCGACATGTGGCCAACAGTAATGTTTTAATGTTCTTCGTTATTAAACATTTGCACATAAATAAGTGACATAATATTCAGTACTTAAAGTTTACTCTTCGGGCGCCCCTCATCCGCATTTCAGGGCCGCATTTCGAGCAGCCTTTGAATTGGGACAGCCTTCGGCGCGCCGCTGTGACGTAATCGGCCTTGAAATGCGTACTTTAAGGCTGCAGACCCTGAATTGGGATACAGTCAACATCAGTCTTGTAGTTCTCCAGAGGCCTGGTAATGAACTAATCATGTGATTCAGCTGTGTTGACCCAGGGTGATATCTAAAACCTGCAGGGACACCGGCCCTCGTGGACTGGGATTGGGGACCCCTGATTTAAACATTCACTGCACCTACAGTATCTACACTTGTGAGGTGCTACAACGTGCTGGTCCTGCAGGGACCAAACGTCTCCTGAAAACCATCCATAGAAAAGAATCTTTGACTGTCTGAGCTCATTGTCATATTCTCCACACTGCTGTATGGAGCTGTATTCAGCTTTCAGGGCACGCTTATATCACATTCATGTTTTGGGGCGTGAGCGAGTGTGATGGAGCGAGCCGCTCAGACGTGAGAACACAGCGGCCATTTTGGGAAAAAGTGTCTTTTATTGAGCCAGAAATGCACAAATATCCAACAGTAAGTGACACGGGGCCTCAGAGAGGTCAGCTGATCAGAACTGAACTCAAACAACTTCACTCCAAACTAACTGCTTAACACAATCAAAGTGAGCCGACCCACAAGAAACAAAGAGGACTTAACTATGTTTGTTGGGCAGCTTAGATAATGTCACTTCAGAAAACAATATAGCCCACATGGTTTTCACTGCCCTATGCATAGCCAAGAAAACTGTCCTCATGAACTGGAAAAATAAAAACAATCTTAATTCTAACCAATATAGAAATTATCTATTAGATTACATTAGTTTTGATACAGCCTCGGCCACCACATCAGATCAGTTGCTCTGGGCTCCTTTGATCGGCTCCATCACCTAGTGGGGGTGGGGGGTCATAGTTTGGTCCCGCCTTCAATGTTGTGATTGGTGTGGGGGCAGGGACAGGCTTAGGGCGTCGGGGGGTTCCCCGGAGGCATCTTCCTTGGGGGGCTCAACCCGGGGTAGCGGTCATGTCCGGTTGGGGGCTCTTTTCTGACTATTTCCTCGTGGCTACGTGCAGCGGGGCTAGGGGAGGGTCTGTGATGATGGACGTGGGTTACTGACCTGGTAGCCTGTCTGCCCCTGGGTGGGTCCGGGATGGGCGTGAGGGTCTGGGGGCACTCCATCTCTGGGCCGGGGCCCTGGCTGGGCTTCGGGGCCTTGGGTCCTGGTTTATGTGTTGCCGGGGTTGTGGGCGGGTGGGTGCACGGGAGCCCATCCCTGGCGCAGGGTGCCGCCGGTGTGTCGAGTCGCCTGTGGGGCTCTTCAACTGGTGGGGGAGATTGTTACACCTTGCAGGAGCTTTCCTCCCCTCAGGAACTCTCTGCAGGAGGGGGAGATACAGGAGAGGTGGAGGAAGATCTCAGCCTGGGCGTCTATTGTCTCATGTAGTCTGGAAGACGAGTGGATGGTGGGGTGGGTGCAGTTTTCTCTGTGGTGGGGCTGGGTGGACTGTCCCGGGCTCCGTGGGGCCGGGGGGCGCTGCTGCGCTGGGCCCCGGTCTGGATGGGCCTGGGCCCCCTTTTCCCTGGCTGGTCGCGGAGTGTGGGAGTGCCTACTGGGGTCAGCGGGGGAGCTGGCCCCAGGGAGGGGTCACTGCCCCTCCCTTCCTTCCCTCCCCATCTCCAGCTGCCTCCCTCCTCCCGCTCCACCACAACCACCCACACATGCAGGGCCTTGGAGTAGGGGTATGTCACCAGGATGCAGAGGAGGCTACCCCCCCCCCCCCCCCCCTGTCCCCTTCTGGCTGCCTCTGCCTCAATTTATCCCACAACTTAGACATTCACATTACTCACACCCTCATTACACATACATATAGGATCTTGGGGGTGGGCACAATACACGGAGTCCAAGTTACCATCAGGGTGTATACCTCACCCCTGGCATCGTTGCCCACCTCTCAATTTTAAATACATGTAGACATTGAGGGCCAACAGGAGGGACTATGCGCTTACCTGCTGCTCTCTGGCAGGTAGCTCCATGCCCTCCTGGGTTTTAATTGCACCTTAGAACACACATGCGTCAACACTACTATGAGCGGGTGGAGGGAGGTTTGGAGTCTTCTCTCACCCCCGTTCTCTGCGGCCTGCTGGAGCGGGGGGGGCTAGGAGGAGTTGGCCGTCCGGCTGCGGTCTGGGGTGTGGGGCCTCCCTGCTGCTGTGGAGTCGGGCCGGTCTGCCTCTCCCCACCGTAGGGAAAAGGGTAACACCACCTGGGTCTGGGTGCAGTTCCCCCCTCCAGGGGCAAGGGTACCTAGACCCGGTTGGTAGAGTACGCTTGGGGAGTGTGATCGCGTATACAGCGTCTCTTTATGTCTGTCTCCACGTCGGTTGAGTGTGAAGTGCACATGAGAGCATGAGGGTGGGAATGGATGTTTGTGTCTGTGTGTGCCTGTATGTTTGTGTCTATATGTCAGGTTGGGTATCAAACGCCACCTCTCTGGGGACATCTCGGGCCTTCCAAGGTTTGGAGGCCTATCTCCACCCACCACCACTTCCCCTGCCGGTGGCGGACTCCCTCAGGTGTCGGTGCGTTGGTGGTTCTTTGTATCTGGGAGTGGGCGTCCGGGTACACACCGGCTCACTCCTTGGCGGCCGCTTATTGGGGCTCGCTCGGGCCATTTCGGAGGTGGGGTGCCCCCGGCCTCTCGGCCTGGGGCTCGGTCACTCAGGCGCGGCTGGCTGCCGGCGGAGCCCACGGGCGCATCACTGCAACTCCCCCTGGCTTCTGCTCCGCGGCTGCTGAATGACCCCTCATCTGGGACTCTCCTCAGCTCTTACTGGGACAGTGGCGCAGCTGCCCCTCTGTGGGTCTTCCTTGGTCTCTTGTGTTCTGGGGGCCTCTGGATGTCTGGAGTTTTGATCTCCTCCATACCCGCTTGATACCATAAAGGACAGGGCTGTGGCTCCCCACACTCCCTAGCAGATCATTACATGGAGAAACCTTTGGAATGCAAGCATGCACACAGGTGTACACATGGGTATTCACAGACGCGGACTAAAGCTTTCTTGGCTGCTGCCTCAAAGCACACTGTGCGCTGTCTATCTTGTGTGCTGAACAATATCGTCTATTATTTAGTAACTATTGATATCTATGACTAGCTAGTTTATTGTGATGGTGCTTTTTTTTCCCTATTATTATGTTGCTCTTTGTTGTTTGCTGTCTCCTCTGTTTGTTTGTTTTTTTTCTCCATACAGGTGACCCAGGAGTTTTTTTTGTTGTTTGTTTTATTTTTTATTTTTTCTTCTCTCTTCCCCCCCTTCTCACCGTCTCTTCTCCCCTTTGGTTTTCTTTCTTTCTCTCCCCCTCTTTCTTTCATTCTTTCCCCCTGTCCTATAAAAAAAAAAAAAAAAAAAAAAATGACAAAGGATGAACTGAAGCTCCGCCATCACGTGATGTCACATGCTGCTGTTTCTGATGTCACTTAAAAAAAAAAATAAAAAAAATACTGGCTGATCAGAGCAGTGTGAGACATGAGGGCAACACAAATACCAACAATCATCCAACAATAGCGGTGTAACAAAACTTGTTCTTTGTGACAAGATAAACACACCTTTACAATATTGTCCACAGAAATGTACAAGCAGGAACATTTTAACTGCTGGAGCCATCTATTAAACTTCTTTATACATAAGCCATTTCTGTGACACTTACACTTATAACAGCAGGACCTGGTTATCTCACCCGTGCCTGCACTGATATTATAACTGAGTACTCATGATGAACTCAGTGATTCAGGGTTTTCCCACACACGGAGCTCAGTTACAAACCTGAATGAGGTTGTTGACATGGCACAACAGGCCATCTTCAAGAAGCTTTAAAAAACAAAAACAATGAGTTTCAATATGTTTGATTGTTTTTTGGCTTTTTTCAACACGTAAATGCTAAAATCATCATCATCATCATCATCATTTATTTATTTATATAGCACTTTAAAAACACACCTGGTAGACCAAAGTGCTGTACAATACTAATATGCACACAGTGTTGGGAAGGTTATTTTTAAAATGTATTCCATTACAGAATACAGAATGCATGCCCCAAAATGTATTCTGGAACGTATTCTGTTACATTACTCAATGAGAGTAACGTATTCTGAATACTTTGGATTACTTAATATATTATCATGCTTTTACAACTACATGAATGTCCTATTGCTGTGATTTATTACTGTTACTGAAGGTCCGCGGCTCCGAACCATAGTAAAGGGACCTCTGGCTAATATGTCGGGTTCGTGTCGGGCTCAAACTAGCTTTACTTTGTTGTCTGGGTCAACTTTGCTTGCGAGAGACAGAGAGAGGTGTTGAAAGGCTGCTCCAATGGAACTTGTTGTTTTTGGAGGAAAACACGAACACAGCGTACAGTCGAGTCTTAATAGCTTACTTACAACTGGGCTCGTCAGGCTCTCTTCTTGGCTGCAGTAGTTATTATTATATTTACATGCTTCCAGCTCCCGTTTCTGCTCGATGACAGCTCTACTTTTCCTTTTTCTCCCTCCTCGCGCTCACAGACACATAACAGGTATGGCAGTCCATTCTCCCTGCAGCACGGACTACACTGCCCATGATGCTACATTCTTTAGAGCTATGCCTGTAACATTCTGCCTGTTAGCTTAGCACAACAACAACAGAAAGGCCTCTCTCACCCAGGAAACACGCAGAGAGAGAGCGTCACCCTGTAACCATGGCAACCATAACGCCGCCACCTGGAACAACAGAACGTAGCTGTCAAACAAAACCCAAACAGTCCTGACCCGCCACAATATGAAACAGGAAAGTACCGCAGTGTAATCCATTTATTTCAACAAAGTAACTGTATTCTAAATACCACCTTTTTAAACGGTAACTGTAACGGAATACAGTTACTCATATTTTGTATTTTAAATACGTAACGGCGGTACATGTATTCAGTTACTCCCCAACACTGTATGCACATAGTAATAAAATCAGACATAGCAATAAAATAAAAAATAAAAAAAAAGAAAGAAATGAATGAATGAATAATAAAAAAAAAAGATAATAATAATATCAGTTACCCACAGAATTAAAAGCGGGGGAATAAAAATAGCTTTTTAATAAAGACTTGCACTGATGTAGCCTGTCTAATATGGAGAGGAAGGTTATTCCAAAACATCCAAAGCGCAGAAACGGAGAAAATCAACACTTGAATATTTATTAAACCTTTACAATTAAAAAAAAGAACTTAAAAAAGAGAAGAATAGAAATATCCTTTACTGTCCCTCACTGGGTGAGTGTTCCAGCAGCACAGTGACAGGTGTAGGTGGTCTGGCCTGACACTGTGATTGCTGTGTTCTCTGTGTTTTGTTATGCGAATGATGAGACGAGTTGACTCTCGCTTTGCCAGCTGAGGCAGGTTTATCCTCTCAAAACTGTTCAAATAAAAACAAATTCAGTGCAGCAACTTCATATGACTGGACGTCTGCATGCACACCTCTCCCCAGCAGGGCCTCTAGCCGACTGAGGTGTGACATCACAACAAACCTCATTATAAATCAAGCTGCTAAAATAATGAAATATACATATAAACATATATAACAAATTAAAATGCACTGCATCGTGACCATATAGTAACAGTGTGAGACAAAATGCACAAGTGGAACAAATAGGGATGGGTATCGTTTAGGTTTTATCCGAATCGGTACTTTTGAAACGGTGGCGGTGCTCAAACCGGTGCTTAAAGAATGGAGAACACAAAATTGGTCCAAAAACCTCTCATGTTCAGCAGTTTTTTTGTAAAAAGATAACAATGTTAGCCTTTTCTGCAGCTATGGGGCATATGGTATCACTCTTGGCTGGAAGCAGTGCTTAAACAATGGAAAAAACACAAACTTTATCCAAAAACCTCTCATGTTTAACTGTTTTCCACTTTTTCTTTGGTCATTTTAGCCTTTTTGGCCAGGGTGAAGGGAGTATCTGCCATCAAACAAGAAGACAGCCGCATGTAGCTATGATGATGTTTGCTAGTTCACCTTACTGCATTAATGTAATAACGTGGTTAGCCTACTCAGCGTAAATTACACGCGAACAACATTAAGCTACTCACGCAGAGAAGAACGGCTGCTGCTGCCATCATCATCCTCATCATTTCTGCTACACTGGCAGGGCTAGGAGCCAGGACTCTCCTCTTCGGGTTTTTGGGGGATGTTGCTAACTCCGGGTCCGATAACAGGCAACCCACCCGCAGTAGATGTGCTCAGTGTGAGGTCTCGCAGCAAGCTATCAAATACGGCGCATTTCTCAGCTTTTAAAAAAAACGCTATGCGTCGCCAGGTGTTTCATCGGATTTGAGGTGTTACCTCCTTTGACAGTATCACAGTATCAGCTTAAAGCACTTGTTGCAGGCTGCTGAGTTTGCATATTTTGCTGTGAAGTACAGCCAGACTTTTGACCGCTTCGCCTTGGACATTTTTAATCTGTAGCTCTGCTCTAAAAGAACGTACGTACCTGGGCCCGCCTACTATCCTCGGAAACGTAAAATGATTGGCTAGAAGTGTATCACAGCTCAGGAAAAAAAAGCACCGGAATAAAGCACCGAAATGTGCGCTGCTTTTCGGTCTGGTTACTACCGTTTATGTCAGAACC
Organism: Astatotilapia calliptera; assembly: GCF_964374335.1. Taxonomy (NCBI): domain Eukaryota; kingdom Metazoa; phylum Chordata; class Actinopteri; order Cichliformes; family Cichlidae; genus Astatotilapia; species Astatotilapia calliptera. The sequence continues at coordinate 78,468,390 of NC_137424.1, read as the reverse complement.
GGTGCCATCATGGCACCGGACACCGGTACCCATCCCTAGGAACAAACAATATTTGAATGACTTCAATTACTTTAACTGTGTTTAATCGCTCTGTAACCGGAACAGGAAGTGACTCTGTGGGACGTCAAAGGTCACACAAAGAAAATAAAAGCTCCCAAAATATAAATACAGAAAATAAATATATATACATATGCATGTCCATAAACAAGACTGACAAATGAAAATAACACCACAGGATGGATCTTTGGTGAAATACAAATGGTCTTTTTAATACACCTGTTACACATGCATGGAGCATGCAGATTCACAAAAAAGTAAAGAATCTAAAAATAAAAATAAGAAGTGAGAGACTGTACAGAAAGTAAAGGAAAGAAAAACACAAATATCTACCTGGTGTATCTTTACCTCAAAGTGACTCATGGAGTCTCTGTCTGTGTGTCCTCAGTTTCCCAGCATGCCTCAGCTGTGGAGCTGTATGAGGGGGACTCGTTCATCCTGCCCTGTCAGTATAACACTTTCGCTCTGACTGACCCCACAGTGGTGTGGAGTCGCTCCGACCTCAGTCCTCCAACCGTCCACCAGCGTCAGCTTCAAGGAGACGAACTGAAAGATCAAAACCAGCGTTACAGCGGCCGAACATCCATGAAGACTGACGCTCTGGAAACTGGAGAGCTCAGCCTGAACCTGACCAACCTCCAACTGTCTGACAGCGCCACCTACACCTGCTCCGTCACAGACCTTAGATATGGCTACATGAAACTGGGCGATGTACAGGTGCAGGTCAAAGGTCAGCAACAAACACTCGGATCACTCGGTTTTATCATTCAGATAAAACTTTATTATTTTACTGCTGAAAACACATGTTGACTACAAGTATCTTGGCTTGAGGTATATTCAGTAAAATATATCATTACATTCAGTCAGAGGTCAAAGGTCATGTTGTTCTTTGTGTTTCTCCACAGAACGGTTCCCATCTTGGGCCAAAGCTCTCCTGGTTCTCCTGATTCTTCTTGTGGTTTCTGGAGGTCTTTTATTTCATTTCTGTCACTATTTCATGTCAGGTGAGTGTCTCCTCCTACACTACCCATAATGCCGATGGTTAGCAGGTGTCCTCTGGTGGCTCCTTGACTGTGGCTCACACAAACTTGTTCCAGAAGCTGAAAGAGTTGAGAGTTACAAACAGCTGATACAGAGAGCTGAAGAGAAACTTCCAGGTTTGTTCCAGAAGTCAGAAAACCTCCTTCAGACTCAGTCATTGATCAGTGAAACAGCTCCACAACATGACTTTACTAAACAGTGTGTGTGCTTCACTGCATTGATCTGACACAGAGGCTGTATGTGTACAAGCTGTTCTTCTTCTGTGGTGGTAAACAGCAGGCTGACATGGGCTGTATCCCAATTCAGGGTCTGCAGCCTTAAAGTATGCAGCCTCAACGATCCTCAAGGGCCGCGTACTCAAAGACCGCTAAGGCCAGAAGTGCGAGGCTTGTAAAATGGGACGGTCTAGCCTCCGTTGTGCTGCCCAGGTTGCCTAGCAACCATGATACTAACAGCTGGAAACGTTTCATACAGCTTTGTTTAACAGAAATGAAGGAGAAAATCTTTTGTTCATTTGTTTGTTTCTTTCTACATGAGCTTTGATCATTCTCTGTAAGATTAAGCTCAGCTATTGAACGGCATATATTTTAAAGCAAAGGCTTTAAAACCAAGTTAGTACAAACGTCACTAATGTCACATAACTTTGCCGACATGTGGCCAACAGTAATGTTTTAATGTTCTTCGTTATTAAACATTTGCACATAAATAAGTGACATAATATTCAGTACTTAAAGTTTACTCTTCGGGCGCCCCTCATCCGCCGTTTTTTTTTTTTTCCCGGCAAAATTATCCACACCCATCGCCGCGCTATGCATTCTGGGATATGTTGGGCCACGAAGTCTACACCGCCACATCCTTGAAGTTCAGGGAAATGAAGGATAAATTTGAGGGCCGCATTTCGAGCAGCCTTTGAATTGGGACAGCCTTCGTCACGTCAATGTGACGTAATCGGCCTTAAAATGTGGCCTTTAAGGCTGCAGACCCTGAATTGGGATACAGCCATGGAAACATGTGCTGACAGTAAATGTTCCTCCTTTTGTATCAGTCATTGATCCCCCTGTTTCTCAGGTTTTAATGGTCGAGTAGAAGAATTATTATGTATCAATTATGTATGAATTTAAAAAAAAACTGGAGGTCATCAAGGTTGTTGACTTTAAGACATGCTGGTAGTTTAACTCTTATCTTTTCTCATAGATTAATAAAGCTGGGTTTCATCTGCAACCCAGCTGTTGATGAGGTCTGCCCCGAGTTCCTGAAGGCTGCGGGAGTATGGGGTGTCTGGCCCATTGTTACGGGCCATTCGATCCCTATACAACCGTTGTAAGAGCTTGGTTCGGTTCGCATTGCCGGCAATAAGTCGGATTCGTTCCCGGTGCGTGATGGGCTCCGCCAGGGCTGCCCTTTGTCTCTGGTTCTGTTCATAATTTTTATGGACAGGATTTCTAGGCGCAGCCAAGTGGCGGAGGGCTTTCGCTTTGGTGGCCTCAGAATCTCATCTCTGATTTTTGCAGATGATGTGGTTCTGTTGGCTTCATCAGGTGAGGGCCTCCAGCTCGCACTGGAACGGTTCGCAGCCGAGTATGAAGCAGCGGGAATGAGGATCAGCACCTCCAAATCTGAGGCCATGGTTCTCAGCCGGAAAAGGGTGGAGTGCCCACTCCGGGTCGGGGATGAGTTCCTGCCCCAAGTGGAGGAGTTCAAGTATCTCGGGGTCTTGTTCGCAAGTGATGGGAGAAGGGAGCCGGAGATCGACAGACGGATTGGGGCTGCAGCTGCAGTAATGCGGACCCTGCACCGGTCCGTCGTGGTGAAGAGGGAGCTGAGTGTAAAAGCGAAGCTCTCAATTTACCGGTCGATCTACGTCCCTACCCTCACCTATGGCCACAAGCTGTGGGTAGTGACCGAAAGAACGAGATCGCGGATACAAGCGGCGGAAATGAGCTTCCTCCGAAGGGTGGCTGGCCTCTCCCTTAGAGATAGGGTGAGAAGTTCGGCCATCCGGGAGGGGCTCAGAGTAGAGCCGCTGCTCCTCCACATCGAAAGGAGCCAGCTGAGGTGGTTCGGGCATCTGACAAGGATGTCTCCTGGGCGCCTCCTGGGTGAGGTGTTCCGGGCATGTCCCAACGGGAGGAGGCCCCGGGGCAGACCCAGGACACGCTGGAGAGATTATATCTCTCGGCTGGCCTGGGAACGCCTTGGTGTTCCCCCGGATAAGCTGGAGGAGGTGGCTGGGGAGAGGGGGGTCTGGGCCTCTTTGCTTAGGCTGCTGCCCGCGTGACCCGGCCTCGGATAAAGCGGATGAAGATGGATGGATGGGTTTCATCTGCATATCAGTGAAAATGTTTACATTGTTTTCTTATATTATAAGAGAAAGATTTATAATTTGAATAGAACTGGTCCCAGTACAGAACCTTTTGGAACTCCATGACTAACGTTTGTAACTGAGGAAGAATCCTCATGAATCTATGAGATGGATATGACAGAAACCACAGCAGCAGCATAATTACTTTACTGTCAATGCTTTCTGGTGTATCAAATGCAGCACTGAGGCGCAGTACAGAGGTAGGTTTACTGTAAGGAGGCCATCAGATGATTATTAAAAAATGTTACTACAGCTCATGTTGTGCTTTGTTGTCCTCTCAGTCCCCTGGGTGGAGGTGGATTCAGGGGTGGAGTCTGTCCAGCTGATCTGCGAAACCACAGTTTGTCTGCCTAAAGATGCTAAAGTGGAGTGGAAGGATGCAAACAACAGGAAGGTCCACGTGTATGAGAATGGCTCTGACCGACCTGAAGAACAGGACGATAAATACAACGGTCTAACGAAGATGAAGAGAAACTTACTGGAACCTGGAGACATCAGTCTGACCCTGAAATACCCCACAGACGGAGACAACTCCACCTACACCTGCACCGTCTACAGCAGGGAGGGAAACATCCTGATGAAGAAACAAGTGGAGCTGAAAGTCAGAGGTCAGTGCTGTAGATACAGGTCAAATGTCAGAGGTCGGTGTTGTGGATACAGCTGACATACTCATGATGGCGGTTCAGTCTCAGTGGCTCCATCCAATAATGTTACAGTGTTAGCATGTCTGATGTTTGTGGCTGTTTTGGTTTTTATTTGATTTCCAGCCAAAACATTTGGGTTTGGGAGGAAAAGTGTTCTAGCTCTAATGTACAGCTGTCATATTAGAAATAGAAGCAGCTCTGATTTTAGTGCTCAAAGAAATCTATGAAATTATGAATTCACACATGAACAGTTTTCTGCAGCGTTCCTCTCGGCCTTATTTGCAGCTCCACTCTTGTTTTTGCTCTAATAATTATTTCTCTCCATGAGCTGTTTCTCTGCCTGAAGGAGGCGCCACTCCATCGCTTCATTTAGTGCAGAACAAGAGTCACATGATGCTGCTCTGTGAACACCAATCACACTTTGTACAGCTCATGTTGTGTTTGTTGTCCTTTCAGTGTGTCAGGTGGAGGAAGGGGCGGAGTCTGTGCTTTGTCCTCGCCTGAATGGTCACGGTGCTGTTACGCGATACTACAGCTCCGACTCAAAGGATGACCTGCACGTTAGATACCTGGACGGAGAAGACAGCGGTATTGTCGTCGTTGGAATAAATCGACCAAAAGCTAAAAATGCCATAAACAAAAATCTTGTGAAAATGATGTTTGAAGCTGTGGAGGACATCAAGAAGAATAAAAAAGTGCGCAGTGTAATTTTATGTAGTTTGGTTCCTGGTATATTTTGTGCAGGTGCAGATCTGAAGGAGAGGGCCAAGATGCACCAGAGCGAAGTGGGACCATTTGTATCCAAAGCACGAGCCCTTATTACAGAGCTAGGAAACCTGCCAGTACCAACAATTGCTGCAATTGATGGTGCTGCCTTAGGAGGAGGCTTGGAAATGGCCCTTGCTTGTGACATCAGAATTTCCTCCAATACTGCCAAAATGGGACTAGTTGAGACTAAACTTGCAATTATTCCTGGAGCAGGTGGTACACAACGTCTCCCTAGGGTGATTGGCGTCTCTCTTGCCAAGGAGCTCATCTTTGCTGCACGAGTGGTTGATGGAACACAGGCGCAACAAATGGGTCTTGTCAGTCATTCTGTGGAGCAGAATAACAGTGGAGATGCTGCCTACTTGAAGGCTCTGGAGCTTGCACGGGAGATTAACCCCCAGGGCCCAATTGCAATAAGGATGGCAAAGTTGGCAATTAACCAGGGGATAGAGGTGGATTTATCTACAGGTCTGGCAATAGAAGAGGCTTGTTATTCCCAGGTGATACCAACCAAAGACCGTTTGGAAGGCTTGTCTGCTTTCAAGGAGAAGAGGCAGCCTCAGTACAAAGGGGAATGAAGTCATCGTTCCAGAATCGATCAGTTCTGCCTTCAGCTCTGCTACTGTTCCACTGCTTCCAACATAAATTATGGGTCAGACTAAACTCGTCAACACATTAGCCCTTAAATCATAGTTGACAGCTGGACCTTAGGGGTCGTTGTGGCTGGTGTTTCAGGCTAAAGCACTTTCTGACTTTGTTAATTCTATTCACGTTTATTTATATAGTGACAATTTATGACAGCAGTCACCACAAGGCGCTTTAAATTGTAAAGTAAAGAATTTACAACTAATCACATTAAGATTTGGAGAAACAAAGCAAACTAACCCAGCTAAGTTAAATGTGTCCTGCTTATGGGGCGCCGTTTGTAAAGTGAAACATGCTGAAATTAACGGCAACATTTTTCCACATTTAGCTCAAAACCTTACAAAAACATATTTTTTCGAGTAATTTTTTACAACATTTAGTAAAATATTTGTAACTTTTCATCAAATGTTAAATATTAAATCTAAATATTAAATCTAAATGTTAAATATTAAATCTAAATATTATATTTAAATCTAAATCTAAATGTTAAATCTAAATGCTAAATGTTAAATCTAAATATTATATTTAAATCTAAATCTAAATGTTAAATCTAAATGCTAAATGTTAAATGTTAAACCTAAATGTTTAGGCTAATATGCAAATTTATTGTACGGATCAACGGAAATACCAAAATAAAAGCTTCGGAGTTCTTATAGGACAACCACAGAGATGAGTCCATTATCAGAGGCGATTAGATCATTCGTAACCTTCAGCAGTGGTCAGTATGCACTCCAGATCCTGACCTCATCTACCACAACTACTCTTCCAAAATAAGAGGAAAGTTGGAGATTGCTCTACAATGAGCTAAGGCAACTGAATCAACTAAAGGCATTTTAGTATTTTTATTGAGCTTCAGTATTTATATCTTCAGTGACGGTGATTCTGATGGTGGTGATGGCCGTACTCTTCAAACAGTTTGGTCTGTTTTGGTGTCACCATAGTCTTAGTCTTCAAAAATAATCTAAGAACAGAGAGTTTGGTACAAAAATTTATTTCCATTTGAAACCCTAAAATATTTCATAACATCTTTCCAAAAACATCCATGTTTGCAAGATTGAAAGATTAAAATGAGCTAAAATACAAGGATAAAAACGCGTGACATGACCATCCGGACCAACAACCACACAGGGCTGAAAAACTGTGTGGCTGTGTGGCAGCTGAATAGCCATGCCTAATGAAGTGACTAGTGGGTTGATATACACTGAGCTGTAAAATATAAAGTTAAATAATCTGCCCCCGCTAAAAAAATAAATAAAAGCAAATATGATACAAATAAAAACAAATATATATTAAACCCACTGAGTTAATGCAATAGTTAAGTTAAACCCCTTACATAAAAGATGCACTTGGAATCACAAACTTGATTGTTTTTTAAAATCCATTGCAGTGGCGTAGAGAGGCCAGACTACAAACATTGTCAAATATTCACAAATATTCAAATATTTACAGAAATGACTGTGAAAAGCTGATGAACACGAGAGCTTTCTGTGTGTGTTATTGTACTGGTGGGCAATAAATAGTTGTATTTACAGCGATGCTTTAAGAATTGCAGTGTTTTTCTTAGAAAAAAGGTGAAAATAGCTATCTGGAACCCTCTGTCTCATCAGTAATTTCAGCCACTGATTAGATTGTTTTAACACATTTTTTGTTTTCTTTTTACCCAGAAAAAATCATCACTACAAGATGAGGGGTGGCATCAAACTGTTGATAAAAATTAGACCTTTCATATTATGTAACTTTTGATCACCCACCCATCCCACGTGACCCTTGATAGTTTACTGGAAATGCAACTTTTCTTCTGTAAATCATCACTAAAAAACCTGAACATCCAGGATACCAAACAAACCCTGAATTCATCAAGCTAATGTTACTAATATCTGTGTTTTACAGACCATCTCAGGACTGAAATTCTAGTATTTAGACGATTACTTAAAACAAATATATATGTGTCTCTGTATGTTTCACTGATACAGTTTATGAATAGAGCTTTCTGCTTTCATCTCGAGCCTTTCATCGATATAAGGCAACTTATGGCTTCAAGAAATACCACATGACACAGTGATGACCAAAACGCCACAATTCAGAGTTTAAAATGTGGAGTCCCAATCCAGTGGGAGATATTACTGTGACTATGTCTGTGTTTTATACTCTCCATGGGTCAAACAACAATATATCAGTCCTGCTTTTTGCCACTTCTCAGCACCACTTTTCCTGGTCAGTCAGCAACAGAACGGTTTGGAAACAACTCAGTTTTCCAGAAGTAATGAAATGTTTTTCTTCAACTAATAGCAGCAGCGCTATACTTGATCCACTTATGTATTTGGGTTTAATAAAAAACAAAACTAATGACTGGATATGTGTTTGCCTTGCGAGCACAGTTTTAGTTTAGGAGTCAAATGTAATCATTTAGTTCTTAAAAATATGAAAATAAAGTGATTGAGTTATAAGCAGACTGTCCTGGGACAAAAGAAACTGATTGTTACAATTATTATGGTACTACTTTATCTTAAAGGCGGTTTAAATACCATCTCAGCAATAAGGTCCAATTGGAGACGAGAGAGGGTGTCATTGTAATCCTCAACCAGAAGAGGATATGAAACAAGCGCAAGTATAAAAATATGAATTACTATTACAATTTACATATAGACATTATACATGTTCTATATGGACATTAATAACAACATAAACAACACAAACTATACAATAATACTTTGACAGATGAATCAGCATCAACAAGCTGTCAGTAATAACACCTCATTGCATTACATCCATAACAGCCAATCTCAACATAATCAACATAACATGATGTTTAATTCCTTTCAACTTTGATCCTTAATCGTTGCTCATGTTTTACTATTTCTGTGTTTACATTAGATGTGAATTTTTATGGACGTCCCCCAAAATTTGGAAGCTGCATTATTTTCTATGTTATATTTCTACTGTGAAGGAAGTTCAACACAGCCCAGCTTCCTTTGAGGTAGTTGGCTCGACAAAACCTAAAACCTCATATAGCGATAACCGAAATCAGGGCAGCTATCAGTTATTATCAGTGTTAAGCCTTGAGTTCTCCTTCAGGCTAGTTAAAAATGGGTGTTTAATGATCTCTATGAGTGCTGGCTACTCCAGCCAGAGACATTACATTAAATTCTATAAAGAACATAAAATTTAATTTATTATTCATTTAATTCATTGTAACTACATAAGACCCAGCAGCAGCAAATAGGCACACCGAAGCCCGGTGATTTGCTGGGGGGGAAAGTAAAATAAAAAATCATGATCACTTTCCTGAATAAAAAGGATTCCATGACATTGCTCTGGAAAATAAACTTTGTGGATCTTGAACATGTGGCTTGTACATGTACATTAAACCCATACTTTTATTGAATATATTGTTTGCATTCATGCTGTACTCGTAAAATGACTCAGAGCAAAGGTGTCTAAATAATTTAAAAGCTTTCTTAGATGCATTTTTTCAGACTACCTTTAAGATTACCATAAAGACCATAAAACCACAAATACAGACGTGACTTTGGGGCCATTTGGTCACGACAGCATGGATGTACTGTTGACTTGGAGCTCATGTACAGACCAGTCAATGCAGAAATATCAGAATTCACAGAAACAGAAACGATACCAGTTCTTTCAATAGACCTACTTCATTTTTATTACACACAAAGACAGAGGTTATACACAAATAAACAGTTGCAAAATCAAAATGGCAAAATATAACAGATCTAAAGACTGATCTGGATTACTCAGAAAGAAAAGAACAAAGAAAATCAAAGACACAACGATGATTTAACGCCCACATTTCATGTCCGCTTCACTTCTCTACTCTAAGCACATACATGGCATATAAACAAAAGCGATGCACTTACTTCCTAGAACTACTTTCTCTACTGACACCATTTTCTACGTCTGGGTACGGTTTTAGATTTAATATGTAATAACTTGCTCTATAACATGTTAATTAAATGAACCTTTAATTAATATACCAAAAACAAAACAGACAAAACACACATCAAAATTATTAATACAACATTTTATCAACGTCACTTTAAAATTGACAGCAAATGCCTGCAGAGCCTGTTACAAGTATTTTCTAACAGTGTGCATTGAATCGGAAAAACAAACAAAACTAAAGTCAATGAAGAATTAAACTCACAAAATTATTTAAGTACACTTTGCTGTGCTCATTATCAGCTCTGCATTTAAGTAAATTGACTTGGTGTGATGATTTATCACACAGTGACCCTTTATGCAGTACCTCTGTTCATCCTCTGCCTGAAAACACATTTAGGGCAGGTGTCAAGTCTTTAAGTTCAAATAATGATCATTTGGGACTCTGCCGGGTTCAACATAGCCAATGGCTAGTAACAAAGTTTATCGGGAAGTTGACTGCGTGTGCGAATGACTTGTTTGTTTCTGAAAATTCTGCATGATAAACACTTAAATTTTTATTTGTATTTGTCTATACAACTTCTTGGTGTTCATTGCCATCTGCTGGATAGTTTGTACAACTACAACTAGTGATGATGACAGTAATAAGCAAGAAGCACTCAGGGAGCCCAAACTTAAGCCAAGGCAGCTCAGTCCCTGGGCAACATTTACTTTTAAGGGGATAGCGTTGTATTTTGTGTATGTCCATTTCGTTGTCTTTCTTCTTTTTACACATACTTTAAAATTTAAAGTATGTGTAAAAATAACAGATTTTGGGGTCAACTTGAAAGAAAGACTGATGTGAAATGTAAACGTGAGGTCAGAGGTCAAGTGTGAAATATTTAGAGACTTTATATAATCATTCCCAATATTTGCTATTTGTCATCAGTACAAACAACGGCAGTAAGAAACATAGTTTAAATAGCATTATTATCACTATGACCTTCAGATCAATCTACTGACATGTTGACCTCCTGAATTTTGAGCGTCACATACTTGCCCGTCTGTCTTTTCTCTAAAAAAGCAGCTTCATCTTCTTCCTGAGCTTTTTTTCTGCAGCGACATAGAGGAATGGGTTGATGCAGCTGTGCAGCAGAGCCAGGCAGTGGGTTGCAACCAAGGCTGTGTTTAACGACCTCCTCGTATCACAGTCATGCTGTACCAAATCAGCCCTCAGCAGTATGTCTATCACCATGGTTATCTGGTATGGTGTCCAGAGGAGCAGAAACACAACCACGATGGTTACGATCACCCGCATGGCTCGGTGCTTCTGGAAACCGTGAGTGAGCAGCAGCCGTGAAACAGTGATGCTGTAGCAGGAGAGCATGACAATCGCAGGGACCAAAAAGCCAAAAACACGAATGAACCCCTGAATCGTGAGCCTCCATGCGGTAGAGATGTCAAAGCGAAAGAAAAGAGTAGGCAGAGCAAGGGCACAACCGAGAACCCACACCACTGTGCAGAGGATCCTGCTGCACATCTTTTGGTGACTCTTCAGTGTCTCCCTGGCGCGCACAATCACAAGGTAACGATCGATGCTAATGCAGGTGAGGAAGATGATGCTGGTGTAGAAGTTCGCATCCATGACGATGTGGAGGAGTTGGCAAAGGAAGTCTCCTAAGAGCCATCCTCGAGTTAGTGCTGCAACACAGAACTGAAGCGTTAAAGCCAGCAGTCCATCTGCTATGGTCAGTTGGAACAGGTACACATCTGATGGAGCCAAAATTTCTTGGCTGGTTCTGATCACCCATCCTACCAGCAGGTTTCCGAATATGGCCAATACAGAGATGACTGTGAAGATGACGCACAGGATCACAACTGCTGTAGGTTCCAAAGGTTCATATCCACATTCTAAGGTATCTGGATCTGGAGAGAATGATTCTCTCGATTCGTTGTAATCATAGGAATAATTGTTCCGAAAGAAATCATCTTCAAAGACAAATGACATGGCTGTGGACAGAAAACAATGATATTTTAACCATAGCAATAAAAGCAACGGTTTAGCCAAAAGTAAATATACAAAAAACAAAAATCAAACAAACTGGAAGTGTATGCACAAAAATAAAGAGATGACAACACCAACTTCGGATTTTATCCTGAAAATGATCAAGACTTGACTTGACAGGCACAAGACATCGCAGCTCCTTTTTCATTTTGATGTTTTCATTTGCTTTGAAGTTTCTGATAGATGCTGATCAAACAATTTTAGGACCATGAACAGCACACACTGTTTTCAATGTGATCGCATGAGCTGTCTAACACCCGTTTTACTGGTGAACCTACACAAATTCAGCTGCATGAGCTTTGACAATACGTGAGACATAGATTGAGCAGTTTAGTACATCTGGCCCCAAGTCTAATTGTTTGTCTAACCCTCAAAAAGACACAAAACCAAGATGCTGATTTTGATGGACCCCAAATTCTAACACACATCAACACTATCATGGCTTAGGTGGGCATTTGGTGATGCCAGGAGGAGTAAAAAGAAGACAGGTGACAAGGCCCTGCTTACCTACTCACCTGTGTGCAGCAGACTATCGAAAATCCAAAAAGGACACAAGAAAAACAGCAAAGAGAACAAAAGCACAATAAACCCTGATTTCTCTGTGACGTCCTTTTTTGTATTATACCAAGTAGAATTCGTGCAGATAGCAACAGCTTTGCAAACACATTTCCTGTTTCTGCCATATGTGTGAATCAGGTAAGACTGAGGAACCAAACGGCGAAACTAAGTTACAAAAATATTGCTAAGTTACAACATACAAAAATCTAAACTGTGAGGAACTCCAAACCAAACTAACTGGGAGGACACACAGCTGGAGAGAGAGATCATAACAACATCTTTGTCACAAATTTGTGGGGTTAAAGTGGATGAAGGTCATAGTAGACTACAGGAGGTCCAGTAGGATCTGACTTGATTCGTATTGCTGCTAACCCCACTCACTGGGGTTCATACTGCTGCCATCTAGGAAATGGTAAAGTATTTCTTTTATTTATGACATTTATTTATTATGTTTCTATAAGTAAATCAACATGAGGCCATTGCTCACACGACATAAACCCTGCATGTGAACAAATTCATAATATGAGTCTGAGCAAAGACGTGCTGTCCACACATCACACTGTGGATGAGGCTTTATTTATGGTGTGAACACCACACCCTAACAATGTATGTGCTGCAGAAAAAGTCACAAAGGTGTGAACTGCAATTGTGAGAAGTCCCGTTTATTTACAAGTGAATGTTACGCATCAAACGTGTCACAGTGGCACAAACACTGCTGCTGACAGTAGGCCTGCTGTGACTCTGCTGTGTCAGACTGAGGGTCCACACTCTGGTGGGTTTCACACACATCTCCCTGCAAGCTTCACACAGTCTCAGCTGATTAGCATCTTTGTGCTGCAGATTGAAGGTGATCCTTCTATAATAACTTGTTTGCAGCGATGCTGAAACTGGGAGCTTTAACATTAGCAGCAGCTCGCTCTCTGACCTTTCACCTCTAAGCCTCTAAACAGAAGCTGTGCTAGCACAAACACGAGGCAGAGGGAGGCTGTGAGACTGTAGCTGGATCGTGTTACACTTTATCCTGTTTATCACGTATTTGAACATCTCACACTGTGAACCTTCAGCTGATAGCACAGTTTGTGTGACGGTCACGGCTCCTTGCTGTCAAGCACACTGCTGCACAAACACGTGGTCAGTGCTAATCACTGTTTTCTGGTGCCTTGTTTTTCAGGCTGTCGCCATACTAAAGAAGACGTCCTGATCACTGGGGGTAAATCTGATAACTGACTTTCATGGCTGACTGAGAAACACGGCTCCCATCACCCCTCTGTCTGCATCTGTCTCAGCAGAAACACCATTTAACCCCAAACCATGGATTTAAATTTAGCAAACCAGCTTCAGAAGGAGGATCTTCTTTTATTTGTGGTCTTTGTCCTGGTTTCAGACTTCAGTGATCTCTGGATGCTGTGATCTGATTTGGATTTATGTCACACATGAAGCCATGAGAGCTTCTTCTCTGAGAAATCTAAATCAGTAAATCATTTTGAACAATGGAACTTGGCTGTGCAGGTTTTCAGGTCTAAGATATCACGTCTAAGTTTAAGAACAGAAGGTTTCACTTTGAATTAAGGACAGTATGCAGTTGATGTTTTATATCTAAAGGTCTCTGAGTGAACGGATGCAGAGTTCAGGTTTATACTCACACACAGCTGATTCATGTTTCTGTCTCTGTGTCCTCACTTTCCCAGCATGCCTCGGCTCTGGAGGTGTATGAGGGGGTGGAGTCTGTCCTGCTGACCTGTCAGGACTCTTCTGTATCTGCACGTCTCACTTTGGTGTGGAGCCACCTTGAGCTCAGTCCTCCAATCGTCCACGAGTGTAACCTGGCAGGAGATGAACTGAGAGACCAAAACCAGCGTTACAGGAGAAGAACATCCATGAAGACGGACTCTCTGAAGACCGGAGACTTCAGCCTCACTCCGAGGAACCCCATCATCTCTGACAGCGGCACCTACACCTGCACCATTACTGCATTTGGAAATGAACAAAGACTCAGAAATACAACTCCAGGTCAAAGGTCAGCAGCACACTCCCGTACTTAGTTAGAATTCACAGATCTGGAGCTTCTGAAAAGGCCAACAGCAGATAAATTGACTCTTTACAGGAACATCACAGGGATTTCTGTTTGAGAGGAGAGGACTTGTTAGAGGTGGCTGAGGGAATGATATCTGTAACTGTCTGAGGTGGTTTGGAGTCTTGGATTGATGCATATTTGGTTGGTTTTCTTTAACAGGCTGCAGGAAGCAGCCAGGATAGGAGTAGCCAGACAGAGTGGAGAGAAGAGCTGTGGAGAGTGGGCAGACAGGTGAGTCACAGGTAGGCTTTCTCTCTTCAGCAGAAGCTCAAACCAGCTCAAAGACTCAGGTGAGCAGGATTTGCAGGACTCACCATGAGTTCTGCCACATGAACGTATTTCCAGCTGTCAGAACACAAAAGAAAACAGGTGAGGAAATTCCTGAGGAACGAGCAGAGAGGAAAACACTGGATGGCAATTACCACCACTGACAGGGCAACAGTCTGTTAGAGAGTGGAGGTGCCTGTTAGTCTTTAAATTCTACTGAGTGAATGAGCTGATGACAAAAAGCAGCATTAGCAGCAGTCTCTGACCAAAGAAGAAAAGAAGGAACACAAACTCCGATCTGCCAGGACCACCACATGTTTTTTCTATTCTGAAAACGTGGTGCAAAATAGCCCATCAGTGTTTTTTCAAATACTCCAGCTTAAATTGCAAAACTGCACTAATATTTTATTAAACACAGTCTACTCTGTGTTATCAGCGAGGACACTGATGATGATTTAAGTGTGTCCCACACTTATAGAGATAACAGTTTCTTATCCCAAACATAGAGACATGCTGACGCTTTAAGTTATTAAACTTACACATTATAATCATGGCAACACTTTTTTAAGGTTCTTTATTCAAATGACATTTAATACATGTCAGTCTGCTGATGAGCCTTGTGTCAGCACTGAGGTGGAAGTTGTGGGCTGTAAAGAGGATTTGTCACAGTGGACAGTTTCATGTCACATGGCTGACTTCCTCTTAAAAACAAAAGTGAACTTTTCTTTGTGTGCTTACAGCTGAAGAGTGTTTGTTTCTGTGTTCAGTCAGAAGCAGATTTAAAGGACTTTATGTTTTGGAGTTTTTTACAGGAGGATGAAGATGTTTTGGATGATCCTGCTCCTCATCAATGGTAAGAAACCGAATGCAAATTAATCTGTACTCACACCACAGTTTTAAGGCACATAATCCCACTGAGTGGTGTGTGTGTGTGTGTGTGTGTGTGTGTGTGTGTGTGTGTGTGTGTGTGTGTGATGATTTAAATTAATGCATTGTACAAAATACAAATGTAATGATTTGTGCCCTGTGAGAGTCGAGAGATGCTTCTGTTCAAGACAGAAGTAACAGTAAGAGCTACTTTACATTTACAGAGTAAAGCTTCATGTTTTGTGCCTTAGTTTAGGTCACATGTGCACCTTGTTGTATTTGACTTTGACTGCACTTGAGATTAATTAAATATTATTGCTTTTAAGTTTTCTTTAAAACTCGTAAACACGTAAATACAACGACGGGTTTAGTTGGGTTTTTGGACAGATATTGTTTTAATTCAACTTTAAAATATGGCAATTTCTAAAATAGAAACCAAGTTATTCTGAAAGACCTGTTTCTTTTGCTTTATTATTTCATTAAAGTAAAGCTGCCGATTCATCATCCAGTCTATGTTCCTCACAGCCTTGAGCTCTGGACAGTGACTAAAAGAAAGAGCTTGCTGATACATGTTGCACACTTGGACAAATGACACTTCCAGGCGTGCATGAGTTCAGAATCGTTCTCTTTACTTGCTCATTTTCAACTGCAAAGTAGAATGCAAATACTTCTTCTATTCTCCTCCCCAGACAGCTCACTTCACCGTCCTCTAGGGCATCCTCCTTCTCTGCACTTGACTCCACTTCACCTTTCTCACCCTGGTCTAGGCACTCGCTGCTGACATCACTAATTGACAGTTCTCTGTTAGCTTCTTCTGACTGGAAGTCCTCTGCCTCTGTCCTTAGCTGGCTTCTGACCTGGGTGGGTGATTCTGCAGATTGTGTGGTGATAATTCACCCTCATCCTATGACTGCTATGGTGGTCACTCCCCTGCTGCTTTTCTTGGGTCTTTCCTTACCTTTGTTGTTTGACATCCTCCTCCCCACTCTTGTTTTTCTCCAGCTTCTCCTCCTGAACGGCCAGAAAGTCACTGGGCAATAAGAGGTTCCTGTACAGAACTCTCACTTTCCCTGGTCCTCTTTCTGGCTGTACTGCATAGACAGGGCTATCCTTGTGCTTTCTTTCTAAGACAACATGTACTCGCTGCTCCCAGTAAGACCTGTGCTTCTTGGGTTCACCCTGGTCTCTGAAGTTCCGTACTAACACTCGACATCCCGGTTGCAGTTCTACTCCATGAGCATTCCGAGCATACTGCCTTTTTGCTCTGTTCCTCTCTTTCTGAGCTGTTTCTGATGCCAATCTGTATGCTTCTTGCATCCCACTTCTCCACTAAAGGTCATAATCACTGTGCAAAGTACTCTGGTCACCTGGAGCCAGGCGAAACATGATGTCCACTGGTAGGTGGGGGTTTCTGTGATAGAGAAGATAATACGGGGCATATCCTGTTGCTTCCCTGTGTGTACAGTTATATGCATGCACCTTTGCTTAAGGAGTTTTTCCAGTCCACTTTGGCTTCCTCTGCCAGGCTCCTTAACATCCGACATCAAGTGTCCAATTAAACCTCTCCACCTGACCATTTCCCACTGCATGGTAAGGTGTTGTGTGTGAACCTTGGATGCCACAGTACCTTTCCATTGTGGCAAACAGCTGGTTCTCAAACTTCTTTCCCTGATCATGATGTAACTGGGCAGGGAATCCAATTTTGAGCACAAAATCTCCAAAGATCTTTTCTGTTGTTGTTCTTGCCGACTTGATGGTGCATGCGTATGCCTGTGCAAACCGGGTGAAATGATCCATACGACTAGAATGTACTCATATCCTCCTTTACAACTCTCCAGATGCCAAAAGTCTATTGAGACCATCTCAAAAGGGTACGTGGTGACAATGTTGACCAACGGTGCTCTGGTTGGTTTGCCTGGACGTTTCCATTTCAAGCAACTTGGTCGCATGTTCGTTGCATTTATGGCCAATAGAAACGATCACGGATCACGCTGAGTGTCTGCTCCACTTAGTGATGTCCCATTTCCTCATGGAGCTCCTTATAAACATGCTGATGTAATTTTGTGGGTAACACTAGCTGAGCTCGAGCAGCTGATGATAGGTTTGTAGCTTGAACCCATCCGCTGGAACGTTGAAGACAATATAATTACACTGCAAAGCAAGACACAAGTAGGCAAAGTTCTTCATGTTACTCGTGCACGGGAGAGACCAGACAAAGCGCCGTTCCTTCGCTTAACCCTAGTTGCTCTCGTCCGTTCTCCCATACCACTGCCCTTTTATTGAGGTTACATGAATATGCATAGGTTCATTAACATATGACGTCTACATACAAACAAAGAGTACCTTGCCTGTGTGTGTTTGTGCGTATGTGGTGGGTGCGTGTGTGTGTGGTGGATGTGTGTGTGTGGTGGATGTGTGTGTGTGTGGTACTGCTGATCAAAGGGTCATAAAAGCACACAAGCAAACATCCTTGGTCAGGAAGAGGGTAGACTAGACACCCCCCCCCCCCCCCCCCCCCCCCCCGGTGAGGAAGTCCAGTAGTTCATTTATAAACAAAAAGCACTTAGACTAGAACAGACGTAGCTACGTTAATCCTACCATAAAACAATTAAGACAAGGTACGAACTTTCCCATGCTCCCAGGATGTAGGTGTGCATTCTAGTGTGGAATACACACCAAGCCTCTGTAGCCTGTTAAAGATCACACAACTTATCACTACACAATTGATTATACACCTCTAAGCATCTATGGTTAAATATTTCTAAGCATAAATGACAATCAACAATACAAACTCTAACAGCTGATTTCCTGTACAGGATGTCGTCTTTGTCAAGGTACAGCTTACTCTTTTCCCGGCTTAGGACTGAACTGTCATCACCCCTGTCTCTTCCTGTCCGAGGAGGCCATTGTCCTGTCATAACATATTCTCACACCCTGCCAGTGACTGGATCATCTTGCTGTGCTTTCTTTACGGTGCGTTCACACAAAAAGCACCAGATGCCCCTAGCTGGTCGCGTGCACATTCGCACCTTGAAGCGCATCCAAAGCGAACTCTTCGCACTTCAAAATATGCAATTTTCATGTGTGTGAAGCGGAAATGTGGGAGGAAGTAGTGCCAGTCAGTAAGTTTGCAAGATGGCAGCTGTCGAGAGTCTCCCTTCTCTTTTTACTGTGGAGAGCAGAGCAGCGGCGTAAAGGATGTCCTCACCGTACCTGTCCATCAGGTCCTCCACAAGTGTGAGCAGTTTGGTGAGTTTCACCACTTGCTCCAGGAGCTGGGTCTGGATGCCGCCCCTTTTCATCTGTACCATCGTCTTTCCCCCGGCCAGTTTGAGGACCTGCTGTCCCGCGTTGGTCCCAGCATCGCCCGCCTAGACACCAATTACAGGCGCTCAATCCCACCTGCAGAGCGCCTGTCCGTCTGCCTGCGGTTAGTAAAAGTGTTTAATACGGTAGTCCTTTATTGATACCTGTGCTAATATATGCTAAACTATCCATTTATACACTGATAACATGGTTGTGGTATGCTATCAGTGAATGCTGTCGGTGTTTACTGATAGCAAACTGTGGTATGGAGACGACTGTTTATATAATTTCGAGTGATACTCAAATGGTCTTATCAAGTCTTGATTTAATTCGATTTATGCTGTTATCAGTGTTTGCAATGACAGCATGTGGTGTCATATCAGTGTATGCTCTCGGTGTTTGCTGATATCAAACTGGTATGAGGACCACTGTGGGTAATCTTTGTAGTGATACTCAGAAGGTCTATCTTATAAAGTTCTTTTTTTAAATGTAGACCTGGTTTCTTTCTTTCTTTGCTGATAGTGGAAACTATCGTCGCATTTGATCTCCACTATCAGCAAAATGACGTCATTTCAAAAAGAATTACCTCGCTGAATCCTTCTTAGGCAGGGACTCTCATTTTCTAATTGTCCCAAATAAGTGGCTTTCTCCAGAGCCCATTTTAACGTGGAGAAACTCACTTGCAACAATTTTCTCGACGACGTGTAGCGCTTTTAATTCCTGACGTGCAGATCTGCTTAAAGAAAAGAAAAATGAGAGCATGAGGGTGGGAATGGATGTTTGTATCTGTGTGTGCCTGTATGTCTGTGTCTATATGTCAGGTTGGGTGTCAGGCGCCACCTCTCTGGGGACATCTCAGGCCCTCCAAGGTTTGGAGGCCTATCTACCCCCACCGCCACTTCCCCTGCCAGTGGCGGACTCCCTCAGACATCGGTGCGTTGGTGGTTCTTTGTGTCTGGGGATGGGCGTCCAGGTACACACCGGCTCACTCCTTGGCGACCGCTTATCGGGGCCTGGATCCTGGGGCTCGCTCGGGCCACTTCGGATGTGGGGTGCCCCCGGCCTCTCGGCCTGGGGCTCGGTCACTCAGGCGCAGCTGGCTGCCGGCGGAGCTCACGGGCGCGTCACTGCAACTCCCCCTGGCTTCTGCTCCGCGGCTGCTGAATGAGCCCTCATCTGGGACTCTCCTCAGCTCTTTCTGGGACAGTGGCGCAGCTGCCCCTCTGTTGGTCTTCCTTGGTCTCTTGTGTTCTGGGGGCCTCTGGATGTCTGGAGTTTTGATCTCCTCCATACCTGCTTCATGCCCTGGAGGACGGGGCTGTGGCCCCCCCACACCCTCTAGCAGATCATTACATGAAGGAACCTTTTAAAAAAACAAGCGCGTCCATGCTCACAGGTGTACACACGGGTGATCACACCCACAAACTACACCCTTTTTGGCTCCTACCTCAAAGCACACTGTGTTCTGTTGATCTTATGTGCTGCACAATAATGTTTAATGTTTAGTATTTACTGTCATATTCCCATATATCATTGTGATGTTGTTTATTCTATTACTCTTGTTCTCTTCTGCTTGTTTTCTTTTTTCTTTCTCAACAGGTGATCCAGGTGATCGATAGATGCATTTTCTTTTTCTTTTTTTTTTTTTGCCCATTCTGTTGATTTTTGTTTTTTGCCCTTCTCCCCCGTCCCTCTTCTCAGCTGTTTCTCTTTCTTTCTCCCCTTCTTTCCTCCAGTCAAGTCTGTCCCGTATTCAGCAAGTGAAAATAAAATAAACAATAAAAGGTCAATCAAATGGACCATTACGGCAAGGCTGGGATGGTCAATTTGGTAAAGTAAATCCGTTGGGCATCTTTCTTTGCCTTTAGACAATAATTCTGATGCAAAAGAGCCAAACGGGACAGGCAAAGAAAAAAAAAGAATAAAGAAAAGAAATTCACAAACAAAAATCAGTGCACTGTTCAAAAAAATAAAAATAAAATGAAAAATAACAAATAAAACTGAAAAACAAAAGTAAATAAAAAATACAGAAGCCCCGTCTTAAGACTTGTCACAGAATATTCTTTCTCTTATAGGTGAGAAAACACCAAATCTAAAACTTGGTGCCATGGTAAAACCTTCCCCATACTTCAGAAACAAAAACAAAACGAAACGAAAACAAAAAATCTGCTAGTTTCACTCATTTAGTTTCACTCATTTAAACTCTGGCTGCAGGATTCTGTTCACCCCTGCTATCATGTTCCCCAAAATAATACTAATTCAGTCATTTATGTATCAGTTCTCAACCCACTCAATAAACCAGACAGGATGATGGTAACAGTATTACCTACTTAAAATTGTGTTTGATCTTCATTACGTGTGTGTGTGTGTGTGTGTGTTAGTCGGGTTAATACATTTTCTGTTTTTATGTATCCTTTCATGTACCTTCCCCCCTTTTTTCTGAAACAAAACTCCGTTCACTCCAAATTTTGTTTCAGAAACATCTAAATGAAAAACTCTGTCATAGTCAGGCACAGCTAAACCCCAAATGCTTGCAGGTTACCATCGGCAACCACACTGTGTGTTGTTAAACCCTTCTACAAATGCCCTCTTTTAATGCATGCCACTTTATGTATGATTTTGTGTTATCTCTGGTGCATATTATCTGCATGTGTGGTGTCACCTTTCCATTTTTCTAACAGTACACTTGCATACCTCAGTGCTTGTCTTCCTCCCCCTTTTGTGCTGGTCTGGACACTGTGTCAATCCTCCACTTCCAGGCAGTCGCTTGTCTCCGCAGATTCCTTAACCCAATTTGATTCCCCACACTAAAACAGCAGCCTCTGTCCTCTTCTGCTCCTTTTCTTCTCTCCCACTTTTCAGTCCAATGGCAGTCAGTTCTCTTCAGCTTTGTCCCGTGACTCTCTTTGTCCCACTGTCTCTTTCATTGCCATCTCACTCCAAACATGGCAAATGTCAAACTCAGACAGTCTTCTCAAAAGTCCTTCACACACAGTGAGGTTGCAGCTGGCTGGAAACGCATCTCCATCCATCCAATCTAGATGGTGGTTCTTCTCTTTCTGATGCTGTTTGCCCACAGCGCTGCTGGACCTCTCTGCTCAGAACTCTGGTATTGTCTCTTGGACTCCTGTCCACTGTTGATGTTCATGCTCGTGCTTCTGAAACTGCACTCGGTGTCTTCAGGGAGAGATTAGCTTCCTTGGAGCTTGCTTGTTCAGGATGAGGACGGGAAGCTGCAAAACAATTCAGCCAAAAATTCTGGCTGGGTGTTTCTATTTTTTCTAATGATTTTAACCTATAATTTTCTTCCGACTGCTGCCCGTGGAGAATTGATCCAGGTCCGTTCCCCACCTGTAATCGACAGACTGAGAGAATTTCATTATTCACTGTGACTGCATATGTTTTCATCACCCCTTAAGCAACACATCTCTGCTTATTTTGTTGTGAACTCTACTGACTTTAAGCCCCGAAAATAAAATTTTTATTTGGTCTTAACCGCAAACACAAAAATCTTCTTGATGTTGTAGTTAATTATTTTCATCCACCACACTCCAAATTATGTTTTTGTTTTGTGTCCAGCAGGGGAAGAAGGTGACCTGCTTCCCCCAGTTGGGGACAATTTCCCACTCACACTTCCACACTTCTTATTTTCTTTGTTTTCATCATTTTCTTTCTCTTTTTTTTTACCCCATTGTTTTACACCCACACATTAACCTGTTAACTCACTCCTTCAACCTCATTTTCCTTTCACCCCAACAGCTCTCATAGAGTCAGCAATCAAATTCTCCATTCATCCTTGAATACTTGGTCACCTTTAAATGTCACTATTAATTTTTATCTATTTATTTATCATTACTTTAACGCTAATGCACTTTTTAATTTGCTTTATTTACTTTAGTTCATTTTCTCCTCTTTGATCACTACGATTTCTTAACTCTTATTATTTCACAGAAAATCAACTAATCTACTTTGTCTCCCTCTTTGTCATCAAGGAATTCACACACACTCACAGGCTGGTCACTCGCCCCCACCTTTCTCTCTCTCTCTCTCTCTCTCTCTCTCACACACACACACACACACACACATTTTACTCCTCCTTTGTTCCACCTGTGAACCCGCCCCTCGAGGCTGGCTCACACACACCTCATGCTTCTCGCAGTCCCATACAAACTTTCTGCGAGACACTTCTGCTGATTCAGGACAACGCACTAATCAGCACACAGAGCGGGTCCTGTCCGCTCTTATACACCTCAACCTAACTAGGACAATTAGGCTTACGATCTTCAGATCGTGCCACATTTGCCTCACGAATTATTCAAACTGCGCCATGGACTGGATACCGCAGTTTCTCTTCCCCATAAAAATAAAACCAAATTAAACCCCCCAATTGACTTCACAGTTTGCAACAATTCGTGACACGGCCTCCTGCCGCAATTTCTGCACACCACAAACACACATTTCAGACACAAATTATTTTTGTTACTTTAATTGACTCCCATACTTCAGACGAGACGCCGACTCTAACGGCGACCTCAGCCGGCGATGAGGCCTTAAACCCTGCTTTCTAACTAATAGTAACACACGTTTCCCGGGTTTCTGCACCAATACTGTTGCGAAATCAGTTTTACCCCTGTTCTTTTATTCGTCGAGGCATCCACAGACGGCGCCGGAACTCAGTAGTTATTTCACAAAACCTTTATTCATCTTTATTTAAGCATGCACTTCTAGAAAGGAAGACGAGGCCGATGTCCCTCTGCAAAATCTTCACCCCTTTGTTAGTTACAGCCAGCTTTATAGAGGCGTCCCCATCATAAAACCCCCCACAGTGTGCTGAAAACTCTGTGTCTGTGTTTATGTGCACGAGCACGTGAATGCCTGTGTGTGCGCGTACCCGTATGCATATAGAATAGAATAGAATAGAATAGAAAAGCCTTTATTGTCATTGTACAGAGTACAACGAAATTGGAGTGCCACTCCCTTGGTACAAGTTTCAATAATAAATATAAATGTAAAATATAAAAAGTACAAAAAAACAATCGTAAGTACTCAAACAATAGTATATACAATATATACAGGATAGCAGCATTAATATAATGACAGTATGAATAGCAGCATAATATAATGACAGTGATGGTATGGAATAGGTTCAATTGTTTTTGTGCTTATTTACTACGGTGATAGCTCTGGGAAAGAAGCTATCCCTGAATCTGTTTGTCCTGGTTTTATGTGACCTGTACCGTCGGCCTGACGGTAATAGTTCAAACAGTTGGTTGCTGGGGTGAGAGTGGTCCTTGATGATATTGCCAGCTCTGCTGAGGTACCGAGAGTTTGCAGTGACCTCCAGGCTGGGCAGAGAGCAGCCAGTGATCTTCTGGGCTGTGTTGATGACCCTCTGCAGTACTTTCCTGTCCGCAGCTGAGCACCCTGCATACCATGTTGTTATGCTGTACGTTAGGATGCTCTCTATGGTGGTTCTGTAAAATGTCACCAGCAGCCTCTCCTGCAGGTTGTTCCTCCTGAGCACTTTCAGAAAGTGGAGACACTGCTGGGCCTTTTTTACCACCGCTGTAGTATTTGCAGTCCAGGAGAGGTCATCAGAGATGTGCACGCCCAGAAACCTCATGGAGTGTACCCTCTCCACACAGTTCCCGTGAATGTAAAGTGGGGCCGAGTCTGCTCTGCCCTTCCTGAAGTCCAAGATAAGTTCTTTAGTTTTCGTGGTGTTCAGTTGGAGGTTGTTAACTGAACACCACTCAGTCAGTCTGTTGACCTCATCTCTGTAGTCCGACTCATCCCCCCTTGAGATGAGTCCAACCACTGTGGTGTCATCCGCGAACTTTATGATGGTGTTTGAGAGATGGGTAGGGGAGCAGTCGGATGTGTAGAGCGTAAACAGGAGGGGACTCAAAACACATCCTTGTGGAGACCCGGTGCTGAGTGTGATGGTGCTGGACAGGTGGGGGCCAAGTCTGACAGACTGTGGTCTATCTGTCAGGAAGTCCTTGATCCAGAGGCAGATGGGAGTGGAGAGTCCCAGGTGAGACAGTTTCTGGACCAGGATCTCCGGGATGATTGAATGCTGAGCTAAAGTCCAGAAAGAGCATTCTCACATAGCTTCCTCGGTGCTCCAGGTGACTCAGCGCAGTGTGGAGCGCTATGGTGATAGCGTCCTCGGTGGATCGATTTGTCCTGTAGGCAAATTGGTGGGGGTCCAGAGTGGGAGGCAGACCGGCCCTGATGTGCTGACAGACCAGTCTCTCAAAGCACTTCATCACTACAGGCGTAAATGCAACAGGCCTGTAGTCATTTGGGCTGACCACAGCTGTCTTCTTGGCGATGGGGATGATGGTGGAGGTTTTGAGGCAGGGCGGGACGGTGTTTCAGAATCAGAATCAGAATACTTTATTCATCCCGAGGGAAATTAGGGGTTACAGCAGGCAGCACGCTAATGGCGCATGCGCACTCACAAAGGAACCTTCTGACCAACTTGACAAGGAAAGGTTGAAGATTTTAGTGAAGACTCCGGTCAGTTCGTCAGCACATGCTCTGAGAACCTTTCCATGTATTCCATCAGGACCTGCCGCCTTCCTGGGATTCACTGACCTTAGAACACACCTCACTTGGTGCTCCCTAAGTGTTAGTGTGCCAGTGCTGGGGGCGGGTGGAAGTGGTGTGGCAGCTGAGGGCCAGGTCGTCTCAAAGCGGGCGAAGAAACGGTTTAGATCCTCAGCCAGTGAGGCATCAGTCCTAGATGTTGTCTGGTTATTGCTTCTGTAGTTGGTAATGTGATTGATCCCCTACCACATTTTTCTGGGGTCGTTGTCAGCAAAGTGATCTTCAATCCTCCTCCTATAG
Organism: Astatotilapia calliptera; assembly: GCF_964374335.1. NCBI lineage: Eukaryota > Metazoa > Chordata > Actinopteri > Cichliformes > Cichlidae > Astatotilapia > Astatotilapia calliptera. The sequence continues at coordinate 78,443,002 of NC_137424.1, read as the reverse complement.
GCAGCCTTAGCTTTCCTGATGCCTCTACTCAGGTCTGCCCTGGCCGCCCTATACGCAGCCCTGTCCCCTGACTTGAAGGCAGTGTTGCGGCTTTTTAGGAGGGATTGCACTTCGCTATTCATCCAGGGTTTTTGATTTGGAAACACCCTGACCCTTTTGTTGACGGTGACATTTTCAACACAGTTCCTGATGTACGAGAGTACTCCTGGAGGTTGTGGCTGGAGAATAAATCCCATACAGTTGTTGAGAAGCAGTCCTGCAGTTGAGAAAGGGCTCCTTCAGGCCAGGTTTTTATTGTCTTTGTCTGGGGCTTTGTTTTTCTCAGCAGGGGGGTGTAGGTGGGGATGAGGGACATGCAGACGTGGTCAGATCCAGCCAGGTGGGGGAGGGGTGTCGCTCTGAAAGCATGCCTGATGTTTGAATAGACATGGTCCAAAGTGTGTTCTCCTCTCGTAGCAAAGTCCACAAACTGGACAAATTTAGGAAGCACAGTCTTTAGGCACGCTTTGTTAAAGTCACCGGCGACAATAAAAACCCCATCGGGGTGGGCAAGCTGTTGTTTGTTTATGGTGTTGAGCAAGAGGCTGAGAGCTGTGCTAACGTTAGCATCCGGCGGTATATAAACAGCTATTACAATAACTACTGTAAACTCCCTCGGGATGTAAAAAAGGTCTGCACGAGACTGCCAGAACCTCCAAATCAGGAGAACAGTGTGTGTGAATGATCCTGCTGTTACAACACCACTCGTTATGCACGTAAACACATAGCCCCCCTCTTCTGCTTTTACCTGAGTTGGTGTTTCTGTCATGCCAATGTAGCGTGCGGCTCGACTGCAGCGTTGGGAATCAGCGGGTGAAGCCACGTCTCCGTAATAAGAATAATGCTGCAGTTACGTGCAAAGCTTGTGTTGGCTTTGCACGTAGGGTAGCTCCAATTCGTCCAGTTTGTGGGTGATGGATCTGGCGTTCGATAGGAAAAGGCTCGGAAGTGCTGGCCGGTGTGGATGTTTGCGTACCCTAGCGTCTGAGCCCGACCGGCATCCAACCGAGTAAAAAGTTATCAGTGCTTGCTGTACATACCTGTGGGTGCAGCAGCAGGAGCGAAGGGACCAGGGAGCCAGGAGAAGCAACAGGGGATGCTCTGCTGCAGAATCAGTTGACTCTGTCAAGACAATATTAAATGTTAACAGGTTGAAAACAATAATCATAGAGAAAGTATAGTCCCTCATTTATTGCAGCAGGGGTTCTCAGAATAACTAGCCCCTGGCCATGCACTTTATACACTTTTTTTTCAGACATACATGAACATTACTCACAGTTCTCACAAGTCGATTCTCAAAGTGCAAACCTTTGTAGATTTCAAAATGTAAAAGTATTTGTGGCGTGGGTGTGGTCTCTGGCCAGCTGCAGAGGAGGGGTGACGCAGTGAGCTCCCGGGGCGGCGCAGGGGCGGGTTGAACAGGTGTGCTGGGATCTGACAGTGATTGTGTCTCTTTATATGTTGGCAGTGACAGTCAGAGGAGGGAAGCGGATGTGACAGCAGAGAGAGCGCGGGAGTGTCTGTGTCCCAGTAAAAACCACAGTATTAAATAAAAGTTCTGCTGTCATCATATTCGCTCCAGCCTATGTTTCTTGGGTCCAACATTACAGTATTATTATGCTGCGTTTTTCTTCTTAAATTTGGCAAGCGCAGGAGACACGACACGGAGGAGATTTGTCAATCAGGCTGCAGAATGCAATGAGCATTGTTGAAAGTTGTACTGTGCAATAAAAAAATCTGCGACAAAGCGAGGCAGTGACGGATGAACTGCGGGACCACTGTGTGCTGTTTATTAATAAACAATAACATATATACCTATATGACAACATGCATAAATTAACTGCCTACATTAATTCATTGTGAACATACCTTCTGACTGGGACTCCCCTGCTGCCTCTTCGGGCTGTCTCTGGTCCTCGGGAGTGATGTTTTCTACGGTCCGCACCATATTGCCGCTAGTCTCCCGCGGGGTGAGGAAGGGGTCTAGGAACCCCGTGACCGCAAAGAACTTCCATCTCCTCCCCGATCCTGCTGCAGACCCACTCCTCTTCTCCTTCTCCATCCTATTCTCCTTGGAGTATGTGTCCCTGAGGCTCTTTCACTTTCTCCTGCAGATGTCCTCTGAATAAACACATTATCTTGTTAGCGGAAAGATATTTGTACATCAGTGGGAAAATAGCGGGACAGTAGGCGGGCTTGCTAGCTTTTGCGCGGCTTCCCCAGGTCAGTCAAAAATTCCAAAAGAGAATTGAATGAACTTACCAGGTTGCCCGATCTCTTCAGATATCTTCCTCCAAGCTCGGTCCTTTTTATTCCTGTCTCGGTACAGAAAGCAGCTGGTGTCGTACAGCTCCGGGTGGTTTGCTAGCGCGTTGATTAGCCTTTCCTCCATATTGAATGAAGTATGAATGGCTTGGCTGGACCTGCCCCTTTGAACTAGGCCAGAGCATTACGTCACCAGGCTCCTGATTGGTTGTCATGGCATGACTCGAAGCTGGAGTTCAGATTTTCCAACTCGAGTGGTAGACGCGATACGCGCGAATGCACAAAATGCACCACACAAACTGCAGTGCGTATTTTACTTCGTGCTTCAAACGTCATTCGCGCTACTTGCTTGCGCGAATCAGGCAGAAAAGCGTTTTCGTGACACAAACCTGCTTCTGAAGTTTCACAGGACCCCCAGTCGCGCTTCATCGCGCTCCTCCATTGACTTTATATGTAAACCTTATGCTCTGGTCACGTCTATCGCGTTTGGTGTGAACGCACCGTTAGTGTCTCTTTAGAGATCTGTGTCACTGGGGCCATTACTCCTTCATGCTCTACATTAGCACATGCTGTGGTTATGGTAGATGGACACATCCAGGGCCCATGTTCATGGGATTTCAGCTGGACCACCTGTGTAGCAGGTGTGATTACCTCTGGTTTCATTTCCTGCGAGCATGTGCGCACGTACTGCTTCATGTCTAGAGGCATCCGTGATAAGCCATCAGCATCGCCATTAGCCCTTTCTGGCCGATTCTTGATTGAGAAGTTCAAGTAGGCTAGTTCAGCAGCCCACTGGTGTGTTGTAGCATTTAGCTTCCCTGTAGTCAGGACATAGATTAACAGATTGTTATCCATATACACTGTGAAAGAAGGTGCATAATACATTGCTAGAAACTCTAGCTATCCAGAGTGGAGGTGTAGTTAGTTTCTGGAGCTGATTTTTTTGATAGCAGCTGGTATAGTGGCTTGGCAGTGCGTGAGAAGTCTGGAATGTAGGGGCGGCAGCATGGCAGGAAACCTAGCATTTTCCTTAGGTCTCCCACAGTCTCAGGTTTGTGGGTTTTTAGTGCTTGCACTGGTGCTAATTCAGCGGGGTCCATGCAGTAGCCATCTTTGGATACAATCTTTCCCAGGAATTTCACCTTGTCCTTGAACACTTCACACTTTATTGTGGTCAGCTTCACCCCATGTGCTTGATAGCGGCGCAGGACCTCCCTCAGATCAGGCAGATGCTCCTCAAATGATCTGCTGTGGACAAGATTGCCATCCAGATATGGTTGAGATATTTCATCCCTCAAACCTGCAAGGCACCGAGGACAAACCAAAGGGAATCCTTACCCACTCATATAAGCCCAAAAGTGTGATAAAGGCTTTGAGGGGTTTGCTAATTTCCTCCATGAAACCCTGGTGATATGCCTTGCCCTGGTTCAACACTGAGAACCATGCACTCCCACTCAGGCTGTTCAACATGTCTTGTACACGAGGTATGGGGTGACGGTCAGGATTTTCGGTTCAGCACACGGTAATCCACACAGAGACGCAAACTTCCATCCTTCCTGCTCACGCAGACGATGGGTGATGAGTAGGGGGATCGGGATTTCTGAATACATCCTCTGTTCAACAGGTCTGCAGGCCAATGACAGTTGTGTGTCGGACAGGGTTGTCTGCAGTACGGGGGCCCCACAGGGAACGGTTCTGCCACCGTTCCTCTTCACAATCTACACTGCAGACTTCTCCCACAACCCCACCCAGTGCTTCCTGCAGAAGTTCTCTGACGACTCTGCAATAGTACAGAGGACTGACCCAGGGCTTCGTGGACTGGTGCCAGCAGAACTGGCACCAGTCCACGAAGTCTACTACCAGGAGCTGGTGATAGACTTCCGCACTGAACCACTGAACATCCAAGGTATGGACATTGAGACTGTGGACAGCTACAGGTACCTTGGTGTTCATCTGAAAAATAAACTGGACTGGACTCCTAATTCAGACAGGCTACAGGCTGTACCTGCTGCGGCGACTCCAGTCTTTTGGAGTGAAGGGCCCACTCCTGAAGACCTTCTATGACTCTGTGGTGGCCTCAGCTATCTTTTACGGTGTGGTCTGCTGGGGCAGCAACATCTCTGCCGGGGACAGGAAGAGACTGAACAGGCTGATCAGAAGGGCCAGCTCTGTTCTAGGATGCCCTCTGGAAACAGTGGAAGTGGTGAGTGACAGGAGAATGGTGGCTAAGCTGTCATCCCTGTTGGACAATATCTCCCACCCCATGCAAGAGACTCTGACAGCACTGAGCAGCTCCTTCAGTGGCAGGCTGCGGCACCCACAATGTGGGACGGAGAGATTTCGCAACCCAAACGGCAAAGGGTATGGGTGTTTGGTTCGCTGCTTTGCCCACCAGAGCCTCATCCTGACCCAGGGGTTCACTTGTGCTTCTCATTTGTATATGTGGAATGCAGGACTGCAGTTGCTATCCAACTGTCACTGTCATTAAGTCAGTGACAATTGTCATTGGGGCGGTCGTGGCTCAAGAGTTGGGAGTTTGCCTTGTTGTAATCGGAAGGTTGCCGGTTCGAGCCCCGGCTTGGACAGTCTCGGTTGTTGTGTCCTTGGGCAAGACACTTCACCCGTTGCCTACTGGTGGTGGTCAGAGGGCCCGGTGGCGCCAGTGTCCGGCAGCCTCTCCTCTGTCAGTGCGCCCCAGGGCGGCTGTGGCTACAATTTAGCTTGCCATCACCAGTGTGTGAATGTGTGTGTGAATGGGTGGATGACTGGATGTGTAAAGTGCTTTGGGGTCCTTAGGGACTAGTAAAGCGCTATACAAATACAGGCCATTTACCATTAAGTCATTAATGATAGTCACCGGTGAACCTGTATCCCACAATGCTTGTGTTTCTACCCCTTCAAAGAAACAATCCACCATACAAGTCTTCCCGATCAGGGCTCTCAGCTTGGTCTGACAGCGTAGTGAGAGATGACTGAAACTGTGGTGGCACCCACAGTTTCTTTAGCCTTGCCACTTTGCTCTAATTCTGCCTCCAGTTGTCTTATTCAATTCCAAAGCAGTTCATGTAACTTGTCATCTGCTTCACATACAGCAGAAAAGAGCTTCCTCTGAACGGTGGCTGGGCTCCTCCTCGGAGGTAGGAGGCAGGAGCATTGTTGTTCCTGAGGGGCTCAGATAAAGTTCAACACAGCTTTCTTTGTGTTAGTTGGGTCAACAAAACCTAAAACCAAAGTTTTAGGTTTTGTGTTAGTTGGGTCAACAAAACCTAAAACCAAAGTCAGAGATAACAGTAACATGACTCTGGGCATTCTGCATTGAGGCTTTCAGTGTGTCAACATATATATTGAGGTGTAGCCAATGAAGGAGACATGGAAACGACTTTAGTTTGTTATAAGAATTATTGTTTGGATTAGTATTCTTGGTGGGTGTTATTATAGCTGCAGCTCCAGCAGAGTAAAGAGAATTTAACTTCACAGCACATTAAAATCTAGCAGAGAAAACATACAAAATTATATTTTCTGTATCACAAAGTGAAAACATGAACATTACAGTCAGGGACAAATAAATTAAAAAATCCACGGGTCCACAATGAACGCACAGTATTCATACATTCAAACAAGTGCCACTATGGCAAATGGACTGTCATTTATGTAGTGCTTTTTTGTTTGAGCATTCAAAGTGCTTTATAAAACATGCCTCATTCATAGATTCAAAGATGCGTCTAAATGTGTGGAGCTTTATAAGTCAGAGGTAGATATCACATTTCGATCATTTGACATTTGCAGCACCATTATATCCTGGTGCAGTGAACTGATGCAGAGTTCAGGTTTAGACTCACACACAGCTGATTCATGTTTCTGTCTCTGTGTCCTAAGTTTCCCAGCATGCCTCGGCTCTGGAGGTGTATGAGGGGGTGGAGTCTGTCCTGCTGACCTGTCAGGACTCTTCTGTACCTGCACGTCCCACTCTGGTGTGGAGCCGCCACGACTTCAGTCCTCCAATCGTCCACCAGCGTAACCTGGTAGGAGATGAACTGAGAAACCAAAACCAGCGTTACAGGAGAAGAACATCCATGAAGACGGACTCTCTGAGGACCGGAGACTTCAGCCTCACTCTGAAGAAACCCCGCCCTTCTGACAGTGGCACCTACACCTGCACCATCACAGCATTTGGAAATGAACGGACACTGACAACAGTAGAGCTGCGTGTCAAAGGTCAGCAACATACCCTAAAATCTGCTGCACATATAGGTCAGAGATCAGAGGTTAAATTTTAGAAACAAGAATTTTCACAGCTGCTTTAATCCTTGAGACAATTGCTGCCTGGGTAGGTGTCAGGGTATCTGCAGGTTCCAGAGTTCTCAGTTCTCCACATTTTCCTTCACTGTTGTCTTATTGATCAAGTATTTGTCAGCAGGCTATCTCAGGTGATCATAAGACCTACAGTTCACACAAACAGCTGATTCATGTTTGTGTCTCTGTGTCCTCACAGTGTCCCACCAAGTCTTCACTGTGGAGGTGTACGAGGGGGCGGAGTCAGTCCTGCTGCCCTGTCACATCCCGTTTGCATCTGGACCCGCCACAGTGGTGTGGAGTCGCTACGACCTCAATCCTCCAACCGTCCACCAGCGTCAGCAGGAAGAGAACGAGCTGACAGATCAAAACCAGCGTTACAGAGACCGAACATCCATGAAGACTGACGCTCTGCAGACTGGAGACTTCAGCCTCACTCTGAGGAAACCCCACATCTTTGACAGCAGCAACTACACCTGCACCATCAGAGAGTCGGGAGAAGAACCCAGACTGACAGATGTTCAGCTGCAGGTCAAAGGTCAGCAGCACAATCCAACACTTAGTTATATTGGTCCCCATAACCCCACATGCATCTAAATACGACCCCACAGATCATGTTTTTAATTGACAGGCAACTTTATGAAATACACTGTTTAAACAAATTAAAGTAACGCTTTGAAAATTCATCACATATCAGTGGGAAAAAAATCATGTGGATATCGGTATTGATACAAACTGGGTAATGTGTGAGGAACAAAAGGATGCCACACATGTAAATGGAAATGAAAATGATCAAATTACAGAGGCTAAATTCAAAGTCACCCTGAAAATCAAAGTGAAGAATGATGCAGCAGGCTGGTCCATTTTGCTAAAATTGCAGCAACTCAGAATGGTGCATAGTAGTTTGTAAGGACTTGCTTATATGAATGCCTGACAATGTTGGGGCTCCTAATCAGACAACAGGAGCTCCGCCAGGAACTTTTTAGTATAGTTTCCTTTCAGCATAACAAACATGGGTAAATCAGCATGAAGGTGCTGAGGAAGACTGGTTTAGTGTGATTTAAAGTGTAACATACTGATGTACGTGAGTGACAGTGCTGTGGTGAACTAACAGTCCTCTTTTACCACCCAAATTGGGACAAACTGAGTGAGAACACACTGCTGGACTGAATGTGTGTCAAATATCCATGCTATCAGTGTATTTATGCTGGAGAGCTAGTTAGCTAGGACCACTACGAGAAAGAGGACAGCAGGGCTAGAGTGCTCAGTCTACTGCTTTCTGATTGGTTGAGCTCTACCTCCAGCTTCTCCACCCTTCCCTCCACTCTTCAGGTAACCATATAGTGTGGTATAAGTCAGAGTGCTTGAAATTGTAAATTAGTGACTCTAAAGGGTCCACTTAAGCCGTTATATTCACAGATCTGAGAGGTTAAAATTAGAGTTGTGGCTGTAAGTAAACAAAATTAAATAAATGGAAATACAATTTGAATTACAAGTTTGCAGCTCTCAGTATATTTGTGTAAATATCAATCTACTCATTTCTGAATGTTCTCAGTAACTTAATTTGAAACAAGTGTGTGAAGCATTTTTACAGTGAACATTTCCTACACATCCTCACATTTGCAGCATGTTTACCTTCATACACTCAGCCTCGGTTTTTGTGTGTTAGCACCTGTGATTGCATTAAGACAGATAGCAGTATGCATCACAGCTTTTTTGGAGGTAGGCTGCAGGCTTTCCTCCAAGTTAGACATTACAAAAAGTGCTTGTATTTTCTGTGCTGCTTCTTCCACTGGATGAACAAACGTATGTAAATGTTTTTCCTCTTAACCAGTGTGATTGAGCTCTCCCATGTAGCTGAACCTTGCCTGGAATATCAGTTTTTATTTTTGGTCACTTTCTGTCTTTTTGAGTCCTGATGAGACATGATCTTTGTGACTTTTGTATTCACTAAGTTAGTTTCCTGTTCTTTTCTCACACTGATGTTGTGTTCACTGCTCTTTCAGTTTGGTTGTGGATTTTAAATAATCAGTTTTTTTTTACTTCATTCTTTCTTACAGAGCCGTACATGTTCCCAGCTGAGGCCTCGGTCCTCCTGGCATTCCTCCTTGCCACACTTGCTGTCATTGTGGGTCTTTCAGTATATGTAAGGAGATTACTCAACAAAGGTATGTTATGTCAGTGTGTGTGTGTCTTTTTTAAATCCTGTTTACACAGTTACTCTTATGGTCCTGGATCAGTGTTTCCCTTTGTTCAGTGTCAAGTCCACGTCTCTGTGTTTTATTTTCTGTTTTACTTTGACAGTCCCTTGTCTTATGTCAGTGTTTTTAGTGTTGCTTCACTTTACATCACTTCCGGTATGATGGCGCCTGTGTTTGGCTTTGCCGCTGCCTGTTGCAGTTTGTCTGGCTGTTTCGTCATGCTGCTTTTCTCTGATCTGCTGTTTTCGCTTTGTATCAATGATGTACTGGCTGCCTTGGTTTATGATCGTCTGACGCTGCTAATCCATCCGATCTTCAATGATGGCACAAGATGTCTCATCCTCCTCCTCTTTTGGCATTTTCCATCCTCCGTGAGTGGCTGGATCCGTGTCAGGCGTCCTCAGCAGGCCCCTCAGACCATGGAGAAGAGCAGGTATCCAGGTGAAGCTTAGGCTTTTCTGGCAGTGGCGTCTGGCTGGAAAGCGACGTCGAGCGTGCTTTGTCACCTGTGCTCAGAAAAGCTCCATGGAAGGGAATTTGTTTTCTACAACCCTGCTTGGATAAGCAGGGCCCGGCTCTCTGAGACCGTGCTGCCTCAGGAGGGTTTATCCAGACTGACTGCTACTGACTGGCTTTTCACCCCTTGGTGAGTGGAATCTACGAGCTCTAAGGCTGAAACCCCGAGTATTTACATCCTTTAACTTGAGCCTCTGCTAAAAATGATGCTGCTACCCCGCTGAACCTGGTGCTTTTTAATTCTCGATCTTTGACTAATAAATTGTTCTTGTTAAACGATTTTATTTCTTCTAAAAAACTGGACTACTTATTTCTGACTGAGACCTGGCAGTGGGACTTGGAATATTCGTCCCTCATTGAACTGTGCCCGGCTGGCTGTTCCTTCATCAGCCAGCCTCGGGGATCTGGTCGTGGAGGAGGTCTCGCTGTGGCATTTTAGGTCCAGTTCTCCTGCTACTTAGTGAAAGTTTGTAATTTTCTTTCGTTTGAACTACAACTATTTAAAGTCGCAATCAAGGATCCTTTTTATTGTTCTGTGGTGTATCGTCCGCCCGGCCCAAATAGCTTGTTTTTATCGGAGTTCAGCGACTTCCTGTCCTCTACTATGAAGTTGTCCAGCCTGCTTATAGTTGGGGATTTTAACATATATGTTGATGATGACTCAGACCTCTTTGTCAGAGGTTTTATCAGCATTATGGATTCTTTTCATTTTCCCCAGCATGTGTCCGGCCCCATTGCAAAAGACACACACTGGAGCTTGTTTTTACTTTGGGTTTAAATATTGATTTTATTTGTTCTGAGGACATTTTTATCTCTGATCATCACTGTATTCTTTTTAACTTGTCTTTTCACGACCCTCTGTCTCCTGTCCGCCGGCCGGTTATTTCTTGCATATTAAATTCCTCCACAGCGGAGAATTTCTCGGATGCTTTTAATTTAAATCTATCAAAACAATGTTGATTTCTGGCTATTTTTCTCATCTGGTTGCTAAGAGCAGAGGTAATCCTAAGGTGTTATTTGACACCATCACTGATATTATTACTCCTGCTCCACCTGCTGCCCCTTTCTTCTAATGAAGACTGAAAATTTTCTTTCTTTCTGTCCCTGCTTATATAAAAAATGCTGCTATACACCCCCTTTAAAAAAAACCTAAGTTAGCCCCTTCTCTTACTAGCAGTTACAGGCCAATCTCAAAACTACCATTAATTGCTAAGATTTTAGAAAAGGTTGTGGCTAAGCAGCTTACAGCAGTTTTAGTGAAACATAATATTCTTAACAAATTTCAGTCTGGCTTTCGTAGAGCACATTCTAGTGAGACAGCCCTTCTTAGAGTCTCCAGTGACATTTTGATGAAAAACGATGCAGGAAAAAGTTCTCCTGATGTTGGACCTCACGTTGGCCTTTGACACTGTGGACCATCACATTCTGCTTGAAAGGCTGAAATACTGAGTCGGTGTAACTGGATCTGCCTTAGAGTGGTTCTCCTTGTATCTGTATGAACGATACTTTGCTGTGGCAGTTTCTAAATACAGATCGTCTTTCACTTCCCTCACCTATGGTGTGCCACAAGGTTCTGTGCTGGGGCCTACATTGTTTTTAATATATCTACTTCCTCTCCAGAATATTTTGAGCCCCTTTGAGGACATTTGTTACCACTGCTACGCTGACGATATCCAGTTATATATATTTTTTTTAAACCCCAAGATGTTTCTAAGCTGCAGATTTTGAATGAGTGCTTAAAATCCATTAAAGGAGATGATGGCTGACAACTTCCTCCAACTTAATGAAGGAAAGACCGAAGTCCTTGTATGTGCTCCTGACAGACATGTACCTAACATAATGAATGCTCTTGGTTCTCTTTCAACATTTGTGAAATCATCTATCAGAAACCTAGGGGTAATTTTTGACCCGGCTCTCACTTTGGATGTTCACGTTAAAGGAGATTGTACTACTACTACTGTAATTCACTGTTTACATGCCTATGGCTCCCTGGAGCTTCTGCAGATTGTCCAAAATGCTGCAGCAAGGCTTCTGACCAAAACATCTACTCACATGTGACACCGTTGCTTATACAGCTGCATTGGCTCCCCATCGAATTCAGACTCCATTTTAAGATTCTGGTACGGACTTATAGAGCTCTTCATGGACAAGCACCTGCCTACATCATTGAGCTTTTACAGCCCTATGTCCCTAGCAGGTCCCTGAGGTCATGTGATCAGGGTCTACTTGTCATTCATCAGGCATCAAGGCTGAGAACTAAGGGAGACAGAGATTTTGCCACTGTGGCCCCCAGACTGTGGCACTCTCTCCTACTGAGCTTAAGATCTGTGGACTCAGTAGTCTCTTTTAAAAAACAACTAAAAATTGCATTTTGCTAACTTTTGTCAGTTTTTGTTTTATACTTTGTCTTCCCTGTGTGAACCACTTGTGATCTTTTTTATCTAGAAAGGTGCTATATAAATGCAATTTCAGTTACTTACTTACTTCACCTTGGTCTCCTCATGTTAATTTACCCCAGCTGTGTCTCCCTCCTGTTTCCCATTCCCTCATTACTCCTCTGTATATTTAAGCCGTGTGTTTACCTTTGACCTTTGTCACATCGTCCCCTCACCATGCTGTGTTCTTCTCCTTCCGTGCTCCCTGAGTTCTCCATCCCTAGTTTCCAGGTTTCCCAGTTCTGTTCTGTTATTAGTTTCCAGTTCCTTGTTTTGGTTTATTTTTGTGAAGTTTATGCTACTGCAGTAAAGCAACTTCTTTAAGTTTATTCCTCCATTTAAGGGTCTTGTGTTTGGGTCCTACATCCTGCCTGCCACACAGCCGAACCATGACAGTTACATCCCCATCTGGGAGCTCTCCACTGCTGGAGACTGTGCAGCTCCACTACTCTTCAGATCAGCTGTCAGTGTTATGATTAGTGTTGTTCAAGTTACTAGAAAAAAGTAATTAGTTACTTATTATTGATTACTTTTACAAAAAAGTAATCCTGTTACATTATTGATTATTTATTTTAAAAAGTAATCAGTTACTTTATAACTTAGTTTTTAAAAACATGATAAACAACCTGAATACATAATAAAGCAAAAGACCTTTCAGCCCAATTGTATTTTTTATGCATAATCCATCATGTAAAATTGGATCAAATTAAAAACACTCTTAAAAATGATTTCATTAGTTTTAATCTTTTAACTTAAATGCACATTGCATTAAGCAAAAATTAAATTATATGCAACAGTCTTTGACTTGAAGAAATTTGTTTAACATTTAAACCTATTTTCTTCATATTCCAGGATATAAAATAAAATAAATCTTTGTGTAAAACGCAGCAAAAAACAAATAAAATCAAAGCTTCAGCGGCACTAAGTCGTGTCGCTCTTAAATCTATTTTCACCTGTTTAGCATCAGTGGAGTAGTGGGAGATTTGCCCGGTGCCGCAGCGGTCATGTCATTGGAGGGATCTGGGGGTTTCTCTGTGAATTTCACACAGCTTGCTAGGTGCTTCCTCAGATTTGAAGTTTAATTTTAATTTTTTTTGTAGAGAGAGGTTTTCTTCCCACACAGAGTGTACAGCAGATGCTAATGTTTTGGTCACTTTTTACGGAACAAAGCTTGAAGTAATCTAAGTACGTCCACGCTTTTAACGCTACATGGTCGTACACTCTCCTGCACTCCATTGTAGAGCCACACTCTGTTTCTGCCATGGATGTCGCACGCACTTATGTCATTGTCGTGAAACACTCTAGCAAACAAAATCATGGTTCAGTAACGCAGCCTGCTTACAGGAAAGTAATAGTAATCTAATTACTTTTTTGCACTAGTAATCCCTTACATTACTTGAAAAAAGTAATTGGAATACAGTAATGCGTTACTGCCATCTCTGGTCATGATACTATGTTTTCAGGGGAACGGACATTACCAAAGTAATAAAGAAAGAGAATCAGAAATAACTTTGTTAGATACAACAAACAGTAATCAACAGGAGTCATAGAAAAGGAATCCCAGGTAGACAAATTCTGGGTCGCATTTAGTAATTTTATTTACAATAGTAAACCAGTGTTTGTTCCTATTAACCTTACATATCACTTGTATCATCAAAAACAAAACACTATAAACTCACAGCAAGTGACTAGTAAATAACCAAACATATAAAGCACATCATTGGACCATGTGTACACTGGTCATGGTATATGCATCATCATCACAGGATTACAGTTTAGTTTATGTTTTTTTTAAAACAGGTTAAAAATGGAGACCCCCGTAATCTTTGTATGTTTATTATGTCTAACTACGTTTTTTTTTTCACTTACTGAATACGGGACAGACTTGACTGGGGGAAAGAAAGAGGGAAAGAGAAACAGCTGAGAAGAGGGACGGGGGAGAAGGGCAAAAAACAAAAACCAACAGAACGGGCAGAGAAAAAGAAAAGAAAAAGAAAATGCATATATCAATCACCTGGATCACCTGTTGAGAAAGAAAAAAGAAAACAAGCAGAAGAGAACAAGAGTAATAGAATAAACAACATCACAATGATATATGGGAATATGACAGTAAATACTAAATATTAAACATTATTGTGCAGCACATAAGATCAACAGAACACAGTGTGCTTTGAGGTAGGAGCCAAAAAGGGTGTAGTTTGTGTGTGTGATCACCCGTGTGTACACCTGTGAGCATGGACGCGCTTGTTTTTTTAAAAGGTTCCTTCATGTAATAATCTGCTAGAGGGTGTGGGGGGGCCACAGCCCCGTCCTCCAGGGCATGAAGCAGGTATGGAGGAGATCAAAACTCCAGACATCCAGAGGCCCCCAGAACACAAGAGACCATGGAAGACCAACAGAGGGGCAGCCGCGCCACTGTCCCAGAAAGAGCTGAGGAGAGTCCCAGATGAGGGGTCACTCAGCAGCCGTGGAGCAGAAGCCAGGGGGAGTTGCAGTGACGCGCCCGTGAGCTCCGCCGGCAGCCAGCTGCGCCTGAGTGACCGAGCCCCAGGCCGAGAGGCCGGGGGCACCCCACCTCCGACGTGGCCCGAGCGAGCCCCAGGCTCCAGGCTCCGACTAGCGGCCGCCAAGGAGTGAGCCGGTGTGTACCTGGACGCCCATCCCCAGACACAAAGAACCACCAACGCACCGATGTCTGAGGGAGTCCGCCACTGGCAGGGGAAGTGGTGGTGGGGGGAGATAGGCCTCCAAACCTTGGAGGGCCTGAGATGTCCCCAGAGAGGTGGCGTCTGATACCCAACCTGACATATAGACACAGACATACAGGCACACACAGATACAAACATCCATTCCCACCCTCATGCTCTCATATGCACTTACTCCACACTCAACCAACATGGACACAGACATAAAGAGACGCTGTATACACGATCACACTCCCCAAGCGTACTCTACGAACCGGGTCTAGGTACCCTTGCCCCTGGAGGGGGAACTGCACCCAGACCCAGGTGGTGTTACCCTTTTCCCTGCGGTGGGGAGAGGCAGATCGCCCCGACTCCGCAGCAGCAGTGAGGCCCCACACCCCAGACCGCAGTCGGACGGCCAACTCCTCCTCCTACCCCCCCCCCCCCCCCCGCTCCAGCAGGCCGCAGAGAACGGGGGTGAGAGAAGACTCCAAACCTCCCTCCACCCGCTCATTGTAGTGTTGATGCATGTGTGTTCTAAGGTGCATTTAAAACACAGGAGGGCATGGAGCTACCTGCCAGAGAGCAGCAGGTAAGCGCATAGTCCCTCCTGCTAGCCCTCAATGTCTAAGTGTATTTAAAATTGAGAGGTGGGCAACGACGCCAGGGGTGAGGTGTACACCCTGATGGTAATTTGGATTCCGTGTATCGTGCCCACCCCCAAGATCCTATATGTATGTGTAATGAGAGTGTGAGTAATGTGAATGTCTAAGTTGTGGGATAAAATTGAGGCAGAGCAATGGCGTGTCCAGCGGGGTGGCCTGGGGGGGGCACAGGCCACCCCAGGTGCCACCCCAAAGGCAAAACAATAAAATTCAATCAAATATCAAATGTCCGATTATGTTTTCACGGTGACGCTCAGATATCCGAGTGTAAGTGAATGCAGCATCGGCTTGTGCATCAGGTTAGCAAAGGTAGGAGAGCAAAGCACGAAAGATGGCACTGCAGGAAACAATTTTTCGGTGAAAGAAAATGAGGACAGAATAAATGTCCCGGTAAGTAATATTAAGTTTGTTGAGTTTAGTAAACTAAGGTGAAATTAGAATACCAAGGAAAAAATAACACTTAAAGAATTATTGCAGCCGTGGAATATTTCAGACAGTAGGCTACTGAGGGGAGCTAACATAAGAGTTATGAGTTATAAGATGTAATCTAAGTCGTAACATTGCTGTATAGAGCTGCAGATTTGGTTGCAGGTTAACATAGCTGGACTGGCCATCGGGCTTATTTGACTTATTTTTTATTTTTTTTGTAAGGGCATGAACAATGAGAGGTGGTGGATTGGCCAGATGCAGGTCAATGTGTAGAAATAACTCCGTTGTTTGGTGGTGGCTATGGCGGGGCTTCCACAGAGGCAACAGGTGGATGAGGGAAGGGGAGGCAGGAGGAGAGACCCGAGGCAGCCGCCAGTCCGAGTGTCAGGTGAACTGAACTTCAGGTAAGAAGTCATGACCTGCAGTCTATCTGGGTCAGATATAAACCAAGTTTAGGTGGAGTTTATTTTCGTTGTGCTGACTTTTTACTGTCAGTTGCAATAACTCATACTGCGTTCTAGCCAGCTTGACAGAGTTTTTATACAGCTGGGTGGGTGCTATGATGTTACTGATAGTGAACTTTATTTTATTCATAAGGTTAGTTAGTAGAGTTGCCAACGGCTCCTTAAAAATGGAATGGTCCCTCAATCAGAGAAAATATTACACGTTTCGTATTGAGCTGAGAAGAGATGCAGTTTGTCCCGAACTTTAGCTAGAATGCAAAAAGACACAAAGCTGGAGTTATTCTGTCTTTACGCTGCACAGCTGCCTCTTCTTCTCTCATTCTCCCCCCTCCCTCTCCTGTTGCTACTTCAATCATGAAACTGATCAATGATCAGCTGATCGGCTTTTCTCTCTTGTTTATTTATCGCCCACTTTGCACCAGAAACAGGAAACCAGCAGATGTTGCGCTAAACAACAGCAGCACGTTTAAGCTTGATCAGCTGTTGTTAGAATGTATTTAATATTAATTTCTAGTATCAGCTGATGTTTGCTGGAGCCACAGCTGTAAAGCTGCTGGTCATTATGTCGGTTTGGATATCTGGTGAGAGGGAAACATGAAGATGAAACCAGGAGATGTCCTTACTGAATCATCAGAGCTGAACAGGTGATGGAGAAACATGTTTACCTTTTAGGTCACATGAATGAGTTGAAGGGAAGTTTTGAACTGTTTCTGAGAGACAAATAACACCAGGATCCTTTTTTATGTAGGTGACAGCTGGTAACTGTGCAGGGGTGGATCTAGGAAAGTTTTGCCAGGGGGCAGGTAGGGCATTAACAGGGAGAGGGGGGCACAAAGAAATACTTTTCTTTCTTATTCTCATTTAAAATACCTAGTTTTTATTAAATAATTATCTAAATCTTACAACCAAAGTTTTTATCTGACGTAAAATGTATAGAAATCATACATATACCAACAAGACTGTACATCACTGTCACAACAGCGTTTGTTTTCAGTCAAAGTCTTTATGGCTTTACTACCTGGTGGGTCGGCCTGTAGTGAAAATGCCCAATTTTTTTGTCCCAGTCCAGCCCTGCAGGTTAATACTGGCAGTGTCACCATGCCAGCTGACTGTATTTCATCATCAGCCAGTGTTGTTCTTTATCAATATTACCAAAGTTTACCATAAGGCAGCATAGAAAGTATTTACTTGCTTTCAGGTTTTATTCAAATGTTAGTCTTTTCAGTTGTTTCCCCACTTTTTTCCTGTTTCAAAATCAAACACCAGTTTGTGAGAAGATTATCTTCTTTTTTTAACAGGCAGATAAAGTTTTACATTGGAACTGGCTAATTTGTCAATTGTATGTTACAAATGTTCGTATTTTAATATTCAAAAATGTTTTTGTCCAAAACATATGTGCACTATATGTCAGTAAAAATACTATGCAAATATTGCTGTCCTTGAATGCTGAGTAAACACTGACAAAGCACTGATTGTATCTCTTGTACTTTATCAACGCAGTATCTAAAAACTTTGCACCGTAGTGGTTAAAATCTCATTCTAATAAGAGTTAAAAGTGCATTTGGTTATTAGGTTTATAGGATTATTGAATTATGGTTAACGGTTGGTAGAAATTTTTTTTAAACATTATCTGCCAATTACATCTGCCACCCTTCTCCAAATCTGTGCCCCTACCTGGCCCCCCCAACAAAAATTTTCTTTTTTTTTTTCTTTTCTTTTTCTTAAATGACATCAGAAACAGCAGTATGCGACATTACGTGATGGCAGAGCTTCAGTTCATCCTTTGTCATTTTTTTTTTTTTTTTTTTTTTTTATAAATAGGACAGGGGGAATGAATGAGAGAAAGAGGGGGAGAGAAAGAAAGAAAACCAAAGGGGAGAAGAGACGGTGAGGGGGGGGGGGGGGAAGAGAGAGAAAAAAAAAAAAAAAAGAACTCCTGGGTCACCTGTATGGAGAAAAAAAAAAAACAAACAAAAAAAACAAACAGAGGAGACAGCAAACAACAAAGAGCAACATAATAATAGAGAAAACAAAGCACCATCACAATAAACTAGCTAGTCATAGATATCAATATTTACTAAATAATAAACGATATTGTGCAGCACGCAAGATAGACAGCGCACAGTGTGCTTTGAGGCAGCAGCCAAGAAAGCTTTAGTCCGCGTCTGTGAATACCCATGTGTGCATACCTGTGTGGATCAGCATGCTTGCATTCCAAAGGTTTCTCCATGTAATGATCTGCTAGGGAGTGTGGGGGGGCCACAGCCCCGTCCTCCAGGGTGTGAAGCGGGTATGGAGGAGATCAAAACTCCAGACATCCAGAGGCCCCCAGAACACAAGAGACCATGGAAGACCAACAGAGGGGCAGCCGCGCCACTGTTCCAGTAAGAGCTGAGGAGAGTCCCAGATGAGGGCTCGCCCAGCAGCCGCGGAGCAGAAGTCAGGGGGAGTTGCAGTGACGCGCCCGTGAGCTCCGCCGGCCCCCAGCTGTGCCTGAGTGACCGAGCCCCAGGCCGAGAGGCCGGGGGCACCCCACCTCCAAAGGGGCCCGAGCGAGCCCCAGGCCCCAGGCCCCGACAAGCGGCCGCCAAGGAGTGAGCCGGTGTGTACCCGGACGCCCACCCCCAGACACAAAGAACCACCAACACACCGACACCTGAGGGAGTCCGCCACCGGCAGGGGAAGTGGTGGTGGGTGGAGATAGGCCTCCAAACCTTGGAGGGCCTGAGGTGTCCCCAGAGAGGTGGCGTCTGATACCCAACCTGACATATAGACACAGACATACAGGCACCCACAGACACAAACATCCATTCCCACCCTCATGCTCTCATATGCACTCACTCCACACTCAACCAACGTGGAGACAGACATAAAGAGACGCTGTACACACAATCACACTCCCCAAGCGTACTCTACAAACCGGGTCTAGGTACCCTTGCCCCTGGAGGGGGGAATTGCACCCAGACCCAGGTGGTGTTACCCTTTTCCCTGCGGTGGGGAGAGGCAGACCACCCCGACTCCGCAGCAGCAGGGAGGCCCCACACCCCAGACCGCAGTCGGATGGCCAACTCCTCCCACTAGCCCTCCCGCTCCAGCAGGCCGCAGAGAATGGGAGTGGGAGAAGACTCCAAACCTCCCTCCACCCGCTCATTGTAGTGTTGATGCATATGTGTTCTAAGGTGTAATTAAAACCCAGGAGGGCATGGAGCTACCTGCCAAGGAGCAGCAGGTAAGAGCATAGTCCCTCCTGCTAGCCCTCAATGACTAAGTGTATTTAAAATTGAGAGGTGGGCAACGACGTCAGGGGTGAGGTATACACCCTGATGGTGATTTGGACTCCGTGTATCGTGCCCACCCCCAAGATCCTATATGTATGTGTAATGAGAGTGTGAATAATGTGAATGTCTAAGTTGTGGGATAAAATTGAGGCAGAGGCAGCCAGAAGGGGACGGGGGGGGGGGGGGGGTAGCCTTCTCTGCACCCTGGTGACATACCCCTACTCCAAGGCCCTGCATGTGTGGGTGGTTGTGGTGGAGCGGGAAGAGGGAAGAGGGAGGCAGCTGGAGATGGGGAGGGAAGGAAGGGAGGGGCAGGTAACCCCTCCCTGGGGCCAGCTCCCCCGCTGACCCCAGTAGGCACTCCCACCCTCTGCGACCCGCCAGGGAAGGGGGGCCCAGGCCCATCAGACCGGGGCCCAGTGCAGTAGCGCCCTCCGGCTCCACAGAGCCCTGGACAGTCCACCCAACCCCACCACAGAGAAAACTGCACCCACCCCACCATCCACACATCTTCCAGACTACATAAGACAATAGACGCCCAGGCTGAGATCTTCCTCCACCTCTCCTGTATCTCCCCCTCCTGCAGAGAGAGTTCCTGAAGAGCGGAAAGCTCCTGCAAGATGTGACAATCTCCCCCACCAGTTGAAGAGCCCCCCAGGTGGCTCGACGCACCGGCGGCACCCTGCTGGGCCCCCATGCACCCACCCGCCCACAACCCCGGCAACACACCAACCAGGACCCAAGCTCCTGAGGCCCGGCCAGGGCCCCAGCCCAAAGACGGAGCGCCCCCAGAACCTCACGCCCATCCCGGACCCACCCACGGGCAGCCAGGCTACCAGATCAGTAACCCATGTCCGTCAGCACAGACCCTCCCCTAGCCCCGCTGCACGCAGCCACGAAGAAACAGTCACCCGAGAGCCAACAGAGCCCCTAACCGGACATGACCGCTACCCTGGATTGAGCCCCCCAAGGAAGATGCCCCTGGGGAACCCCCCGACGCCCTAGGCCTGTCCCTACCCCCACACCAATCACAACAGTGAAGGCGGGACCAAACTATGACCCCCCCACCCCCACTAGGTGATGGAGCTGATCAAAGGAGCCCAGAGCAATTGATCTGATGTGGTGGCAGAGGCTGTATCAAGACTAATGTAATCTAATAGATAATTTCTATATTGGTTAGAATTAAGATTATTTTTATTTTTCCAGTTCATGAGGACAGTTTTCTTGGCTATGCACAGGGCAGTGAAAACCATATGGGCGATATTCTTTTCTGAAGTGACATTATCTAAGCTGCCCAACAAACACACTAAAGGGGAAGTTGGAATGTTACATTTCAGACACTTTGATAAGTCTTCACATATCTCACGCCAAAACTTCTGAACTGGTGGACAGAACCAAAGAGCGTGGATATAATTGTCCGGTGAATTGGTTTGGCAGTGTGAGCAGTTGTTGGTAGACGTAAAGCCCATCTTGAACATCCGATGGCCTGTATAGTGCACTCTATGTAATATTTTGTATTGAATTAATTGAAGATTGGGATTTCTGATTAGATGAAAGGTTTTTAAGCAAGTCTGAGACCAGAAGTTTTGGTCTAAGTTAACTGATAAATCCGCTTCCCATTTTGCAATAGGAAGTGATATTGATTCATCTGTTTTAGAAAGCATTCTGTATATTTTGGATAGTAATTTGGGGGTTTTAAGAGTAAGAAATTGAACCACACTTGGTGGTGTTTGTAGTTCAACTTGACCCGGTTTAAATTTCTTTTTTACTATGGATTTAATTTGTTGATATTCTAAAAATCTTTTCTTGTTGATCCCATATTGTGTAACTAGTCCGTCAAATGAAATAAATTCTGTTCCTTCTAGTATATGTTCTAAATATTTGATTCCTTTACCACTCCAATCTGAAAAGTTTATCATATTATTGTTTTGTAATATGTCAGGGTGGCCTTTTGTTGTGGGCAGTCTGAGGTACACCTGTGCACTACCCATGATGTCAGATCAGCATCCTGATGTGGCACACCTGTGAGGTGGGATGGATTATCTCAATATAGCAGATGTGCCCACTACCCACTGTTTGGGAGGGATGGTTATATTGTGTATCTGGAATGAATTTTAGGTCTCTACGTCCATCCCATGGGGAATGGGAGCAGTAACAAAGGTGTTGCATTTATATTTTTGTTGAGTGTATATTGTGTTCCCAGATAAATCTTGAACAGCACATATGGTTGTTTTTTCTTTATTTATTTTTAGCTGGTTTGCTAGAAATTGACCGGATTTATTACCATGTTCATAATTTTGTAAGCGTAGTCTTTGTACTAAGAATTTTGTTTTTTTTATCAATTATCTCATTTAATTCTAGTTTTGTTTTGCGTATTTTGTTCAATGTTTCCTGATCTTGGTGGGACGCGTAGGCTTCTTCTAGTGATTTGATGTTTTTTTCTAATTCCTTTATATTTTTGTTTTCTTTTTTCTTTTTATGTGATGAGAAAGAAATTATTTTACCTCTCATCACAGCTTTCCCTGCTTCCCATAGAACAGAAGCTGATGTTTCGGGAGTGTCATTATAGTCTAAATATGAAGTCCACTCTTTTTTAAAATATTTAATAAAGTCTTCATCTTTAAGTAGTGATATATTAAATCTCCAGTTTTTTCTTGGCGTAGTATTATTCTTGTGCATTAGTGTTAAAGATACAGGACCATGATTGCTGACAGCTATAGGATGAATCTCAGTGTCTGAAATGTCGTTCAGCAGTGAGCTGCCGACCAAAAAATAATCCAGACGAGAGTAATAGTGATGGACATGTGAGAAAAAAGTATATTCCTTACTGGTGGGGTGAAGGGAGCGCCATGCATCGCAAAGACCAAAGTCGCTCATATACTGTTTGATTATATTTGTGGACTGCCAATTACGCTGAGTTCCCGCTGTATTGAGCCTATCCATGTCTTCATTTAGTCCAAGGTTGAGGTCACCTCCAAGAACAAGTGTGCCATCTAAGTGTTCAGAGAGTGCACTGAAAAAACCGTGAAAGAATGAGGGATCATCAACATTTGGACCATATACACTTGCAATACATAGCTTTTTATCACGTATAGATAGTTTAATAATAATAATAATAATAATAATAATGGATACTTTATTGATCCCCATGGGGAAATTACTTGTTTTTCTCTGCATTTGACCCATTCACTCAGTGAAGCAGTGGGCAGCCCACTAAGCAGGCGCCCGGGGAGCAGTGTGTAGGGACGGCACCTTGCTCAGGGGTACCTCAGGGTAGCCGTTAAGTGGATTCGAACCGCCGACCTTCCGATCATGGGGCGACCACTTTACCTACTGAGCTATCCCTGCCCCTAATGATTAAGAATCTGCCCTCTGGATCTATAACTGTGTCGAGTACTGTGAAATTAATATTTTTATGTATTAAAATTGCTACTCCCCTTTGTCTAGAATTATAACAAGCTGAGAACACATTAGGAAACTCAGGTGTTTTAAGTTCATTCGAACCTCTAAGAGGTCTGTGGGTCTCTTGTAATAGGACAACATCTGCCTGCAGTTTTTTGAGTTGGTTAAATATTTTTAACCTCTTTTCTCTGGAGCCAGCTCCATTTATATTCCATGTAATGAACCTCAGTGTACCCATAGATGTTTGTGTATAACTAGGGATGTATGCTCTGTGTGTCGCTTAGACAGGTGGAGAGAATACGTCACTTGTTCATAAATAAGGAGAAGGAGAGAGAGAAAAAATGTGTGGCGAGATGCTCCCTGAGTCTGACTTTGTGTTTGCATGTTTACTAATATGAGTAGGCTTGGCTTAAGTGTGTGTATCCTAAACGACTGTGTGCGCTGTCTGACTGAAGTAAATGTGCTGCCGTTGAGCGCATGGTGCGTATGTGTCGAAATAAAGGATGTTTGTGGATGAGTGTCGAAGCAGGTGATCGAGGAAGTGAAAGGAATAAAGAAAGAAACCAAGGACAGGGGTGGGCAGCATAAAACCAAGAGGGGGAAAAGAGAGGGGGGAAAAAAAAACGCGAAGAAAAAAAAAAGACAAAACGTAAATGTTAAGGTTCAAAATATTGGGGATGGAGACAAGAGAAAAACCACAATAACAACACTGGTCCGGTCGGGTTGAGTCAAACGATGATTTTAATGATCACACACGTGGGAGATGGACACTGATGCAGACAGCCTCAAAATCTCAAAATGGTGGAGCATTGCTCAAACTTTTATAGCCTCTGGTGCCTCCACCTTATCATACAAAGCATAAACATTCACATGCTTTCTCTCACACAGCGCCTAAGCTACGACCTTGGCTCCCCGTTTATCGCTCCTGCTGAGATGGGGCAGAAAACTCCAGCATGTTCTCTTCTAATCAGACAAATAAGGCGATGACTTTCTGCAAACAGTATTTCTTATAACTCAGCAGTATAATGCATCATAAAACAATATCATTCATTCACAATAGATCAACAGTTTAATATAATGCACATCAGTTTAACTAATGCAATAGTTATCAGCTTCTTCTAATTCAGGAGAATAATGCAAACTAAAACTACATAATAATTCACAATCTTTAATTAGGGGTATAACATGGCATAAAATAATATTATAATCTAACCTGAGTCTGACTATGTGTATGCATATTTACTAATATGAGTAGGCTTGGCTTAAGTGTGTGTATCCTAAACGACTGTGTGCGCTGTCTGACTGAAGTAAATGTGCTGCCGTTGAGCGCATGGTGCGTATGTGTCGAAATAAAGGATGTTTGTGGATGAGTGTCGAAGCAGGTGATCGAGGAAGTGAAAGGAATAAAGAAAGAAACCAAGGACAGGGGTGGGCAGCATAAAACCAAGAGGGGGAAAAGAGAGGGAAAAAAAAAAAAACGCGAAGAAAAAAAAAAGACAAAACGTAAACATTCCAATTAAATCACTGACGGAGAGTGACGGTGTTAATTCTGCTATGAAATCACACTTTAAGATGCGATTTGATACCGGTAAGTTAAACAGATGTTAATGCAAGTTAGTGTGAGTGGATAGGGAAAGGGTGTAGCTGATTCTTATCTGGTGTGAGTTTAATACAGCCACGGAGTGATGTTGGGGTCGCGGTGGAGCTGTCCGTCCACGTACATCCGGTCCACAGCAATGACAGCGCGGGAGCCCTTCTGGATGAAGCCGCGTCGGATTGGGAAGAGGACCCTGCGTCGTTCCAAGATCTCTTTGGGGAACTGGTCGTTCACGCTGAAGTCCGTTCCTTTTAATTCCCTGCCGCGGCTTTTCACATGTTGCTTTTGTTTGAAGTGGCCGAATTTGGCCACGATAGGACGTGGTCTCCCGGCCGTAGCCCGAATGGGGCCGAGGCGATGTACCCGATCGAAGACGATGTTCTTCACCGTGTCCTCCGGCAGCTTCAGGTGGGTTTTGATGAAGCTTTTTACCGTGGTCTCCGCGTCCTCTCCTGCGGCTTCTGGAATACCAGAAAATACCAGATTATCACGCATGCTACGAGCTTGTAGATCAATAACTGTTTCTTTTATTTTTTTATTTTCTCTATTGAGCTGGGTAACATTTTCTGTGAGACATTTCACCGACTCCCTTAGCGTGGCATTTTCAGCAGCAAGCGTTTCCACCTGCTGCTGGCTGAACTCCAGGGATTCTGGCAAGCATTTAAATTCTCGGTGAAGAATCTCCACCAAGGACAGCCTTGCGTCGAAACTGGACAATCGCTTGTCGATTGACTCCAGTATATCGGCAATATCTTTGCCGGCTGGCGATGTTGAGCCGGGGGAATCTGCCGGGCGTTGTCTTTTCGACGACGGCGTCTCAGGATTGGCCGGGGAAGCTGCACACTGGGCCTTCTTCATCACGAGATCCTGAAAGCACTGATCAATATAATCTTGGAGAGTCTCTAAACTCTCCCCGTTGTTCTCCAGGGTGTAGGAGATTATTTAGACAAATATTGTCAGTTATAAGACAATTGATAAGTGTATTTGGTAATAATGAAGCTTAAATTAATTTGTTCAAATCTAAACTACCATTGTCACGGTCCTGGGTCGGGTCGACCCAGCATTTTGAGTTTCTTATGTTTTGGTTTATTTTTGCATTATGGATTGGTTATTCTCTGGTGATACTGTTTTGATTACAATTATATTCTGATTCTTTAGTTATCTGATGATGATGTTGATGACGATGATGATTATGTCTGGTTTAGGTTTTGTTATCTTGCCCTTATGTTTGGTTTAGGTTGCCTGTGCTTGGTCTTCTCTGCCCGTATGTCCCTCTGTTTGTCCATGACGTCATTATGCCTGTTTACGAGTCTGTCTCTGTCTGGCGTGTGCTTCCTGTCTTATTTTGTAGGTCTGTGTCCTTTGTCAGTGCGTTCAGCTCTGTGCTCTCCCTGTCTCGTCAGTGTAATCAACGTCAGCCGTGTCTCCCAGCTGTTTCCTCTTTGCTCCGTTTACCTCTTGTATTTAGTGTCTGTGTCTTCCCCTACTCGGTGTCGCATCGTTAACGTCTGTTCACCCTCACTTGCTGCGTGTTTAGGATTTCCAGTCCTCCTGCATCTCTGTTTAGAGTTTTGTTTGCTTTTGTGAGTTTTATTTTATCTTGATGTTCTGCTCCAGCAATAAAGCTGCATTTTCTGTCTAAACCTCGTGTCCTGAGAATCCTGCATTTTGGGTCCACCACTCCTGCCTGCCTGCCACACAGCCGACCATGACAACCATTTGCTTTAATTTTCCGCCAAAATCTCCGGTGTCTGACGTCAGTTACAACATGAGTCGCTTACCTTGTCCGTCACTTCCGTCACTTACCTCCCTCCGTGTTATACTACTTATTCTGTTTACATTCCGGCATAAATACATCACAGTCTGTGATGCCGATGAGGAAAAATTCCTGACTGCTTGTGTAGCTGGCCCAACGACGATATTATGTCTAACTACTGATTCAGCAATTCAGGTAAGCACACTACACTTGATGATGCAGAATAGATCCTGCAGTCGAAGCTGCAAACAAGCTCATGAGCTATGCCTCTTTATTTTAATAATTATTTTATTTAAACCAGACCTAGGAGACTCCAGTACGAAAAGTGCACATTTTAAAAGAAATTACTTTTAACCTGGCCTGGTTTTACTTTTAAAATAATCTAATGATCCTAGAGGGAGGACTGGTTTTAATCAGGATTCATGCAGATTTACTGAGATAAAAAGACTAGATTGGAGACCCGCTGTGTCCAAGGAGAGGAAACTGGTCATGATTTGGAGAAGTGTGAGCTCGAGAGTGGAAGCCTCAGGATCTGGTGTGGAGACCCACCCTCTAACGACACAAGACCTGATAAGGCTAGCAATCCTGAGTATGGCAGCTTCAGGCCTTGGATTACAGGCTGGAGTTGTGTCTTCAGCCAGTAGTCCAACTTGGAGGAAAAATTAATCTTTTGCACCCCATTGCAGTGTGAGTGTGGTGGTTTCTTACTGGTCAATATTAGTCTATTATGTTCTTGTACAGCGGACATTTTGGGCCATACGTAACATTACCATGTGTTTTTTCACATCACTCAGTTTGGCATAGAAATCAGCCTTGCAATACAGGCAGTATGCACTTGAATCATCTCCAGTAAATGGCTTTAACAACCCATAAATACAGGGTTTGATTCCCACTCTTTTCTGTATTTTTGCTTGTACAGTTGAGACTGAGTCAGGATGAGCTAGACAGCTAGATGTTTAGCTTCTGTCATAGAGAGACACACACAGTGGACAAGGTGAGTAAGTGACTGTGTCATTACAATGATATTTTTAGTGCATTGATTTATTTTAGAGACTCGCTGTGTCCAAGGAGGGCACAGTGGTTAGCACTGTTGCCGCACAGCAAGAAGGTCCTGAGTTCAATTCCACCATCAGGCCGGGGTCTTTCTGTGTGGAGTTTGCATGTTCTCCCCGTGTTTGCGTGGGTTCTCTCCGGGTACTCCGGCTTCCTCCCACCGTCCAAAGACATGCAGCTTGTGGGGATAGGTTAATTGGATAATCCAAATTGCCACTAGGTGTGAATGTGTGAATGAATGTGAGTGTGAATGGTTGTCTGTCCTTGTGTGTTAGCCCTGCGACAGACTGGCGAACTGTCCAGGGTGTACCCTGCCTCTCGCCCTATGATAGCTGGGATAGGCTCCAGCGCCCCCCGCGACCCTGAAAAGGATAAGCGGAAGCGAATGGATGGATGGATGGATGGATTTATTTTAGACAAAATAAGGGAGGGGAGGGGTTCTTTTGTGGCGGACCACCAGGTGGCTCCACTCACACCCAAGTTGAAGGGAAGTGCTGGGGTGGAGATTTTGCGCTTACTGTATGTGAAGTTCTACAGAGTCAGTTAATAAAGTTGGAGTGAGACACTGAGACCTCTCCTGTCGTTATTACATACCTCCACATTGGTGACCCCTGTGGCGAACATGCTAAGGCTCGACAACGAAGCTAGCTCCGGCCTGGAAGCATCGGCTGCCGCCGGACTTCCACCTCGGCCGATGGCTGCGTTTGCTGTGGCACTTAAATTGCCGGATTTTTGGCTTCGTGACCCTCCTTCATGGTTCGTGCACGTAGAAGCTCAGTTTGCTCTTCGTGGAGTTTCAGCCGACAATACTAAATACAACCATGTGGTGGCCTCACTTGACCCGCTGTCAACCCGCCGCATGATGACTCTCCTCTGGGACCCCCCAGCCCAAGGCAAGTACACCGCCCTCAAGGCACTGCTGCTGTGGCGTTACTCCCTCTCTGATGCTGAGCGGGCCGAGAAACTCCTTTCCCTCGCGGGCCTGGGCGACGGCGCCGCTCTCGAGCTCATGGAGAGCATGCTTATCCGCATCCGTCATCCGCGCCCAGCGGATGAGGATTCCTCTTCACCCACCTCTTTCTCCGACAGCTGCCGGCTCCAGTGCGCGCTGGCCTTGCCAACTTCCCACTATTGGCCATGAAGGATTACCGCTCCCTTGCGGAAGAGGCGGATCGCATCCTCCTTGCTACCAGGAGTTTCGCGTCCAGGCGATTGTGCCGGATTCACCAGCGGTTTCCCCCACCCCCTCACCGATGCTCCAGGGGCCCTCTGACTCGTCCACGGTGGCTGGAATCGCTGCACGGTGGCACCGCGGCACCACGGAAAAGGGCTTTGTTTTTATCACCAGCGTTTTGGAGCGAAGGCACGGCGCTGTCTCCCGCCTTGCAGTTTCCAGACCCAGGGAAATGGGCACGCCAGCGCTCTGTACTAGCCGCGACCGCTGGCAACAAGGAAAGGCTGCTTTTCATAGAGGACTCACGCTCGGGGAGGCGTTTCCTTGTGGACTCCGGCTCACAAAAGAGCCTTCTTCCCCCGGCTGGCTTGGACAGGCTAGCTGAGGGCTGCGGGCCATTGCTAACTGCGGCTAATGGCTCCCCCATCAAAACCTTTGGTGAAAGGTTGGTGACTGTTTGCTTTCATGACCGTGACTTTCAGTGGAACTTTGTTGCTGCTGCTAGCTCTGTGCCTATAATAGGCGCTGATTTTCTTTGTGCTCACGGACTGCTGGTTGATGTTTCTAACAGATGTTTAATTGATGCTGTGTCATTTTCCTCATTACCCTGTTTGACTCGGGGTGCTCAGCCCGTGGTGCATACTAACTCAGTAGATTCGGGTGATGCTTTTCAGTGTTTGCTTTCTGAGTTTCCCTCACTCACTGTCCCCACTTTCTCGAGCACTGTGACGAAGCACGGGGTGGAGCTTTACATAACTACAGTAGGGCCCCTGGTGTTTCCGTGCACGCTGCCTCGACCCTGCCAAACTTGCTGTTGCTCAGGAAGAGTTTTCCACCATGGAGCACCTGGGCATCGTGCAGCGTTCGAATAGTGCCTGGGCTTCCCCGTTACACATGGTGCCCAAATCTGACGATCGGTGGTGACCTTGTCGAGGATTTTCGCCATCTCAATAATGTCACAGAGAACGATCGTTATCCCATTCCCCACATCCAAGATTTTTCCGCCCATCTTGCGGGGACCTCGGGGATATCACCAGGTTCCCGTGCGCGCGGAGGATGTCCCCAAAACCGCCGTCATTACAACTTTCGGCCTTTTCGAGTTGCTGCGCATGCCTTTTGGCCTGAAAGGTGCCGCCCAAACCTTCCAGCGGTTGATGGACTCGGTCTTGCGCGGGCTGCCCTTTGTTTTTGTATATCTTGATGATATACTGGTGGCCAGCAGCTCGAAGGAGCAGCACATGTTCCATCTGCGTCAGGTTTTTCGGCGTTTGGCAGAGCATGGACTGATCATTAATCCGTCTAAATGTCAGTTTGGGTTGCCGGTTCTTGACTTCCTCGAGCACCGTATTTCCGCCGAGGGCGGGGTTCGGTTGCCTGACAAAGTCCGAGCTGTTTCAGATTTTCCGCGTCCCACGAATGTTAAGGCACTGCAGGAATTTTTGGGGATGGTGTATTTTTACAACCGTTCTCTCCCCAGAGCGGCGCATCTGCTGAAGTCCCTTTATGGAGCGTTAAAATGTAAGAAGGCTCATGACTCCGTTGACTGGTTTCCGGACAGCATCCAAGCGTTTTCTGATGCTAAGTCGGCGTTAGCTAATGCTCTAATGCTGCCCTTCTGGCCCACCCATCCCCGTCTGCGCCGATTGCGTTGACCACCGATGCGTCGGACATAGCGGTGGGTGCGGTGCTGGAACAGCGAATCTCGGGTGTCTGGCAACCGCTCGCCTTCTTCAGCCATACGCTAAGTGACAGCCAGCGCAATTACAGCATTTTTGACAGGGAGCTACTGGCTCTCCACCTGGCGACTCGTCATTTCCGTTTTTTTCTTGAGGGTCGTCACTTTACCGCATACGTGGACCACAAACTCTTGACGTTTGCCATGTCCAAGGTTTCTGATCCATGGAGTGCACGCCAGCAGTGCCAGTTGGCAGCCAGTTCTGAGTTTACCATGGACATTCAGCACGAGGCTGGTAAATCCAACCGTGTGGCTGAGTGTTTGTCCCGTGCGCTGGTTTCTCCCGTCTTTCTCGGCATAGACTACTCCGCCAAGGCTGCCGATCAGAGTGGTGAACCAGACATCCTCGCGCTTAAATCCACCCAGACGGGCCTCATACTGGAGGACAGACCCGTGCAGGACGGCGGTCCCCTCTTGGTCTGTGACGTTTCCACCGGCCGCCCTCACCCGGTGGTTCCCGTTTCCTGGCGTCGTCAAGTTTTTGACTTGGTACATGCTCTCTCTCATCCAGGGGTCCGGGCCTCTGTTAAACTGGTCAGCTCTAAATATGTTTGGCTGGGCCTTCGCAAATCGGTTAAGGAATGGGCGGCAGCGTGCATTCCTCTCCAGCATGTGAAGGTTCATAAACACACTAAGGCGCCCCTGGAGCAGTTCTTCATACCCGGCAAACGTTTCGATCATGTGCATGTCGATCTGGTGGGTCCTCTGCCGCAGTCACAAGGTTTTACGCACCTTTTGACTATTGTTGACCGCACCACCCGCTGGCCAAGGCGTTTTTGACAACCTGGGTCTCGCATTTCGGCCCCCCCACGGACATTACCTCAGACAGAGGCCCCCAGTTCATTTCCGAGCTTTGGTCGGCCATGGCTGATGTACTGGGGGCCAAGGTCCACCGCACAACCACATACAACCCGCAAGCTAATGGGATATGTGAACGGTTCCACCGGTCGCTTAAGGCTGCTTTTCGCGCCTCCTTAAAGGATGGCAATTGGGTTGACCGCCTCCCGTGGGTTTTGCTTGGGCTGCGCTCTGCAGTTAAGGAGGATCTCGGCGCTTCCCCAGCTGAGCTAGTGTTTGGTCAGCCCCTCCGCGTGCGTGGAGAATTCTTGCCCGAGAACCCTCCCCCCGCTTCGATCCATCGGTGCTATCTCTCAACCTGCTTTTGCACTCGCTTTGGGTTCCTGGTCCGGTGCACCATTGCCTGCCTGACACTTTTGTTCCAAAGACTTTAGAGACTGCTAAGTTTGTTTTTGTCAGGCACGATGCCCACAGGACACCGCTGCGGCCGCTGTATGACGGCCCATTCAGGGTTCTTGAACTGGGCCAGAAACATTTTGTTTTGGATTTTGGGGGTCGTGGGGAGACTGTGTGTGTTGACAGAATTAAACCTGCACATGTTCTTCTGGACAGTCATGTAGTGCCGGCCCAGGCCCCTCCCGTGGCCGCCCTCCTTCAATGGGGTTAACAGACTCTGGTTTTCCCCCCAGGACTACCCCCTGACCACCGGCGTTTGAGCCTCCTTCCGCCTTTCCTGCTCGCCTTCACCAGCCTCGTTCACAGGATGGACCTTCCTCTGCCTGTTCTCTCCCTCCCAGGTTCAGTCGTTCGGGCCGTTTGCTTAGGCCCAGGGTCCTGGACTGAATAGAGACCTAACTGTGTGTTCGGGGGGGGGTAGGTGTATGTGTGGCGGACCACCAGGTGGCTCCACTCACACCCAAGTTGAAGGGAAGTGCTGGGGTGGAGATTTTGGTGCTTACTGTATGTGAATTTCTACAGAGTCAGTTAATAAAGTTGGAGTGAGACACTGAGACCTCTCCTGTCATTATTACATACCTCCACACTGTTAGGTTTGGGCGCAACATGCTCAGTTGATGTATGGTGGTGAATAAACTTTGAGTGGAAAACTAGAGCTCCTGTGTCGTGTGTTCCATGCTTCCATATTAGTGACCTTACTTTGAACATACAGTGAACCATGGAGATGATCCTGGACGTGCCAGCGACCGCCGGCCCTCTGCCTCCTGCTGCAGCTCTGTTTGCTGTGGTGCTCCAGTTGCTAGACTTCTGGCTCCATGACCCCTCGTCATGGTTTGTCGATGTGGAGGCTCAGTTAGCTCTCCACGGCATCTTGGCTGACCACACGAAATTTCATCATGTGGTGACATCGCTCGACCCGCTAGCCATCCTTCGTGCGATGGCCCTCCTACGGGACCCGCCCACACACGGAAATACGTTGCCCTCAAGGACCTACTGCTGCGGCGATACACCCTCTCTGGTGTGGAGCAAGCTGAGAAACTTCTCTCCCTCTCTGGCCTGGGCGGAGGCACGGCTCTTGAACTCATGCAGAACATGTTGTCCTTGCTCGGTTCGAACAACGGGGGACTCCTTTTCATACATCTGTTTCTCAGACAGCTGCCTGTTGCTGTGAGGACCAGCCTCGCCAACTTCCCATTTCTAGCAGCGCAGCGCTCCCTGGCTGAAGAGGTGGATCGCATCCTGCTGGTTTCCCGCACATTTGGAGCGCACGCCCCGGCTGCGAAACTGCCGGCAACACCCCCACCTGCCTTCTCCGGAGCAGATGCGCTAGCGCTGATGGCAGGGACTGCTACACAGCAGCACCGCAGGAAAAGACTTTGTTTCTACCATCAGCATTTTGGCGCCAGTGCGCTTCACTACCTGCCACCCTGCTCTTTTTCCGGCTCAGGGAAACGAGGTGGCCACCGTGCCGTCATGGCCATGGTTGCTGACGGTATGGAAAGGCTGCTCTTTATTGTCCACCAGAAAACACGCTCCGGGCGCTGTTTTCTGGTGGACTCTGGCTCCCAGAAAAACCTCCTCCCACCCACCGCAGCACACAGTTTAGCGGCAGACCACGGACCATGGCTGATTGCGGCTAACGATTCTCCTATTGCAACTTATGTAGAAAGGTTAGTGACTGTTAGTTTCCACGGCAAGGAATTCAAGTTTTGTTGTTGCTGCCAGCTCGATGACTATCTTAGGCGCCGATTTTCTTTGTGCCCATGGGCTGTTAGTTGATGTTTCTCACTGATGTTTGATTGACGCTCTGTCGTTCTTTTCACTACCCTGTTTCACCCGGGCTGCCGACCCCCTCATCCGGGCCAATTTAGTGGCCTCCGCGCACGTGTTTCAGCGTTTGCTGTTAGAGTTTTTGTCACTGTTAACTCCTAATTTCTCCAGCTCAGCAGCGAAACACGGAGTTGAGCATTATATCCTCACGGTCGGGCCCCGGTGTTCGCGCGCGCGCGTCGCCTTGACCCCGCAAAACTGTCCGTTGCCCGGGATGAGTTCGCAGCCATGGAGCACCTGGGCATTGTGCAGCGCTGAAACAGTGCCTGGGCCTCTCCGCTACACATGGTGCCAAAATCGGACGGTTGGTGGCGGACATGCGGAGATTTTCGGCGTTTAAATACCATTACAGAGAACGAACATTACCTGATTCCCCACATCCAGGATTTTTCCGCCCATCTTGCTGGGACCTCGATTTTTTCCAAAATCAATTTGGTGCGGGTGTTTCACCAAGTGCCGGTACGCGCTGAGGATGTTCCTAAAACCGCTGTCATCACCCCCTTTGGCTTGTTCAAGTTTCTGCGCATGTCTTTTGCATTGAAAGGTGCCACTCAGACCTTTCAGCGACTTATAGACCCAGTTTTGCGTGGGCTGCCTTTCATTTTCATCTACCTGGATGATATATAGGTGGTCAACAGCTCGGCAGGCCAGCACGAATCTCATCTGTGCCAGGTTTTCTAGCGTTTGGCAGAGCATGGCCTAATCATCCACCCGTCCAAGTGCCAGTTTGGTTTGCCAGTGTTGTGCCAAAAAGTGATTGTCTGCCAAAAACTGATTTCCGGTATTTGCCAAAAACTAATTGCTCGTATTTAAACTGCTATAAGTAACTTGTTGGGCTATAATATGTGAAACATATGTCAAATGCATCCCTCATGGATGACATAAAGTCATCTTGAGCCACAAACAACATTCGTGTAACAAGGTAGAAGCAGTTTTTGGCAGTGACTTTTATATAACCTTTGTTTATGCAGTTAAAAAAATCTCATTAACATTAAAAATGTCTTTTGTAAGAGTAAGTTGGCCAAGAGGACAGCAGAAATGGCAGCAAATATTACAATAGTTCTGTAACAATATTTTAAGTGGCGATAAAGGACCAGATTGGTTATAATGTAAGTACAATAAGACAGAGTTGTAAAGATACTTGAAAAACTGATAATTTTTTAATTCTCTATATAACCCTTTTGTAAACCCTCTTCACAGAAATATATTTACGAACATACGTAAAGATATTACACATAAAAAATACACAGAAACATTGGAAATCAGTTTTTGGCAGACAATCACTTTTTGGCACAATTTCCTGGGGCACTGCGTCTCCGCTGACGGTGTAGTCCCGTTGTCGGACAGGGTGCAGGCTGTCGCAGCTTTTCCGCGTCCCGCCTCGGTTAAGGCGTTGCAGGAGTTCCTGGGGATGGTGAATTTTTATAATCATTTGCTTCCCCGGGCCGCTCACCTGTTACTACCGCTGTATGCTGCTTCAAAAGATAAAACGGCCAAAGACCGTGTTGACTGGTCCACAGACCGCGTTTGTACATTTTCCGTGGCGAAGTCAGTGCTGGCCAACGCTGCTCCCATCAACAGAGATCGCATTGACCACCGACGCATCGGATGTAGCGGTGGTCGCCGTGTTGGAACAGCGAGTCTCCGGCATCTGGGAGCCCTTTGACTTTTTCAGTCGCATGCTCCGAGACGCCGAGCGCAAGTACAGTGTTTTCGACAGAGAGTTTTAGGCTCTGCATCTCGCAACGCGACATTTTCGATTTTTTTCTCCATGGTTGCAGTTTTACTGCGTACGTTGACCATAAGCCTCTGACCTTCGCGATGTCCAAAGTTTCCGATCCTTGGAGCGCATGCCAGCAGTGGCAGTTGGCAGCCATATCGGAGTTTACTACAGACATTCAGCACGTGTCTACAGGTCGCCCGCGCCTGGTCGTTCCACTCTGTTAGGGTCCCTGGGTCGTTGACCCAGTGTTTTGTGTTTTTGGTTCTTTGATTTTGTTATTTCATTATATTCTAGCTTTGCTTTACAGGTTTTAGGATTATTCTTAGTTAAGGTTCTCTGGGTGGGGTTTGGTTAGAGTTTTAGTTTTCTGGTTTTCTGTCTGTGTAATCCTTAGTTGCTGTCTCCCCTGTCTGCTATATCCCCGTGTCCAGTCAGTGTCTGTGTCTGCCCTGGTCCCACGTCTCTGTTCCCTCTGTTGTAGTGACTGCATGTGAGTCTGTGTCTTTTGTTCAGTCTCTGTTATGTTTCCTGTTTCACTTTGAAAGTCCATGTCTCATGTTAATGTGTCTGGTTTTGCTTCCTTTGTCTCGTTAGGCCTGATTTGCCCCAGCTGTGTTTCCCTCCTGTTACCCATTCCCTGATTGCTCCCTCTGTGTATTTAAGCCCTGTGTTTCTTTGTGTCCGTGTCGTGATCTACTGTTTATTTTTCTGTGTGTTTTGACTGCTTGCCTGAGTTTATGTTTAAAGTCTCAGTTCTGGTATCTTATTTTAGTTCAGCATTAAAGCTGTTTTTTGAAGTTTACTTTGTGCCTCCGAGTGTCTGCACTTTTGGGTCCACGATTCCTGTCTGCACACAGCCTATACATAACACCGTCGTGTTTCCGACTCCATCCACGCTCTCTCTCACCTGGGTGTATGGGCTTCGGTCAAGCTGGTCAGCACCAAGTTTGTTTGGCTGGGCCTGTGGAAAGCGGTGAAGAGTTGGGCTGCCGCGTGTGTGCTGTGCCAATGCTCGAAGGTCCACAGGCACACTCACACAGGCCCCCCGCCATGGCCGCCCACCTGCTGCCGGACGGTTGGACTCTGACCCTTCCTCTGGGATCGCTCCGCGCCCACAGGCACTCATCCGGTCAGCGGAGGGTTCGCACTGTCTTTTCCAGCCTGGTGAGCCCACAGCCAGTTCTCCGACTCCCCATTTCAGCTGTTCTGGACGTTTGATTAAGCCCCAGGTTCTGAACTAGTGGACGGTTTGTTTGGGGGGGGAGGGGCATGTGTGGCGACCCACTAGAGAGCTCCACTCACACCTAAGCTTGGAGGAGGGGTTCTATTGGGTTTGCTCAGTTGATGTATGGAGGTGAATAAAGTTGGAGTGGAAAACTAGAGTGCTTGTGTTGTGTCTTCCATGCTTCAATAACGCATTCATTTTGTAATACATTTTCAGTGCCTAGTTGTATTTTCACTGAAGTTATTTTATGTCTAATTCTATAAATTCATGTTAAACACTACTTTGACACATTGTTCACAGCTAAAGCATGCTGAATAAAAATTTGGTGGTGAAAAATGGTTTTTGTGTTCATTTAAGAGCAGTTAAAACAAACCGGTCAGTTTTCAGGTGGAGGCTTAGCAGCACTTTCACATTAACATCTCTGAGAAATTACTTGGTTGGCTGAATTTTCAAAGTTGAAGCAGCAGTTTTTCTAATCCCCCACATTCATGTTTCCTTCATATTTGAATCCCATTGAAGATACTTAAAGGCAACCATGTCACACAGAGCTCAAGCCTTTGAATCCAGCTGTGATTGTTGATTTTCTATTGAATAGACTTTTTCAAATCCAGCTATAGGCTTCACAAGCTCATTTTGTGCTTTGTCCTCTCAGTCCCCCAGGTGGAGGTGGCATCTGGGGTGGAGTCTGTCCATCTGCCCTGCAAAACCACACTTCACCTCCCTGAAGACGCTAAAGTGGAGTGGAAGAATATATATGGGAAGGTCCACGTCTATGAGAACGGCTCTGACCAGCCTGACAAACAGCACCAGATTTACAGACACCGAACGGTGATGAATGAAGACCTGCTGAAAACTGGAGACCTCAGTCTGACCCTGAAATACCCCAAAGAAACAAAGACCTACACCTGCACCGTCTACAGCAGGGAGGGAAACATCCTGCTGAAGAAACAAGTGGAGCTGAAAGTCAGAGGTCAGTGCTGTAGATACAGGGCAAAGGTCAGAGGTCATGCAGGAGTTTGTTCTCTAAAAGCTTTTAGTTTGAATCTATTTTCAGTTCATTAAAATAAAACAAATTCTTTGATGTTTTGATCTAAAAGCCAAAAATGTCAGGCGGAGCAACTGTGTGTTTAAATGAACAAACTAAGAAGACCATTAAAATGATCCTAACTTCAAAATAAAAACCTCTGGCATGATGTGAGTTTGGATCAAATCAATAGTTTTGTTAGTTTACTCCAAATCAATGTAAATGTATAAATATCAATAGTTTTAAAGCTGCTGAGATCATTCAAACACTTTGATCCAGTCATTTGGATGTTGTCACATGTCAGGGTGGAGCAACCATAAATACGAGGCTTTTATTGTGAAAATGCTGAGTGTGATGATCCAGAGGAGCCCATGGGGTGTTTGTGGCTGGATGCAAAGGTTTGTAGCTCTCCTTGTAAAGAGAAACAGCTTGAAGCTACAGAGGAGCGTCTGCAGAAGAAGACAGGGGAAAGAGGAAGAAGCTGAGGCCGCTGGAGAAAAGACAGGAAAAGGAAATCAGCTTCATTTGTTGGAGGCCGTTTGTTCATCACACTGAAATATTCCCACTTTAGAGACAGGAAACAAAGTGAAGTGTGGATTGATGTTTGTCTCCATGATTTGGGCCCTGGAGTCATTTCTTCATCTCCCACTTTAAGACATATTAATGTCAGCCTCACACGTCCCACAGTGGACACATTTCTATTTCTAGATGATATTTGGAGGATGGTCATGTGTTTCTCTGCTGTCACAGCTCTTTGTGATATTTGAGCGCAGCTGTAATGTTTGTGTGGTTAAAGCCACCAGACTCCACTGACAAAAACTCTCATTTTAGCCGGAGAACACGGGGCTGCTGTGGGACTTTGTGTTTGCAAAGGTTTCTATTGGAGGCATGTTTGCCTTTATTATATAGGTGCAGAGAGTAGACAGGAAAGTGGGGAGAGAGTGAGGGACACACAGGCACCTGTAGTAAGCCCCGCCTTCAGCCCACCTGCTCAGCCAGGTGAGCTATAGCGCTGCTTTAACATGTTGGTGTGATTGAGAGTGAATGAAAGTGAGTGATGGAGGCAGCAGGAAACTAACAGGCTGTTTGTTCTGAGAGGTCACATGACTGTTGTTCTCAGCAGAGTCTGATGATTTGATGAGACCATGAGAGCGGCTTCAGTTCCTCATCAGAAAGAGTCTGACAGAAGCTCCTCCCTCTGTACCCCAGTAGACTTCTATTAGACTGCTCCAGATTCCTGAGAGTTCACACAGAAAACTTTACAAACAGCCAAAGAAAAACTATTGAAAAGCTTCAAGATCACAAAGAGCTCTTTCACAGCACATATGAGCCATTAAGAAGTGCAGATTTGTGTTTCCCACAGTCCATCATCCAATAATATCAAAGGACAAACTGTGAGGTAAAAAGCTTTCAGCTCTTTTTGAAGGAAGCAAAAAGACTTTGGTCCTGAGAGATGGTTCAAAACACAACTCAGACCTACCAAAGTATTATTTGTGCCAAACACATGAAGCCTTCAACTTTGTATGTGTCCAGTCAGTGTGGCAATAGAAGTCACTGTGAGGATTTTCAATGAGCTGTCAAAGAGCACCCAAACAATCAGGTGAGGATGAAGAGAATTAGTGTGGATGGACAGAAAATCCATATCCAGTGTGATTTAGGAGCAGCTCATATATAATGAGTGAAATGAAAGAAGAGCACAGACAGGAAGAACATGAGTGAGCAGACATTTTGGAGCTGCTGATCCACACAGGGCTGGATGGAAGGAGTGGGAGTCCATGATGGCTCAAAGTCTCTGATCTAACTGTTCCTGAGCCTCTCCCCCTGCCTCCTCTTTGGATCTTCTCCTCCTCTTCTTCCTTATCTGCCTCCTCCACCACTGCTCTCTCCTCCCTCATCTCCTCCTCAGCTGAACTGAAGTCAGGGCTGTAACATGAGGAAACGTGCAGAAATGACTGAGTCAGCATGTTGTTGAAGTGAGTTGAGTGATGGTGAGCAGATTAGATGTGCGAGCCTCCCTGTAGAGAAAAGCAGATCTTCTCCAGAGTTTCCCACCTCATGTTTTCCTGTGTCACAGCTGATTGTCACATCCTGGCTGTCACTAAATGAGTGGTCCAAAGGTGGAAGGAGGAGCACAGTTAGATTGTTCACCTCCTAACCTGTGAAATCAACCAGCTGAATGAAAAACACTGTGATCCTATGAGCTGCTATCAGGGCTGCTCCATTCTCAGGATTCTCATCTGGATGACTGAAGCAGATTATTGATGAAGTCAGCAAACAGCTTTCAAAATGGCTCTTTTTCCAGGGGAACTCCCTGAAATGTAAATCTCATTGGAATGAAGAAGAAGTCCAAAGGCGTGGTTAGGCCCAGACTTGTGGCTGTTTTCAATGTAAAGCCCATGTTGCAGGCAGCTGCTGCTCCTTACTGGCCCACAGCCTCCACTGATGGATGTGTCAGCTCACTTGTACTGTAGCCACGGGGAGAGCGATGGTGAAGCTGACAACCAGAGGTGTAGCGCTATTTGTTGAAGTAGCCCAGCTGTGCCATGGAAGCACAAGTTTCCAGAGATGATTGGACTGTGAGCAGAAATGATCCATGTTGGACTGAATTGAAGAACAGATCATAAAGTCCTCTGTGTGCCCAGCCCGTCTGTCTGAGCATCTTCATCAGTGTGCAGCTGATCTACAGCTAATGTGCTGATTGATGAGCAGCCTGTTCATGGTGATGATGAGAAACAGATTGGATTCAAAGCACAAATGAGTGAAAAAGGAGCAGCAGCCATGATAGAGCGAGTCCTCTGCTGACAGAAATAGTGGAGTGAAGGATTTGTGCAGCGTTTCTCTGTGAAAACAGCTGATTCAGATCAATGAGAGGAGGATGAAGGAGAAGCAGCATGTTTCTGATAGAAGCATCACTGCTGTGCTACAAACTGCTGGGACTGTGTGTGTGTGACGGCTCAGCTGGAGGCAGGATTGGTCCAGAGGAGAGCTGCTTTATTCCAGACTAACTCTTCTAGAAAGCTGACATCTGTGTGGAACAGCTGACCTGCACCATGTGGAAAAGAACAGCAACATGATTCAGCGTCAGATCCCGACACATCCACGGATTCATCCCGTTACAGGAACTGTGCCACACGTGGCCTCTGTTTGTTCTGCATTGATGCTGCAGGGATTTCTTCAAGTCACTATAATATAGTGTCAGATGGACACATGAAGCTAACACGGCACATCTTTGTGAGTCTGCAGCATGTTGACACACATGTCAGTGTTGTACAGATCTGAGAGCAGCACAAACAAACTCCATCAAAGTGATTTGTGCTGTTGCAGAGCTGTGTGACTGCATTTGTCTTCATTATGGACACATTTCTACAAATGGGACTAAACATGTGACCCTCTGCACATCCATGGCTCAACAGTGCACCCATTGGCTGGATGCAGCTTGTATTGTGGCTCCTCCCCCTTAGCTTCAGGTCAGTTTAGCTGTGTTTCCTCCAAATCCCAGAATTCCTGAGGAGCAGGAATATGTGGGGCTGGGCTCTAAACACTCAGGGTGAGGACTGAGTGAAGAGCTACAGGACAAAGTTTCAGCGCTGCGCTCACAGCTTTGAGACGTCCAATCAGCAACTGGTCCTGATAACTTCTCCCCTCTCATTCCACATACATGAAGACTGCTAGAAGCAGCTATCAGCCACATCAGGCTCACATCATGCTTGCTATTAAACATGCTGCAGTCTGCAGTAAACTCCCTGCCACAAAGCTTTGAGTCTCCTCCAAATGCACCTGTAACAAGGTCACCTGCAGAAATAACTGTGTCCACGGGCAGAGTCACCAACACTCTGCACCAGAGCTAAACCTGCTTTGGAGCTAAAAAGCTGCTGTCAGGGTTTCCTGCAGAGCTTCAAATGTGGAGACTGAAAGCTGTGGACAGTTTCTGTGGCTGGATTATTTCATATGTGTTTGTTTCACTTTCAAAGGAAAGTGTTGGAATAAATCAGGTGTGTGACGCACACTTTACTGCAGATTGTTCTCAATGTAACACAAAAAGCAATCAAAATGTGATTGATCCTGATGTGCTTGTTGCTTCTAGCAGTGTTGATGTATTTGCACAGAGAGGGGGAGATGTTATCAGAGTGTGTAAGTGATCAGATCTGATGCTGAATCATGTTCATGTACAGTCAGCTGATCCTCACAGTTCAGTTTGTAATCATGCAGCTCTCCTCTGATAAATCCTGAGCTCCACCTGAGTCTCAGTCCTCAGGACCTCACACAGTCCCAGCAGCTTCTATCAGCAGAGTTCTCCCTGATATCACAAACATATTGATCCTCCTTCAGCCTCCTCTCATTCATCTGTTTCCACAGAGAAACTCATCAGTGAAACCTGAGCTTACTGTGGATTATTCTGGTGGCTCCATCACTCTCTGCCTCACACGCCCTCATCTGCTGCTTTCCTCTGATTGGCTGCTCTGACAGAGTCATGATTGGCTGCATGTTTGTATATAAAGCAGCACGTTGCTGGTAGATC
The DNA here is from genome assembly GCF_964374335.1 of Astatotilapia calliptera. Taxonomy (NCBI): domain Eukaryota; kingdom Metazoa; phylum Chordata; class Actinopteri; order Cichliformes; family Cichlidae; genus Astatotilapia; species Astatotilapia calliptera. The sequence goes on along the minus strand of NC_137424.1, from coordinate 78,401,441 downwards.
AGCCATCAGCTCATGTTTGTGACTGCAGCATGGCACCAGTTTGCTCCTCGTGTTTCAGTCCCAGACTGACCTGCAGCTCTTTAGTAAATTCAGACAGCAGCTTTGTAACTGTTAGTAAATCTGACCATGAATATCATTATGACACCTCTGACCACTCATTCTGTCTTTATTGGCTTTCATACATGAAACACGCTTAAAGTCACCATTGAATCTAAACTGGATGAAAGCAGCTGTGAGTCACTGCAGCAGCTCTGTGCCAACAACCAACCAACACCTGGGTGGAGTCCCAGCTGAAGCTGAGAGATACTCAGAGACAGAAGCAGCTGTATGGAAGCGTTCTACAGGACGGCTGACACAAAGCTGATGTTACTGATGTCTCCTAGATAGATCTCATGGACCAAAGGCTCTCTGTGTCATCTCGGCTCCAGCTGAACTAAACTGAGAGGGAATTTGGGCTTTCAGGGAGGGGTGAAAGCAGAGCGCTGTAAAGGAAAGGGCTGTGATTGGTTCAGAACACGTCAATGAGAAGAAAGGAAAGCTTCAGAGCAACATGAATGAAACAAAGTGTTTTGATGACGACTGAAAGCCAAAACTGTCCCTGAAATCAGAATCCAGTTCATCTCCAGCCCCGTCAGCAGTTCCAGCTGCAGTGCTGTTACAATAATAGTCATCACTTCTAGTTTCACAGCAGCAAACTGGGAACATTCAGCGTCTCAAAGATTGACCTGTTAGCACCTGCAGACGTTGTTGAGCTGGCTCTGCTGATCTTGTCTTCATTTCTCCACTATTTGGAGAAGCTTCAGCAGGATCCACAGTCAGAGTCAAAGTGGAGTTCTAGCATGGACGTGACGCTTCAAGAAGCTTCAGACAGACAGTGTTCTCCAAAAGTTCTGCTCTAAAAGGAAACTTTGAGCTGTGATTGTTGTAGTCAGAAGGATGGAGGCTGGATCTTTGATGAGTGCTTGCACACAGGCTGTCTTTAAGTATTCTGGGACACAGCCAGAGGACAGACGAGTGTTCATTATTGGAAGCAGCCGAGGGGCAGGGACATCCCAAACTTCACTCAGGAACTTTGGAGGAATCATATCTACACAGCTTGATGAGCGTTTCAGTTGTGCCACAGTCCTTCAAAGCTCCTCCACAGAGACTGGCACAAAAGAAGATCAGATATGGTGGCTGGGGTCGGGACATCAAGAAAAGAATCAGGAGCTGCTGTTTTGGATTTCCTCTCATTCATTTGATCCTTCAGAAAGTTTAGAAAGTGGAGACGTTCCTCACTCGATGCCGTAATCTGGTGAAAACTTGCAGGATTTCAAAGACGCTCCACTGAGCTCCAAAGAGCTCCAAAGAGCTCTGGGCTGTGCTTATTAGAATGAATTAAAGGAGAGAAATAGCCGGCCCTCGCCTCCTTCACCTGTTCATTGAAAGCAGTCGTTCATGCTTTCATTTCTTGATGACGCAGCTGAAGATTCACCTTCTTCCGTCTCCTTTCTGCCCTCCGGCATTGTCTTTTCAGACTGTGAATGTCTTTGTGGATCCAGGGCAGCGAGCGAGCACCACGTTTAGTCCTGATCTTAAAGGTGCAGTTGAATCTAAAGTGGATGTACAAAGGAGGTTCAGATCATTCAGAGTGTTTGTGTGTGTGAGGGAGGAGGAACACCAGTGGTGGTAGAAACACTGATGAACATGTTTCTCCTGCTTCCTCATGAAAAGAGCGTCAGCGTACTGACACAGCTGCTTTTGCCTGATCACTTGGAAAAATGATCTCAAACAGAATCCATCAATGATCAGAGAGAAACACATCAGCTCAAAGCCTGGAGTTCATACTGAAGCCCACAGTTATATGTAGGCCAACAACACGCTGTTTGAAACCAATGAATTTACTGTACTGAGGAACTCAAATGAGTCAGTAAGATCATCAACATGGATCTTAAAATCAGCAGCTCAGATCATGTGATCACACATAAGAACCATGGAGCAGGAAACATCTGAGAGTTCAGCTCCAACTCTGATGGAGTCTTAGGAGGGCGGAGATACCTGCACAGATAGGAGCTGTTTCACACTTTAACAAGCAGCACCTCCAAACTACACCCTTCATCTTCCTTAATAGGGGAGCATTTGAAGCCAAAGCTCCACCCACCCAGCCACTTCCTCTGGGCTGACAGAAACAATCATATGTGGGGTCAGAGTTCACAGACTAGACAGTCCTCTCCAGATTTCATCCTGTTTCTGTTCAAAACATCAAATCAAGCTGATGGGAAGTTGTAGAATCCTTCAGAATAAAAGCCTGACTATTCAGAGCTCCAACATTAAGAAGAGCAAAGTGAACCAAGGTGGGTGGAGGCAGCAGAGAAACTGTAGGGTGGAGCTGAATGCTTCATCAATGGGATGATGCAGCAGATTTCCTCCACCTTGCACAAACTGTCCTGTTACTTATTATGACTGGAACATCCAAAATGTCTCCAGAGGCTCCGAGTCCAGCTGAACATGTATTAGTGTTTAGAGTGGAACTGAGGTGATAGGGACTAGGACCTGGGGGACGTCAGTCAGTGACGGAGCGGTCAGCAGGTGTGGGCAGGTGTGGACAGGTACTTGATGGAGTGTTTCCTGCTGGACTCCATATGATATGTTAGCAGAGAGGATCTGGCTCCTGATTGGTTGAAGTGGAGCCCATCTGCTGCAGAAAGATGCCTCCTGTCCCAGAAAACATTGAAGTTGTCTCTAAAGCCCAGGCTGTGGGAGTCACACACAGAGGAGAGCCAGGTGTGGAGGCCGAGCAGCCGCCCAAACGCCCCACGGCCACAGGTGGGAGTGGGGCCGCAGATACAAACACTACGGTGGGCTTGTTTCACAGCCTCACAAAGACACACAAAGTCCAGTTTGAGGAAGTGGGAGCGCTGTTTGGAGTCCGGTTGGTGCCCATGTGGATAAGGATGGTGTCGGCCTCCGGACGGGATCGTATTCTGACAGGAAACTTGTCTAAAACGTCCCAGAGCGTCGGGCCGGGAAAAGACAGAGCGCACGCCTCCTTTATTGTGAAATTCCTCACCATGGTAACTGAACACATCAGCTGGTCTGCAGCAGGTCATGTTCAGAGTTTGAGGCTCAAAGTGTCCCATTTTCACTGATTGTTTCCCGACGACATGCTTCACGTGTGATATGGATCCTCTGCTGAAGGAATCTGCTTTCTATCCACAACCTGTTGATCCGTGTCTGACTAACAGCAGCGCAGGAAGCCCTGCAGTTACAGAGAAACTGTCTGAGTCGCATTGTTGCTGCAGTTTACCTGCAACTGCTGTGAAGAAAAAGTCTCACTGTGTTTGTGTTTGGTCCTAATCTGCTGCCTGTCTGTTTGACATGCTGGATTTCCAGCTGATCGATGACAGATTAGAAACTGATCAGTCTATTGATCACACAATATTCCATCAATAGAACTGATTTGACTTTGATTTGTGTAACAAAGTGATTTCCACGTCTCCTTCATGATGTGACAGTGTCAGAGCTGAATGCACTTGTAGAGTATCATGTTTTTATGGCTCACATTTAAAGTGTTGCAGCTCTAATGTACAGCTGTCATATTAGAAATAGAAGCAGCTCTGATTTTAGTGCTCAAAGAAATCTATGAAGTGATGAATTCACACATGAACAGTTTTCTGCAGCGTTCCTCTCGGCCTTATTTGCAGCTCCACTCTTGTTTTTGCTCTAATAATTATTTCTCTCCATGAGCTGTTTCTCTGCCTGAAGGAGGCGCCACTCCATCGCTTCATTTAGTGCAGAACAAGAGTCACATGATGCTGCTCTGAACACCAATCACACTTTGTACACCTCATGTTGAGTTTGTTGTCCTCTCAGTGTGTCAGGTGGAGGTGGAGGAGGGGGCGGAGTCTGTCCAGCTGCCCTTCAAAACCACACAAAACCTGCCTGAAGATACTGAAGTGAAGTGGATGGACAGTGATGATGATAACGTCCACGTGTATGAGAACGGCTCTGACCAGCCTCACAAACAGCACCAGGTTTACAGAGACCGAACGAAGATGAATGAAGACCTGCTGAAAACTGGAGACCTCAGTCTGACCCTGAAACAGCCCACAGAGAGAGACAGTGGAGAATACAGATGTGTGGTCATCAGCTGTTTTCTGTATAGCAGAAAGATTGTCAGATGGAAAGATGTGCAGCTCAAAGTCAAAGGTTTGTTTGTGTGTGTGTGTGTGTGTGTGTGTGTGTGTGTGTGTGTGTGTGCGTGTGCGTGTGTGTCTCTGACTGTCTTGTGTCTCCTCTGCAGGGAGAGTTCAGGTCCAGCATCAAACAGGGGACATCAGGAACAGAAGCAGCTCCATTGATCCGACTCCTCTGATGGCTGATCAATCAGTTTGATCTGTGTGTTCTTTGATTATTGATCAGTGATGTCAGAGTGGAGTCAGTGTGATGTTGTTGTTGTGTGTTTGAGACTTTTAGTGTCCATGAAGGTCTCTGCTGCCGTAGATCCTCTGAACTGTGACAGAGGTCTCACTCTGGAGGAAACTCAGCACTTTCCAGCAGCTCCTCCATCATGGAGGACGTTCCCTCACTGTAACAGGTGGAGGAGAGAGGAGAGGAAGCACAGGTGGATCCTCTGAGGAAGAGGAGCATCCTACAAACCACATGATCACATGACCAGAGGACAAGCATGTGCAGAAACACATTAAAGTCAGCCTGTAAACACGTTTGTGTAAATTCTAGTCGTGTTTTTCTGTCACATTCAAATAAAAGCAGAGAAAGCAGAACAAATGCTGAAAGAGAGTTATTCCCATACAGCTTATGACAAAATTTGATCCGAAGTGATTGATGGCCCTAATCACGACCTTTTGACCCCCCACCCCTCCCCTCCGTGGGAAACCCCCGCGTGACGAATCGTATCCGGAGAAAGGGGGGCGGACCCCGGAAGCGCGCCATCTGTTGCTAACCGTAACGAATTGCACCCCGAGAAAGGAGGGGTGAACCCCCGGAAGCGCGTCATCTGTTGTTGGGGGGAAAAAAAGTTTTTAGAGGGAGGGGGAAAACCTCCGGAAGCGCGTCATCTGTTGTTGGGAAAAAAAAGTTTTTAGAGAGGGGGGAAACCTCCAGAAGCGCGCCATCTGTTGGAGGGGAATAAAAAAGCAGAGAGAGGAGTCCATCACAATTTCTAAGGCACAGACACAAGATGGATTTCCTTCTGCAGCCCCGCAGCGGTCCTGTGTCCGATGAGATCTGCTCTCCCAAAGAAGAAGGTTTTGAATATGACATATTCAAATACAGCATATTTACTATGGAAGGCATCGATCCGGACCTTATGACCCTACCGGAAATACTCCGGAAGTGTCTAGTCATTTTCAGACCTGTTGCATCATGTTCCCTAACCACAGCGGTGATGCAGCAGATGATTCTGTGATGTATAGAGAGACAGAGCGGATGTAATTTTACTTTCTTAAGCTGCACCGGCGTTTGTAATGGAAATAAAGAGTGACTTCCTGTAGAGATTTCAATAGTAATTTTATTTTCCTATAATACAGACGCAGTAAAAAAACAAAAAAAAAAAAAAAAAAAAAAAAACCTTTAAGATACACCATAGCTTGTGATGAAAAGAAGAACTTTCTATCCGCTTGTAACCTACAGGCTGCCTATGTGTAAAAAAAATTGAATAAATATCGCTTAGTGAATACTACTTTTCCTTTTGAGGGACTGAAAAAACAAACCAGCGACAGGCGATCTTGTTTCACACACACACACACACACACACACACACACACACACACACACACACACACCCACCTCTGTGGGAAAGAGTCAACCATGAGAGTTTTGTCGACAGCAATTGTCCATTTGGCAAAACAAATATCCGTCTCAAAGCCGTATTTTACCGTTGCAGAAAACAGAAGGCGTTCACAAGAAGGCCCACACACACACACACACACACACACACACACACACCCCCACCCCGCGGACCAAGGAGGAGTGAGTCAGCAGATATCAGTTTTGTTTTTTTTATGTTTTTTTTTTCTCAATGCTTATATCCTATAACACGCCCTCCAAAAAAAAATATTATTATTATTAAAACATCTATATGAGGTAGGTTTTGCGCAACCTGCTCCTTGTCAGACCAAAGTAGAGAGTTTTTTCTTCAATACTTTAACAATAAGTTTTCTCAATAGATAGAAAATGATGACGCTGAGGAGTCAACATTCGATATTATCGTTGCTTGTAACCCTGTTTTTTACATCTCCCCATAAAACTAGTCTTAGCGAGGAAAAAAGCTCATATTCGAATAAGTTTATTAAAGCACCCCCTCTGTGGGAACGAGTCAACCATGAGCCGAGTTTTGTCAACAGCAATTGTCCATTTGGTAAAACAAATATCCGTCTCAAAGTCGTATTTTACCGTTGCAGAAAACAGACGGCGTTCACAAGAAGGCCCACACACACACACACACACACACACACACACACACACACACACACACCCCGCGAGGCAAGGAGGAGTTTTTTTCTTCATTACTTTTTTACAATAAGTTTTCTCAATAGATAGAAAATGATGACGCTGAGGAGTCAGCACCCGATATTATCATTGCTTGTAACCCTGTTTTTTACATCTCCCCATAAAACTAGTCTTAGCGAGGAAAAAAAATCTAATTATTCGAATAAGTTTATTAAAGCACCCCCTCTGTGGGAACGAGTCAACCATGAGCCGAGTTTTGTCAACAGCAAGAACAAGGTCAGACAGCAATTGTCCATTTGGTAAAACAAATACCCGTCTCAAAGCCATATTTTACCGTTGCGGAATGGGGGGAAAACAGACGGCGTTCGCAAGAAGGCAATCAAAAAAAAACAAACCCCCTCTAACTACCGGTATTGTCAAGAGAAAGATGCGAAAAACAGATGCTTCGCTAGACTAGGATAAAATGAGAGAAGAAGCGGAAGGGGAGTCGCTATCTGTGACAGTTCTACCAATCGCGAGGAAGAATCCGAGAATATTATGTCAGCATCCCGTTCAAACAACGCCGCCGATCAGAGGGCCATCTCGCCGGATCTGTTCATACCTCACCCCGGTAAGTTTTTTTCTTTACGACTTTAAATTATATATCAACAGAGATGTCAATAATTTGATTACTTTCTTTTAGATTTCTACATCAATGATTTCACGCAAGTGGACTACGGTACGTTTAAATAAGTATATACCATTTTTTAAACAAGTTTAGATAGACTTGATTTAACCATGCTCTGATACTTACAGAAACAATCGATAATGCAGTGAGTAACAGCAGAAATCCGGCCGTTTTCCACGGCGAATTAGAAGCCATATCCCCCGCAGAATCTCCGCTGCCGCCGCATCGAAGAGAAGACGGCACTATTTCCGTCTCCGCATACCGGGAGAACCGCGGAGAAAAAAGTTTTAAAATCGAAGGTAAACAATATGATGCATTATCAGCCATTTTGTTGAATAACAGGATGTGACGGAGTAATCCGAGTGTGCTATACCGCCCCTCCCGACCCGGAGCAGATTTTTTAAAAAAGTTTTGCTTTATTTCTCGACAGAGGTAACCGAGAATATACAGACCCCGCCGCAGCGAAAAGAAGAAGAAGACGACGTTATTTTCGTCAACGCATACCGGGAGAACTGCAGGAAAATACCTTTTAAACCAAAAGGTAAACAATATGATGCAATATCCGTCATTTCGATAAATATCAGGATGTGGCGGAGTAATCCGAGTGTGCTATACCGCCCCTCCCGACTTGGAGTGGTATAAAGCGAGCTAAAAAGTTTTTTTGTTTTTTTTTTTTTTTTTATTAAATCTTTCTCTTTTCTGTTTTATTTCTCGACAGCCGAGATTGCGGATATACCTATTCAACCCCCCTCCGCTACAGACAATCGCGCGGAGGAGCGAGGTAAATAAAAAGTTTTTTCATTCTCGAAAAATAGGAAAGAGGAGGTTTGTTTTCTTAAATCTCTTCTGTTTTATTTCTCGGCAGCCGAGATTGCGGATTTACCTAACCAATCCCCCGCCGCTACAGACAATCGGGCGGAGGAGCGAGGTAAATAAAACGTTTTTTTCATTCTCAAAAAAATAGGAAGGATGAGATTGTTTTCTTAAATCTCTTCTGTTTTATTTTCCCCGACAGAGACCGATACAGAAAATCAGGCGGAAGAAAATCAGGCTGAGGAGGAACCGTTCAGATCGCCTCCTATCAGGAGAGTGAGAGCTCCTCTCGGAAGACTGAGAGGTAATTGACTGGGGGATGAATCGAACCTATTAAACTTCTCTGCTCTATAAAAAATGTAAGGTTTAAAAAATACATTCTGTCCGTCTTTTCTTACAGCTCGACGGATGCTTCATAAGAAGAGAATCCTTGAAAAACTCGCTTTCATGTACGTCGCAACAGTTCGCACATTTGCATCGATATACAGACACAAGGACCTGTAAAGTAAAAGCATGTAAAAGTCTGTGAATTAAGAAATAAAGAAAATCATGTCGGAAGAACACAGCATTCCTGAGGCTTTGTTGGAAGCCGTGGCAGAATTAAACAGAAACGATGAACATTTAGCCCCACCGTTAGAAAACAATATAGCCCCACCACCACCAAACGACCCTCTACAACCTTTAGAAAACGCATTGCAGATCCTCCTTCAAAACATTGAAAACGAGCGGCTTGCCGGTCTACTGAACTTTGACCCTCTGCAGCCGATAGAAAATGCTCTTCAGCTCTACGACCGGCAGCAGGGGGAGCAGCAGGTGCAGGTGGAGCAGCATCATCATCAGCAGCCCAGGGAGGAGGAGGAGGAGGAGGACCGGCCTGCTGAGCATCAACAAGGAGGAGGATCTCGGGTACAGAACGATGCGGTGACTCGCCGCGAACATTTTAATAATTTCGAAATAAGGCGAGTATTTAACATTCCCTCTCCGGATGAAGCGAGCGACCTCGCTCAATTTTACCTCGACGTCAGGGATAATTTTGTAGATCTAGCGGATAGGGTCAGACCGGAAGTTAGTCGTAACGACCGGGTTCAACTGGAGATCATCAGCGAGCACGCGCGAAATCACTCTGTTTTTAACGTCGACGACGAAAGCGCTGAAAACATTGTACCGGTTTTTGAGGACCTGCTAGCCAGGCTGATACAATCAAACGGAGCGATCGTCGCAGGCTCTCCCCTAGAAATTGTTGTGCAAGTAATTAGAAATCCTAGAGGCGGTGGCAGTAATGACCCGCGTAAAAAGATTCACAAAATGTTAGACGATGAAATTCTAGTCAAAAAGCGTCGCTGTCTGTACGTGGTAAAAAACAAAAACGATAATCTGTGTTTTGCCATCAACCTGATTCACCTCACTCAACCTCATTTCACAGATAAACAGGCCCTGGAACGCGGCAGAGAGCTGCAGCGTTTAGCGGGGTTGAGCGATCGCACTCAGGTAACTCTCACCGACATAGGTAAATTCGAACAAATACTAAAACGTAAAATCGTCGTGTTTTACCGCCCGGCCGAGGACAGAACTCTTTCATTAATCGAAACAGACTACCCGAACACACGTCACCCGCTGTACTTATTCTTATTCCGCCATCACTATTACGGAATAAAAAATCTAAAAACATTTTTAGGAATCCAGTACATTTGCAACGAATGTCACCGCGGGTATTATAAAAGAGAGGAACACTTTTGCCAAAACCGCTGCAACCTCTGTTTTGACCCCGCATGCCCCTCTCACTTTCTGGACTCTGTAATCTGTACGGATTGTAACAGATCATGTCGCACACGTGCGTGTTATTTAAAACACAAACAACCAGGAATTCACTCCGGTTCAGACCTCAGCGTTTGTCAACAATTGTATAAATGTCCGGACTGCAATCGCCTCTCCCGTCGCGGAATGCACAGGTGCACAGCCGCCAGATGTAAAATCTGTCGCGCGGAGCTTCCTCCCGACGACGATCAACACCTGTGTTACATCCAACCTTTGAAACATGAAAACTCTGATAACGCTTCCATAATCTTTTATGACTTTGAAACCTTCCCAGACAGGGAGGGGGCGCACGTCCCTTACCTAGTGTGCACAAAATCTCTAGAAGGAGAAGAGTGGCACGCTTACGGTGTAGACTGTGTTGAAAAGTTTCTCCAAAGATACAGAAGGAAAAAATATAGAGAGACCACGTTCGTTGCGCACAACGCGAAAGGGTTTGACAGCTATTTAATTCTAAGTCACCTGGTGGGGGGTGGGATGACGCCCTCTCTCATCATGCAAGGCAGTAAAATTATATGTTTCACAGAATCCGATTTCCTTCTCAAATTCATAGACTCGCTTTCTTTTCTCACCATGCGTCTCAGCGCTATGCCCAAAGCTTTAGGCTTCGAGGACAAATCCAAGGGATTTTTTCCTCACAAATTCAGCTCGCGGGACCGCTTAAAATACTCGGGTCCGTACCCTCCTCCTTCAGATTACGGGGTGGAGCGCATGTCACCTCCCGAAAGGGCTGAGTTCTTGCGATGGCACTGCGAGGCCTCCCGGGGAGTGTTTAACTTTGAAAAAGAATCCCTGTATTACTGCCGAAACGACGTTAATATCTTGAGAGAGGCGTGCGTAAAGTTCAGAGACGGGTTTATAGGCGAAACTAAAGTAGACCCTTTCAGCTGCGTCACTATAGCTTCAGCCTGCATGAAAGTGTTTCTCACCAATTTCCTACCCGAAAACAGTCTGGCCATCCCCTCGCCCGACAACTACGGGCGCAGATTCAAAGCCTATTCGCACGCATCCATTCAGTGGCTGGAGTGGGTAGCTCACTCTCAGAAAATTCCCGTTCAACACGCTCTCACATCCGGCGGGGAGAAAAAAATAGGCCCGTACTTTGTTGACGGATACGCGCTGATTAACGGGGAAAAGTGGGTGTGGGAATTTCTGGGATGCTTTTATCACGGGTGTCCAAAATGCTACAGGCCTGAGGAAATCTGCCCTCTGACCCGCGCTCCTTACGGGGACCTGCACGCCTCTGCCGAGGCGAGGCTCCGGGAGCTGAGAAACGTTTACAGAGTCCGCACGGTCACTCTGTGGGAGCACGAATGGAACGAGATGAAAAAATCGAACGAGGAGGTTATAAATTTTATGCGGAACTACGAAGCCCCGGAACCTCTGTCTCCTCGCTCGGGGCTTTACGGAGGCCGCACTTCGGCCTTGAGACTGCGTTACACCGCCTCGCCAGGAGAAAATGTGTATTACGTAGACGTCACATCCCTGTACCCTTACGTCAACGCCAAGCGCGCTTACCCTCTGCATCACCCCCAAATCATCAGAGAGAATTTTGCAGACCCTCGCAGTTATTTCGGGCTGATCAGAGCCACCGTTTACCCGCCGCGCGGGCTCTATTTCCCCGTTCTACCGTACAAAACCCCCGGAGGTAAATTAATATTCTCCCTCTGTCGCACCTGCGCCGAGACCAATCAACAAAGCGGTCCGTGCCTTCACGACGACGAGGCCAGAGCTCTCACCGGGGTCTGGGTCACCGTCGAGTTTAACAAAGCCTTAGAATTAGGTTACAGAGTGGTTAAAATCACAGAGGTCTGGCACTTTGATAGTAGCAGCAGCGATATTTTCGCCGGCTATATTAACACTTTTCTCAAAGGCAAACAGGAAGCCTCCGGTTATCCTCCGGAAGCTCGCGACGAGGATGAGAGGAACAAATACGTGGAAGAGTACCACAGGCATCAGGGCATACGTTTAGACCCGTCAAAAATAGAGGTGAATCAGGCCAAAAGACAAGTTTCGAAATTGTGTCTCAACAGTTTCTGGGGAAAGTTTGCTCAGAGAGCCAACATGACTCAGACCGCTCTGGTCAGAAAGCCGAGTCAGTTTTTTAACTACGTCTTTTCAGGACAGTACGTCTTTAAACACGTCTCTTTTTTAAAGACCAAAAAACAGGAAGTGGCTTTAATTCAGTGGAGCTATAACGAGCGGTGCGTGATACCTCCCGGCGCTACCAATAACGTTTTTATCGCCGCTTTTACTACAGCCTACGCCCGCCTAAAACTCTACGAGTATTTAGAAAAATTGCAGCGCAGCGTTCTGTACACCGACACCGACTCTCTGATCTACGTAGTGAAAGAGGGGGAGGAACCTTTAGAGCTGGGCAACTATCTAGGGGATCTCACGGACGAATTAGACGGGGACACCATCCAGGAATTTGTCTCCGCGGGTCCAAAGAGTTACGCCTACCGGACCAGAAACAAAAAGAAAATGGTGGTAAAAATGAAAGGAATAACGCAGACGAGAGAATGTTGCGAACGCGTCAATTTCGACAGTATGAGCGGGTTGGTGGAAAGTTACCTTTCTGGTATGAAAGAGGCGGAGCTCCAGACCCCTCAGAACGGAATTCAGAGGGATAAGAGAGGCTTTGTGCTCAAAAACAGAACATTTCAGAAAAAGTTTCGCGTGGTTTACGACAAGAGACGTCTCTTTCCAGACGGTACAACTCTGCCTTTCGGGTACTAGTGTTTTTGTTTTCTTCTAAAAAAAAAAAAAAAAAAAAAAAAAAAAAGAATGGAGGAAACTGATTTTGATCACAGACTGAAAGTGCCTTTTTCCTGTCTAGTTGTGGGTCCTAGCGGGTGTGGGAAAACTCATTTTGTAAAGTGTGTTTTGGAAAACTGTGAACGCGTCATGGATACTGTGCCCGCGAATATTGTGTGGATTTATACTTCTTTTCAACCCATGTATGAGGAGCTTTCAAAGACCAATAAAAACATTAAATTTATCGAAGGGCTGCCTGATTCTTTTGAAGATTTCCGAGACGTTCTGGTGGTGCTGGATGACGTCATCTTTCAGGCCTCGGATCACCAGGAAGTGGTTAAAATTTTCACTCAATACCGCCACCATAAAAACGTCTCGGTTATGATGCTAACCCAGAACGTTTTTCATCAGGGAAAATACAGCCGCACCATCAGCTTAAACTCCAATTATATGGTGTTGTTTAAAAACCCCAGAGACAAGCTGCAGATTGAGATTTTGGCCCGTCAGATTTTCCCTTCGCAAAAAACATTTTTCTCAGACAGTTTCAAAGACGCCACCGAGGAGCCCCACGGGTATTTAATCCTCGATCTCACTCCCTCGTGCCCAGAACGCTACAGAGTGCGCGCCGGTCTGCTTCCGGGGCAGTACCCCGTCATTTACCTGCCTAAACCCAAGTAGCCATGTCTCAGCGTATAAAAAGAAACGCAGTCTTACTGCAAGCTCTGTACCACGCGTCGCCGCAGAAACGCAAAGACATTCTCGCTCACAGCTCCCCGGATTTCCTCCAGGCGCTGTGCGAGATAGCTTTAAATCTTTTAAAGGGAAACATACCTCTTTCCGCTCCTCAATACCAAAAACTGAAACGCCAGAAAAAGATCATCAGGCTGCTGGCCGACAAGAAAACGAGTTTAAACCGTAAGCGTCAAGTTTTAAAGAAACAAACGGGAGGGTTTCTTTTCCCTCTGCTGTCCGCAGCCGTACCCATTCTAGGGAACCTACTGGGAGGAATATTTCAAAAACGCTGAGATGTTTAAAAAAATGATTCTCGTTCCCTCTCACGAGTTGAAAAAACTGACCCGACCCACCGAGCCTACCGTCAGAGAAACTGCCAAAGACGATTTGGACGAAAAGATGAAAGCCATACTGGAGGATCCGCGGCTAAATTCGTATGAAAAAATCAAAAGATACGAGTCTCTGCTGCGGAGATATCTCACACTCTCTAAACAGGACCGGGACGAGGAGAGTAGGCTGACTTTCCAGCTCCCGCCAGAGGAGGCGCAGCAGCAGGTGCAACAGCAGCAGGTGCAACAGCAGCAGGTGCAACAGCAGCAGGTGCAGCAACAAGTGCAGCAACAAGTGCAGCGGCCCAGAGAGGAGGATGATGAAATGATGGAAGAAGTATTAAAATCCTTACCCCCTCGAGATCGCAAAAACGCACGCTACATTATGCAGAAATTACCTGAGGGTGGAGGAGGATGGACAAAGAGGGGTGAATTTGTTTACAAGGGGGATGCGGTGCGGGGTTCGCACATGATCGATCTATTTAAAAACCTCTCCCTCTCTTTTAAAAGTAAAAACCAAACGCGACCGAAAGGATGGAACGCGTTTTTAACTACTTTGGTCGAAACAAACATACCCTCATCCTCAATACATAACCGTATAGCTCGCGATCAGTATGCGCATCTTAAATCTGTGGAGGAGGAGGAAGGACAGACACCTGCGCGAAGGGGGAGAAAACCTTCTCGGGTCAAAATAACGCTTTCCCCGACCTGGACCTCTATGTAAAATCAAATGTTTTTTTTGTTTACAAATGAAATAAAAAAAACGCTGCAACAAACTTTTTTTTGTTTACGTTTCTTTATTTGATACACACATCTTTAAACTTTTGTAAGGAACACGCCCCGTGATGACCTCTGCGAGAGCGAGCGGGGCAGCGTCCTTTCAGAAAGTCAGACACCATGTCATCATTTTTAAACACATCGTTATAGTACAGAGAAAGTATTTTACCGACGGATAACCCCTGAGCCTTGTGACATAGATAAAAAATGCAATGTTGCCCGCAAACGACAGACATAGGGTGCTGAAGTTGACGATCGTGATAGAGTATTTTGTCAGAGCGGCCTTCCAGAAACTCTGAGATGACCGAGGGATAGTGAGCAAAGTCGGGAGGGAATCCGTAAGAGTCAAAAAAAGTGGAGGAGCCGTCCTTTTCCAGAGTCAGAGCCAGCCAGTGTTCTCCCCTCAAGTGCGAGGGGTGAGTGTTTACTATAAAGTAGGCGGGGGGTTTAAAGTCGCGCCTCAAAAAGGCCAGCTGGTCCGAGGCCCAAACCCCGCAGAAAACGTCTCCCAAGGCGCGATGTAGAATGTGCTCCAGCTGAAGGTTATCCATGTGTGTATATTTTAGTAATAATCCACCAGCACCTGTCTTTTAGAGTCAATCTCCAGAATTGAATCGTAGCAGGCGTACACTATGAGAGTTGTGGTTTGAGGTAGAGGAACTCTGAATCTCATCTCCAGCCTCAAATTCCCGTTGGAGACGGGAGACAGGGCGTCAGCATCCTCGCTGGGTTCCAGATTAAAGGCAAAAAGGGCGTACCCTTCATTAAATTCCCGGCGATCGATGCTCAGAGGTAAATCTTTGAGGTGTCTCCCCGTGGCGGAAAACATGTGATAAAACTCCCTGACCGAATTTCCGCGGTCAAACTGTGGCTGGAAAGCTTTGGCTGGCACCTGCCTGCCGTCCTGACACAACGCCAGATACTCTACATCGTTGTGTCTAAAGTTGAAAGGCGACAGATCCCTCCTCCCGGTGAAGGCGTCGTGATGAACCATGCCCAGGACCACGTATTTGGGCATGGCTCCCAGAAAGAGATTCTCTTGGTTGCAGATCCTGGAATTTTCAGGGATGGAGTAGGTTTTCACAGAAACGCGCGAAAGAGGATAGAGGGCGTTTCCTTTCATCAGGGCCGCGGCGTGCCCCAGCCTGACGGCCGGCGAGACAGTGACCTTTTTAACAAACAGAGAGGCCGAAGTTATTTTCAGAGCAAACTGCGAATCCCGAGTTCCCATCAGACTGAAGGCGTCGCTGTTGCGTATCAATTTAATTCTCAAATCCACAGAGTTCAGCAGGAGCCTCTCGCAGAAGAAAATATCTGCGTGGAGGGGACCCAGCAGGTCCACTTCTCGCGACTCGGCCGTGAAAACGGCTCTCTGTTTTATCCCTCTGTTCGGCCCGTTGCTTATAACTATAGAATCCATGTCTCCGGCAGTGTCTTTGTAAAACAGACCGGCGCTGAATTGACTCTTTAGAGTGTCTTCTGAAAAGTTGAGCAGCGTCTCGATCATGGCCCTGTAAGGATGGGTGGCGCTGGACTGCGAAATCAATCGATCCCCCAGAATAACGTCGCACTGACTGAAAATTGTGTTGAGAGGATAATTGATGAGGGCTACCCCCGCGTCGGGTGGGATGTTGCTCCCGTCCCTTTCCGTAATTTTCACTCTCAGATGGAGCATGGTGTCGTTCAGATCGAGATACTTTTCCCCGTCTCCGGGGATGAAAAATTCGATGGGTGAGTTGTCGTTCAAAGCAGAGAGGGGCTGACATTCTTGATATTTTTTATCCTCTATGGATAGCTGGGTCATGGGAGCTGAAAATAGATCCAGTTCGGCAAGGGTGCATTCGGCAGATTTCTTGTGTAAGAGAGACATTTTTTATTTATTTTCTTCTAAAATATGTCAGAGCTCCTCTGGGGCTTCCTTCTCTTCCCGCTGCCAGCCTTAACTGATTTACTTTTTACTCCGACGCTTTTATTTTTAATCCGCTCGCCCGGAGGGCGTTTCCTCTTCCTGCGGGAGAGGACCATCATACCCCCCGCCCCCTCCTGGCGAGGCTCTGTCAGCTTACCCATCACTCTTTTCACAGCGTCTGTAGCGATATTGGTTGCGGCCGTTTTCAGGTGAGGTTTAGCTACGGCGAACCCTGATTTGAAGAGAGGAGACACGAAACGAAACAGTCTGGAGAAGATGGATCCTATCCCTCTGCCGTACATCACGGGCGCTCCGTAAAAACCCGGAAGGGAACCTCCCACCTGCCCCTCATAATACCTCACAAAACGGTGAGGGTCCTGCGGGAGACGCGCAGCCATTTGTCAAGCCGGTTTAAAGTGCAACTTGACTATCGTTTTCCCGTAAACAAAATCCACGAATCTGTCGCGGTCCGTTTTAATTTCTACGCGTATGGTTTTAATGTATTTTTTAGAAACGCGCAAGTAATGGACAGTATTATGTCTGATGCTGATCACGTCTCCGTAATCGCCTTTCACGTTAAGGACGCTGAGCAACGGTGAGTAACTGTCACCGACCGGCTGGTACTGAACGATGTCGGTGTAGAGAAACAGGTTATATACGCCCGCGTTCATATCGCACGGATACGGAGTAGAGCGCTTTGACAGAGTCCACCACTCGTTCGTTTTCAATCCCAGCATGTAAGCCAGAGGAGGGAAGACCTTTATTTTATGGCTCCCGACTCCTTTGATATCCAGACGTTTGGTGATGTTGTTGAACGAAGCCTCGAAGGACGGGTCGTACTTTTGGATCGCCGGCACCAGGTGATCCAATAGATCTTTAACGCGTCCGTAATGACCTCCCCTGCCGAATTTTAAAATCACCAGGGGCTGATCTTCCTCCGTCGTCCGCATCAGCTCCAAGTAGGAGGCGTCCGGCGATAGATTGTACCATGTGCGCGGGTAAATGAATTCGCATAAGCCCACGCTCCATTCTCCGGTCAGCTCGAGGGGTTTGGCCAGATCTACCGTGTAGCAGCCGCTGGTGTTATCTTTAAATAAGCCCTTGCTGGCGTTGGAAGGCAGGGTCACGTAAAACCCTTCGGACTGCATGATGAATTTTAAAAAATGAGCCGAATGATGCGAGGGGTCTCTTTTTTTATACGCCTACCACTTCCGAGGCTTTCACCCAGCTGTTGAATTTATCCGGCCAGTTTTTCCACTTGACAAAAACCTGTTTTTCCCCTCTGACTGTGCGCCGCTTTAAAATCTTCTCCACATGAAACGCTTTGTCCTCGGTCAGTTTCACTTTCTGCAGCTCGGGCTCATAAAACGACCCATCAATGGGGTCCCCGTCATAATCTTGTAATTTATACACAGGTGGCGATCGGTGAAGGACCCTGATCACAGTAAAGATTTCGTCCGTGAAACTCTGCTCGTATTTTTTATCAAATACCCCTCTCAATTTGGATATCCTCACCAGATCCGCCTTCTTAAATTTCAACTTTATTTTAGGACGGGCGGTTGTGTTTCCATACAAGTTGCGAAACACCTGATCCGCGTTCTCGGGGCGCACCTCGGCAGGTGCCATTTTAATGCTGCTGTGATAACTGCGGTTATATCCTTCTAACAGGTCTGGCAACACCTCCAGATAGCGTCTGGTATTGTGCGCGGTGAAATATCTCCACATCCTTGTTTTCAGAGTGCGGTTAAATCTCTCCACCACCGAGGCCTTTAGGTCGCTGGCGGTAGCAAAATGGGAGATGCTGTGATTTTTCATCAGAGCTTGAAAACTCTTGTTGAAAAACTCTTTTCCCGCATCGGTCTGTAAATTTTCCGGTATTTCACTCTCTCTCAACACAGATTCGAAAGCTTCAGTCACTTCAGAACCCGTCTTCTTTTTCAGGGGGCGGGCGTAAGCCTTTTTTGAAAATACGTCTATGACGGTTAATAAATAATTGAATCCGTCGTTGTATTCAGACAGCTGTCTCATGTCGCACAGGTCGGCCTGAAGCTGCTTCAGGGGTTTGGTCACAAACACTCTATTTCTCTTAAATCTTACTCGCGCCGGCTTGTGCAGAGTATAGGCGTCCTGTTCGGATAAAAAATTCTGCACCTTGCGGATATCAACTTTTTTACCGGTTTCATCTTCTAAAGCGCGTCGAAGTCTATTTACTCCTCCGAAACTACCTGGGTGATGCGGGTCATAATACACTTTTTTCATCTCACTTTTCTCGGCCATCTCGTCTTCTGATAAAAAGCTCGTCTGCGTTATAACGTCGCAGGAGTCGGCTTTTATTATTTTATTCAAAAAACCAGAGGGCTTAATGTGCAGAAAACAGGAATACGTTATTCAAAAACCAGAGATGAATGCTTTTTAAATATTTTTTATTCAAAACCAGAGGGTTTAACATGCAAAAAACAGGGATACATTTTTATTCAAAAACCCTGAGATAAAACACACTTATAGAATACAAGTAAGTTACAAAAACAGGAATACACTTTTATTCAAAACCCTGAGATAAAACACAGTTATAGAGTCAAACGGTTACAAAAACTATTTTTTTTTAAAAACATGAGGTAAACGTGTTAAATGGTTACAAACAAACAGGATACTTTTTTTTTTTTAAAGCATACACGATTAAAAAACGAGGTAGGTTTTTTTTTTTTTTGTTTTGTTTTGTTTTTTAAAAAGAAACAGAATACATGATTAAAATAAAGCAGAATTAAAAAACGAGTTAGGTTTTTTTGTTTTTTAAAAAGAAACAGAATACACTTTTATTCAAAACCCTGAGATAAAACACAGTTATAGAGTCAAACGGTTACAAAAACTGTTTTTTTCTTTTTTTTAAAAAAAAAACATGAGGTAAACATGTTAAATGGTTACAAACAGGATACTTTTTTTTTTAAAGCATACACGATTAAAAAATGAGGTAGGATTTTAAAAAACAGAATACACGATTAAAAATGAGGTAGTTTTTTTTTTTTTTTTTTTTTGTTTTTTAAAAAAGAAACAGAATACATGGTTTAAAAAACAAGGTTAAATATAGGAAGCATGCAGGAAAAGAATCAGCAACCTTTGTAAAACTCCGTAACCAGACGGAGTTCCCCGATTTTAACCACATCTTGCCCCACCAAATTGTCATAAGCGTCTGTGATGGCGTCAAAGACTTTCCTCACCGATTTCAGCTCATGAAGCAAGGTCTCCGCAACCATCCCGACTTTAACATCCTCAGTTTTGATGTTTCGAGCAATCAACAGCCGTTGAATGGATGGGACAAAGCGAGGAGTGAGCAGTTTCTTTCTGATGTTATAATAATTGTCGGAATAAAAATCATCCTCCAGAATTTGCAGGCACTCGTGTTGTCTCTGGCTGGGATGGTCTATCTTACATCCATTACATTCGTCGGTGCGGTGCTTGTTTATCACCAAGTTGACCAGATGATAGACAGCAGTTTTCACAGTGTCGATGAATAAAGAAGACGCCCAGCCGTCCATCTCGTCGGTATGCTGCTGCTGCCGCCTCAGGCGCTTCAGAGGCCAGTAACCGGGAGTGTCGGGTACCACCTCGCCCTCGTCAGAAAAACAATCGGTGGAGCAGGTCTCCTCATCGCGAAGCAGGGGTGCAGAGTCCATCTCTCTCTCTGAGCTAAAAAAGGCTTTTTGATCGGACTTTTAAAACAGAAGGAAGGGGGGCGTGGTCCGGGAGGGGCGGGGATTTTCAGAAGTTGAGACATTTCCTTACTCCTACGGCATCCCTCCAGCAGCGGCAAGTTTGAAAAAGAATTGTAATATCCTTCCTCACTTGCAGCATTCTTACGACCCACTCTTTGGCTGGTATAACCATCATGCTGCGAAATAATCCGCAGTCGGGGTTGAATTTTTCCATGACAAAAATGTCAGGGGCATCAGACTCGTCAGTCGAACGCAGACTTGCTCTCATTCTCCATCTCCCCGTAGCTGTGGTTCCTGAAGACCAGACGGTTGACAAGATTGTTTTAGTCTTGATCAGCTGGTCATCATTGAAGCGTATGCCTCCGTTTCGCGGCGGGGGAGGGGGAATAGCTTCTATTTCTTCTTCCGTAGCTTTTTCTGGAGACGGGGGAATGTTTTCTTTATTCTCAGCGGCTGCTTTCTCCTCTTTTATTTCTGGAGCTGGGGGAATAGCTTCTTTTTTCTCAGGAGCTGCTTTCTCCTCTTTTATTTCTGGAGCTGGGGGCTCTTCTTCTGGAAGTTTTTCGGCCAGGGGCTCATCTTCTTCTTCTTCTTCTTCTTCTTCTTCTGTAACTGTGTCGAGAGGATGATCATCATCATCATCATCATCATCAGCTGATTCATCAGGGGAGGAAACATCCTCTACAGAGGGGGTCTTTTCTTTATCCTCATCATTCTCAGCAGCAGTATCCTCTTTTTCATCAGACGAGTCAGAAGGAGGATCTTTTTCATCATGCTCTTCTTCATCATCAGCAGCATCATGCTCTTCTTCATCACCGAAGACGGAAGGAGAAGGAGGAGGAGGGGGAGGAGAATCTACCTCTCTCCGGGGTCTTTTAGCGGCAACATCTTCCTCTTCAGGAATGGGGAAATCCTCATTTGCCTCTCCGATAGCCATCGCAACCAGCAGCTTCAGCACGGCCCAGTCATTGGGAGTCAGCTTCACAATGCTGCTCGATTCCGTCAAACTTTCTCCTTCGTTCAACTGATAAAACCAGAGCTCCCCCGATTCATATTTGAATATGTAGCCCCACTTTCCACAACCCTCAGCAGGCAGAGTCCATTCTCCTCGCAAGTTTCTCGGTGCCGGAATTTGGCTGCGGAACATGAAGACGTTCTTACTTCTTCCTTCTTTCCGCGGAGTGTCGGTTGCTTCGGGTCTGGTACTGTAGACAGACACCGGCGTATCGCTGATAATCGACGAGGCCCACTCGCTGCTGCTGCCGCCCGTGCTCGAGGGTTCTGCGGGAGAGCAGATTTCTTCACCGTCCAAGTAAACAGGACCGCTGGAGGGCTGCAGAAGGAAAGAATCCATCTTGTGTGTGTGTGAGAGACTTTGAAATTGTGACGGGACTCCTCTCTCTGGTTTTTATTCTCCTCCCTCGCTGCAGTCCCTCCCACTAAAAACTTTTTTTTCACATCAACAGATGGCGCTCTTCCGGGGGTTCACCCCTCCTTTCTCGGGCTGCAATTCGATACGGTTAGCAACAGATGGCGCGCTTCCGGGGGTTCACCCCTCCTTTCTCGGGGTGCAATTCGTTACGGTTAGCAACAGATGGCGCGCTTCCGGGGTCCGCCCCCCTTTCTCCGGATACGATTCGTCACGCGGGGGGTTTCCCACCCCCCTTTCTCCGGATACGATTCGTCACGCGGGGGTTTCCCACGGAGGGGAGGGGCGGGGGGTCAAAAGGTCGTGATTAGGGCCATCAATCACTTCGGATCAAATTTTGTCATAAGCTGTATGGGAATAACTCTCTGCTGAAGCTGTCTGTGTGGAATAAAGGAGTTACAGTACACACACACACACACACACACACACACACACATCTGTCCAGCAGCTGTCTGAGCTGCAGTCTGTATTGTGTGTGTAATATCTTCATGTTTCTAACATTACAGTTTTATCTTCAGGTGTAAAATCAGCTGCTCTGCTGTCTTCTCTCCTGATCCTGTGTGATTGATTCGATCCTGCAAACGCCACAAATTTCATTCCAGCTTTGATTTGAAAGCCAGCGAGTAAAAGGATCAGCGATAGTTTTCAGAGCGATGCCAAAGCTTGGGTTCCTCTCCTACAGCAGCTTTTCTTTTCTTTCTTTCTCTCCCTGTGAAATACAGCAGCTGGACCTTTGGCTGCAACACACTGTGAGACAAACTGCACACAAACAGTTTGTGTGTTTGCTGATGTTTGTTGAGCTGATAGAAACGCTGCATTTGAAATTAGCTGACACTTCAAAAACGTTCCTCCCTTTATGCTCGCTGCTCTTCAGCAGGGCTAGCTAGATGCTAAAGTAGCGCTAACACAACTTACCTGCAGTCGTTCAGCTGTCGTCCCAAAAACATCTCAAATAAAAAGAAGAAACAAAAGAAGCTTTTCTGTCAGGGAGGCGTGTCCTTCTCACCTTCAGACATGAGATTAGAAAGAGAGAGAGTTCAGATCACAGTGCAGATATGAATGAATGAATCCGTGCTCGTCCTCACGGCTCCTGCATGCTTTTAAAAAAGTGTGTGTTCAGCTCTGATCTCCAATCTGTTCTTTTCTCTCTTTGTTTCCTGGGTTCATGATCATCATCACACCGTCTGAGGCTCCTAAATATCCACGTTTGCTTGTTTCACTTTCACACTCTGGGAGTCAAAGATGTTTCAGCTCCAAACTCACTGAGAGCTCCTCGTGCCCACCACGTGACCACAAACATCTTTGTGCTCACGTGCTGCTCGTGTCTGAGACGCTTTAGTTTGAAGGAGACAAACTGCAGACGCAGCATTTCCTGTTCCTGAGTGTAAACCTGAGCATTTGAAATGAGCTCCACAGGGAAGCTGTAGGTGACAGAGATGCTCACAGACTCACTGACGTTACAGTCTGTCAGCATCACGCAGTATCACAGACACACGGGAAGATTTAGTGCAAGTGCTGAGAGACACACAGCAGACATGTTGACTGGAAACATGTCAGACTGAAATAAAGCAGAAGCACATGTTAGCACATGCTAATATGATGTGGATGTGTTTAGTGTGGGAGCAGGACTCACCTGAGACACACCTGTGTGGATGCTGCTGCTTCCTGCTCTGCTCTTTCTGCTGATTCAGCGTCTTCATCACGTCTGAGGCTCTGTCACAGTTTGTTTGTTAACATCATCATGGACACAACACAAGCACATCTATGTGACATTTCCTATGATTGTGATTGATGTGGATGTAGAACATGTCACTATCTCATTGTTTAATAAAGTAAATGTTCCATTAGAAACACAGACAGTAGAATTATAAACAGAGTTTGAAACACGAGACATTTGATGGAAGTTTGACCTCATTTGACCTTGAAGAGCTCAGAGCTCCAAAATGGCTCTAAAGAGCATTATTATCACTTTGACCTTCAGATCCATCTGTTGACCTTGAAGTGAGGTCAGAGGTCAGATGTGAGCTGATATCTTCATGTGCTCCTTTCTACATGTTGATGATCCACAGCACACTTGTTCCAATCCTGCTTTCTAAGTTTGAGGCTTTTCTCAGTTTCCATCAATAAATCATGAAGTCGACCTTGAAGACTTGGGTGGATGTGAGCCAGATGTGAACAGATGTTTAACATGAGCCCGCTCTACACCCCTACAAAGTTTGATCAGAGTTCATTCACAACTATTCGAGCTGTCGTGTTCACACACAGAACGACACGCACACACACGCTACCACAAACATAACCTGTGTTTTCAAGGTGAGCTAAAGCTCCAGGTGTCACATCAAACACTCACAGGGAAAACACCAATCACAGCACGCACACATATACTGAACATGACAGAGAGAGTTATTAGAGACCAGCTTTTATCACATTTATTCTTCCTCAAAGTTCCAACAGAGCCGAACAACCCAGAGGGAAATGTCCGGGTCCTCCCAGCAGCCAGTGAGCTTCTGTAGAGAGGACACGTGAATAAAGCCGCAGTGATCCACAAACACAAACAGCTCTTTGCTGCCTTTGACTCCTTACTTGATGCAACAGCTGATGCTGTCAAACAAAAACAAACTTCATGTTGACCATCAAACTGATCTTTATTGTCTTTCTTGCAGAAAGTTTCATTATTTCATGGGCAGCTGAAAGAAGTAAGAAGTGCAGAATATGACAGGAAATAAGTGGAAGAACAAAATCTTCATTTCCTCCAAGTCTTCTGGGCCTGGATGTGATGGAAACACTCACTGAGTCCACTGCTGTGCTCATCACTGAAGCTCATAATGCAGCAGGTAGTATTGCACATTTGCAGGACTGAAACATGTTGGAAACCTTGGAGGATTTCCTGCTTCTTCTCCAGGTCATTGAAGCAAACTGCTGGGCCTGAGCGGGCAGTTTCCCATCGAGTGTCCAAAAACTCTTTAACATGGTGGAGATTTCATAGCCACGCTGTAACCACGCTGTAAGAACACGAGGATGATCCACCGTCACCGTTCTCATAGGGGGGTGGTCTGATTGGTGGAGTTTCTCTGTTGTTGTCGAGTCTTTACTTTACAGTAGAAACTCCTGCAGGTGACTGTTGTTGTCATTTGCTGCTGTAGAAATAAAACTGAAGGAGTTTTGCAGGTAGAAGATATTTGATTTACAGCTTCTCACACACGAGACCAGGCCTGCAGCTAGCCATTATTTTAGTGTGTAAACAGGCTCCGCCTCCACGTTAAACTGTGACATCATCATCA
The DNA here is from genome assembly GCF_964374335.1 of Astatotilapia calliptera. Classification (NCBI taxonomy): domain Eukaryota; kingdom Metazoa; phylum Chordata; class Actinopteri; order Cichliformes; family Cichlidae; genus Astatotilapia; species Astatotilapia calliptera. Next base: position 78,376,775 of record NC_137424.1, on the reverse strand, counting down.
CTGCTGCTGTTATCAGTGTTTGTGTTTAACACTGGAGGCTGTGTGGGCTTAATGTGCTCAGACTTTTATTCACACGCTGCTCATGAACACGTTTCTATTGGAGGTCTGTGAAACATGGAAGCAAAGAATTTTATAATCGAATTATTGGAATCACTCGATGAATCGTTGCAGCTCTACACGAGACACTTTCTTTAAAAACCATCAGACTGCTTTCATACATGTTAACGCTTAAATACAGAAAACTTCAGCCTGATATTCCCGACGTATGAAACTATGTTCAAATCCAGATGAACTTTTTTACAAAGAGCCTGTTTCTGTTAATATCACATCAAAAGTCTGTGATGGTGTTCGGTCTCGTGTTCCCAGCATTAACCTGTGAAATGTTCATATTTATGTACCAGTCAAAGGTAAAACATGTTTTCTAATAAACTGTGTTTGTAAGATCTGCTGGTTGTAAGAAGAAGTGTGTAAATGCCCCCAGTGGCTGCTGTGGTTTACATGGTGAGATAACATGTGAGAAATAATTCAGATACTGAGGCTACAAACTGTTAGTTTGTGCTGCTGTGGAGACGGATAAAGAACATGTGATGATGATAAAACTAAGAGCTGAACTCCCCCAGCTAACATTATCTGGGCTGAACCATTAAAATAGGTGGGGCACTTCCTTTAGGGAGTATAATAGACATTACAAACCTCCATGTGTCCACACATCAACTGTCACTGCAGCCTCAGAGCAAAAAAAGGGTTTAAACCCACTGTGTCCTTAACCCACAGTCACTCCCCATGAGCATTTCTACTGCTGAACACAAGCCTGGTGAAACTTCAGCTGCCCAACACACTGTTAGTGACTCACAGATTTTCCCTTTGTTCTCTGTCAAAGCTGATGTTCCCACTTCCTTGTGATCCTCCCTCATGTGCTCCTGGTTTCTCTCTTGTGTTCTTTGGACTTCTGTATACAAACCAGGGCTGGACTGGGACAAAAAATAGGCCCGGGCATTTTGACTAGAGACCGGCCCCCCAGGTATTATAGGAAAAGCCATAAAACCTTTGAATGAAAACAGACACTGTTGTGACAGTGATGTACAGTCTTGTTGGTATATGTATGATTTCTATACATTTTACGTCAGATAAAAACTTTGGTTGTAAGATTCAGATAATTATTTAATAAAAGGTAGACATTTTAAATGAGAATAAGAAAGAAAAGTATTTCTTTGTGCCCCCCTCTCCCTGTTAATGCCCTACATGCCCCCCTGGCAACACTTTGCTAGACCCGCCCCTGCACAGTTACCAGCTGTCAGCTACATAAAAAAGGATCCTGGTGTTATTTGTCTCTCAGAAACAGTTCATAACTTCCCTTCAACTCATCCATGTCACCTAAAAGGTAAACCTGTTTCTCCATCACAGCTCTGATGATTCAGTAAGGACATCTCCTGGTTTCATCTTCATGTTTCCCTCTCACCACATATCCAAACCGACATCATGACCAGCAGCTTTACAGCTGTGGCTCCAGCAAACATCAGCTGATACTAGAAATTAATATTAAATAACAACAGCTGATCAAGCTTAAACGTGCTGCTGTTTAACGCGACATCTGCTGGTTTCCTCTTTGTGGCGCAAAGTGGGCGATAAACAAACAAGAGAGAAAAGCTGATCACTGATCAGTTTCATGATTGAAGTAGAAACAGGAGAGGGGGGGAAAATGAGAGAAGAAGAGGCAGCTGTGCAGCGTAAACACAGAATAAATCCAGCTTTGTGTCTTTTTCATTGTAGCTGAAGACAAACTGCATTTCGTTTCACCTCAATACGAAACGCGTAATATTTTCTCTGAACACGAGACGATTCTGTTTTTTACAGGACGGTTGGTGAAGGAAATTGCCGTCCCGGGTTTCCTCCGTGGCGTGAGCGATAAGCAGAGTTCTGTCCTTTCCTTCTAAGATTCCTAATTATTTAAAGTAACACTCAGGTATGCCGTTCAGCTGGGTTAGTTACAGCGCCGGGAGCAGCTTGGGAGAACAAGGAAACACAGACTGCTTCAGGTTGCCTTCCCAAATCAACTCAAAGGTTTATTTGATACACAGCAGTTTATATAGAGGAAAAAAGGTTCGTGTGTCAGCTTTCCCAGTTCAAACCGGTACAGACTAAATAAGGAAACGTCTTCCTGCCTTCTGAGCAAAGTATCCCTTGTGTAGTTTATCAGTTCAGCTATAATTTATGATCATCCCAGCAAAATACACTCCTAGACATAAAATACAGAGTTCTTTCATTAGTGAATTCTGAAACAAACCACCTAGCCTTTAACGAGCCTTTTCCAGGAGATAAAGAAAAAGGGAGGATGGGAGTAAGGAAGTGGTCTCATCTCTGTGGTGTTTTCGACCTTGGGGGACCAGCTTGTGAGTCTTACACCTTAATTCTTGGGTCACAGAGAAAGAGAAAAACAACTAGTAGATGGGCCTTATTGAGTAACAGTTTTCCTGTATAAAACAATCTCCTGTAAATGCTAACCGTGGTATCAAAATATCACAACAGTTCTCTCCTTTTATCATGAAATGATAACATAGTATAAAGACAGAATGTAATAACATAATATAAAGACAAATCATAAATGTGAAACAAATCATAAATGTAACTAGTCCTTTGAGGAAGCTTAATATCAAAATTTTAAAAAGAAGAAAAGAAAGAGAAGAAAACGTCATTCTTTTCTTAGACAATCGAGTAATTTACAATCTAATGCTCAATACATACATCAGGATCATCATTGATGACATCTGACACATAATCTGGGTCAATTTGTGCCAATTGCAAATACATTGAAGTAGCTGTACTAGTAGCTATACGGGTTATCATTGAACGTACACAGGGTACCACACAACAGACAATAATCATCAAAAACATGCTGCAACGGTTACAAAGGCTACAATTAGTTCCTTCCATCTTCCAAACGTGTCCTGTAGCCACTTATGTAGCCACTGACCGTGGCCTGTATTGGCAATTAGTTCTATCTTCAATGCTTCAAGTTTATTCATAGCTTGTGTGAATGAACCGTTAGGGGCGGTGTTATTGGGAATGAAAGTACAGCATACATCAACGGTCACTAGACCACAGGTACCGGTCCAATTAACAGGTAAAGCTAATCTAAGGGTATTATTGCACAACCAATAAGCATGTGGGATTGGTCTGGTCAGGCGCGTGACCATGTGTGATTTAACTAACTCCCCCCAGTCAGTATCATTTAAGACACCCTCTGGGGGAACAATGATCGATTCTCTGCTCGAACTTGAACTGTGTGTGTGTTCCTCCAGATATGATACAACTTCAGCCACAGAGACAGCTAGCCATGTCTCATTACAGCGTGCACCTGGGGAGTCAGAGAAGAATGTATAGTTATCCTTTGTATAATCTATGTGTGTGTCTGGGCCAGTTAACTTTAGTCTGCGCAGACATATCATACTAGTATTAAAATGGAGAGGGATCTGTCCTAAGGGCAGTGAGGGCTTTAACCTATTCTTAGGGCGTTTCATTGGGGCGCAGGTCCCTGCGGTGTCATTAGATAACTTCAATAATTCGCCTAATGGAGTCTCAGGGTTAGTTGGTGTGTGTGTGTGTGTCTAAGTAAGCAGTCGAGAGGGCTCAGAGTCAACTGTAAAGTGTCTTTAAAGAGAGCATTATCTCCGCCGATTTTCTCTAGTCCCTCAGTGAGGGGGAAACCGGATGTGGGGTATCCTACTATTACCTGTTCTGGATTAGCCTTTGAACAGACATAACAGTTACTGTTTCCTAAATCACGAGCGGCTGTTCTGGCATTTTCATACCAGGCGTTAGCTCCTGTTCTAGAGGGTGCATAAAATGGTTTATTAGTGGCGTCTATGTTGCTATTTACTGATTTTAGGGAACGTGAGGAGTGCATTAAGTAGGTGTCTTGCAAAATGGAGCATGAGGTATAGTCAGCAAAATATGACCTGCAGAAATGTGAACATGGTTGCAGTTTACAATACAAAATAGCAAAGAGAAATCCTAAGGTTAATGCGATAGATATGATAAATAACCTAAATATATAAGAAAGTATATAAGAAAAACAGTTCTTCAGTTGTCTCCTGGCCTGGTCCCAGGTTCGAGAGACACAGAATAAGCGTCGTGTGATGACAATGGGCATTTCATTTTCTCCATTATCAGGATGAAATGAGTCTGGCTTTATCAGGTTAGACATCATGTGGTACTTTTGGCTTTCTGTTCCTGCTGGATGTTTGAGTACCTTGTTGTTGTTCTTTCAGACGTTGTGTGTTAATCAGTGATTGCGTGTGTGTATGTACATTGGATCCTGGCGCTGGCTCGCCTGAGATGTCATCTACCCGTGTGTTTATTTGCTCTGGATCCGGGCGCTGGCTCGCCGGAGATGTCGTCTGCTTGATCCGACGCCTGAGATGGTCCGATTGGGCTGGTCTTAACCCTGCTGGCATGAATCCACTGAGGTTGTCCGTCTGTGAGGATGCTGGTTCTTCGTCACTGCCAGTACAGTCTGGGGCTGGAACACGCGCGGCCTCCCAGAGTGTCCTTGGTTTTAGTGGCTTCTCCAACATGCATCTCCTTGTCTCCACTGGTGGAACTGTGGAGGGGAAAAGCTGAGAGAGACAAACTTTCTGATAGTTATTATTCAGTGTTTCTACCAGGTTGTGAACATCAGTGGACAATGCAATATACATCACCTTCTACTAGCGGTGCCCCTCTGGAAGCTGACCATGGTGTTGGAAATAATCTTATTTCAAATGGAGATAATTTGGTTACTGCAGATTGAGTCATTCTAATCTCACACAGGACTTGAGTAAGTAATTTGACCCAGGTCATTAAAGTTTTAGCACACTTTTGAATTACTTCTAATGTGAATGAAGATCCTCTATCACTGTTAATCTGGTGAGGTATTCCGAATCTGGGTATTATTTCATTGCTCAACTTTTGACAGACTACTTCTGCAGTTTCTTTTGAGGTTGGATAAGCTTCTACTCATTTACTAAATTGATCCACTATTACCAGTAAGTACTTGATGCTTCCTTGCGCTGGCATATGTGTAAAATCAATTTGTAATGTATGAAATGGAAAATCTGGTTGTGGTAAATGCTGATGTTTTGCTTTTGAGCTACCTACATTAGTTCGTGCACATGTTAGACAGGTTGCTAATATGCTTTTTACTGCATGTGATGTTTTCTCAATTACAAATCTTGATTTTATTGCCCCTATTACCCCTCTTTGTCCGACATGACTCACACAGTGAAAATGTCGGGCAAGGACTGGCACCAGAGAATATGGGAGGGCAATCAAACCCTTAAGATTTTGTATAGGCCATCTCTGTCATCTAAGGTACAGTCATTATTCTATGCAGAGGCTTGCTCTTGTATGAATTTTAAATCAACATTTGTGTCTAAATAGTCTGGGAGTGTAACAAGTGGCAGCTGTAGGGGCACAGATAATACTTCCTGCGGCGGTGGGAGCTGTGATGCAGCTGCAGCCTTGGCTGTCACGTCTGCTAAAGCATTACCTGTTGCTTCGTCTGTGTCAGCTGTACTGTGTCCTTTCGTTTTTACAACTGCAACGGCCGATGGCAGCTGTATAGCCTGAAAAAGTCTTTGAACAAAATCACAATTTAGCAATTTATTTTCCATCAGCAGATCTAAATCCTCTCTGTCTCCACAATGTGCCAAAGTCATGCACAACGCCAAATGCATAGCGGCTGTCTGCGTAAATTGTCACATGCTTATCCAAATGTAGCTCACAGGCGCGTATTAAAGCCATGAGCTCTGCTTTTTGTGCTGAGTGAAATGGTAATGAGTGAGCCTCTAGTATGATGTCAGGCACTGTTACCACTGAATAGCCACAAAGAAATGAGTTGTCATTCGGCCTTGAACAGGACCCGTCCACATAAACCGTGGCTGAGTCTGGGATAGGTGTTTGCTCTAAATCTGGACGTGGTGCCGTGGATTCCTGTATACGTGTCATGCAGTCATGAACGTCAAGCCTGTCTGAGCCATCCTGTCGGTCAGAAGAACACAGTATAGGATCAATAAATGTGAGATTTGCATATGTTGTTTAGTTATGTTTGCTAGAATGGTCGTGACCTGGTGATTGGTGTGTAGAATAGTGTCATGTGAGAGTGTAAGCTTCTCGCAGTCCCTTATCATGATAGAGCAAGCTGCTACTGCCCTCAGGCAGGCCGGCATTCCTGAACAACCACGGACAGCACCTTTGAGTGGCGGAGGTCAGCACTCCCTGTAATGCATTGAAAGAGGCAGTCATTTCTGTGGACCACAGTATTCGAGGAGGCTTGTCTTTTTTACAACAGTCACGCAGAATGTGGTCATGAAAAGAACAGTCTGGTATCCACTGTCTGCAATAGTTCACCATGCCCAGGAAGGACAACATTTCCTTCTGTGTAGTGGGACGAGGGGCGGAGGTCACAGCTTTGACCCTGTCTGCAGTCATGGAACGTTTTCCGTGAGACAGTGTGAATCCCAAATATTGAACAGAAGTCTGACAGTACTGCATTTTCTTTGCATATGCTTTGTGGCCAGTCTTTTGGAGGTGCTGGAGAAGCATGTGTGTAGCAGTTTGACATAGTTTTTCACTTTCAGCACAGAGGAGGAGGTCATCCACATGTGGATCAGGGTGCAGCCCTGGAGGAGTGAAGCACCATTGAGAAAGCAGCAGAGCTGTCTATCATGCCTTGGGGCAAACGAGTCCAAGTGTACTGCTTATTTCTATGTGTGAATGCAAATAACGGCTGTGTGTCTTCATGAGAAAAAGGAGCGGAGCATAAATCCACCACGGTAAAGTGTGTATGCAATGCATGTCAATATGCTGTGAACATCTGAAACGAGAGGTGGCAGAGGAATGTTGACTGCATTAATTTGCCTTAAGTCTTGTATGAAACGCCATACGCCAGGTTTGTTAGGCTTTGGCACAGGATTGACAGGAGTGTGGGCTTTATTACTCCTGTAGTCAATAAATCTCCTATGATGACATCTAGAGCTGCGGCTTTTTCCGTGGAAAGGGGACATTGCTTGACATATACTGGCTTGTTGTTTTTTGTTTTTTTTTAGCTGTGCGTGATAAGGTATGCAGTCAATAAATCCTATATCATTCTCACTTTTAGACCATAATGTCATATTCTGGTATTCAGCTGGCAATGTAACTGCAGAAATAGTACAGTGGATAGGGTAGGTTAGATCTATGTGTCGACATATTTCGTAACCCATGTCTGAGTTATGTAACAAAATCACTGTTTGACCTTCACTTGTGTGAGCAGTTATCATGTTGTTGAACAGTGTGAGAGAAACAAAAGTGTGGCTCCCAGTCATGGGATTACCTGTTAGTGGCGTCTGTACACGTTTTTTTGGCACAGTGTGTGACATAGAGTACCGGACAAAAGGATGTTGAGTTCATTCTCTGCTGAGGGTCCAGCTGACACAGAGGATGTTCCTTCTCCATCATGTCGGTACATAGGGCAGAGAAAACATAAGCTGTTATCAGTGTCAGCAAACATTTCACCCTTTATGTTAAATGAAATACACAAATTCATTTTTGCTTTGGGTGTCTGCGGCTGCTGGAAAACTGAGCTAAATTTGCACCTCTAGCTTGTCCAACAGTGCATAAAGCGTTTTATGAATACTAGGATAGATTCATCAGGCTTCTGTTTACACATAGTTACTGCATTTAAGTCAATTTTGTCTCTGGACATTGTGAGCAGGAATTTCTTTAGATTCTTAAAGAAATTGGTGATTTTGTCATTATTTACCCACAAAAACTCTGCAGTTGTGGATGCTTTATCATGCTTTGGGTCTAATTCACCTATCTCTCTTATGAGTTGTGACTCGGTTACTCCAGGAATGCATTGACACAATATGTACCTGTAATCCGGACCACCCAAATGGTGATATCTGGTACTTCTCTGTAGTGCAGAGACAAAGGCTGTAGGATTTTTAAGAGGATCGGGAAGCTCTTTAATAGTTGTCACTAATTCTGAGACTTTAGGGGGCTGAATACAACACTGATCTCCTATTATCATAAAGGGGTAGGCGTCATTGCCGTCACTAGATTTTGGTTCTGTTTGTTTACTACCGCGAGTGTTGGCGTAAGGACCTTTGTCATCCTGGCTTTGTTTTTCCTTTTTTCCTTTTAGATAAGTCTTTATTAAAGTTCGGGTAACAGGTATTTCTTTAGCTACCTCTAAACCTCTAGCTACGATATCGTGGCGTTTCATGTGGGTGTCTATCGTGGACACTGCCTGATGCAAAAGTTTTTCTTCATAGTCGTCTAAATTGTTTTTCATAAGTTCCTCACATTCTTCTTTCAAAAGTTTTTTTCTCTTTTTCTATGTTCTGCTAATTCTTCCTTGCGGCGTATATATTGTTTTTCCTGATCCTGTTTAAAGAGATGGCTAAGATCCGTTGCATGTGATTCAGATTTTTCGTCGCTTTCTTTTGAGTTGGTTGGATCAGAATGCTGACATTGTTTACGTGCAGCTGCTACAGCGACTATTAATTCGGTCTCATCGTAAGGGTGTGGGGGCTGTAGGCTGAACGGCTGAACATGCAAGACTAGCTTTTCCTGCGGTAGGTTTATGTTCTTTGCTAGAGCCTGCACTAGTTTTATTTGATGTTAAAGCATCTACACCTGGTTTCGGTCCCTTTTTCCATAGTGGTAACATTTGATGTATCACGTCGCGGCATTCTATCATGTATTTTCTACAGGACTTTTTAAGCAGACTACTTTTCTTATCACAAATGATATTCAACATTTCTACTGACCTGTTTTCTGGCGATAGTCGTTCGGGATAAGGCTCCGGAAATAAATTAGAATGCATTGAACTTCTTAAGTTGTAAACAAAGTCAGTCACATAAGCACTTCCGCATGTTCTGGATACGTGATCATGGACGTCTTCACCGATTCGCGGACGTAGGTTACACGTAACCGGAAATGGGAGTTGTACTGAGCCGTTATTTGAGACTTTATTTTGTATTTTATTAATTTTTGGTTTTACAGGTACTTTAGATTTTTTATCGGACCTGTCTGTGGTCTTTGAATTATTCTGACCCATGTTCAGTGATTTCCAGAGGGGTTTACACGCTAGGAGGATTTAGGTTAGTATTTTCGCTGCGGCACAGCTGAGGTCACTTTAAATTTATTGCTAGCAATTTTTGTTTGGGTGAGCAACTCTCACTTAACGAGCAACTTCTCGCTTAACAACAGGCAACTCCCTGTGTCTTTCTGCTTTTAATTTACTGCTTTTAACCCTTGAGACCCGTGTTTTTTCTTTTTTTTTCTTTTTTTTTTTTTTAAAGAAAAATTAAACAATTAATTATTATTATTATTATTATTTTCTACGTATAAATGTGTTGTGTCTTTCCACTTGATTATAACTGATTTATTTATAACATTTTATATAAAAGAAAAACGAGAAGCACATTAATTCATAGTAATTTAACATAAAATTGTTTGATAGTGTTAATTTGGAAAGCCACAACTCTAGCGGGTCCACCAACACCACACAAGGGTTAATTTACTTTATTCGGGGACTGAGGAAGTCGTCAGTGTATCTCTCTGGATCACTAAGTGAAACTTCGTCAGCATATCCCGTTTTTTTTTTATGGATCGATCACTGAGAGAGGTATAATACGGTCTTTATATAAATATGAAAGACGTGTATTTACCTTCTGTCAGCCATCCCACTTCTGACACCAAAATTGAAGGAAATTGCCGTCCCGGGTTTCCTCCGTGGCGTGAGCGATAAGCAGAGTTCTGTCCTTTCCTTCTAAGATTCCTAATTATTTAAAGTAACACTCAGGTATGCCGTTCAGCTGGGTTAGTTACAGCGCCGGGAGCAGCTTGGGAGAACAAGGAAACACAGACTGCTTCAGGTTGCCTTCCCAAATCAACTCAAAGGTTTATTTGATACACAGCAGTTTATATAGATGAAAAAAAAGGTTCGTGTGTCAGCTTTCCCAGTTCAAACCGGTACAGACCAAATAAGGAAACGTCTTCCTGCCTTGTGAGCAAAGAAGTATCCTGTGTGTAGTTTATCAGTTCAGCTATAATTTATGATCATCCCAGCAAAATACACTCCTAGACATAAAATACAGAGTTCTTTCATTAGTGAATTCTGAAACAAACCACCTAGCCTTTAACGAGCCTTTTCCAGGAGATAAAGAAAAAGGGAGGATGGGAGTAAGGAAGTGGTCTCATCTCTGTGGTGTTTTCGACCTTGGGGGACCAGCTTGTGAGTCTTACACCTTAATTCTTGGGTCACAGAGAAAGAGAAAAACAACTAGTAGATGGGCCTTATTGAGTAACAGTTTTCCTGTATAAAACAATCTCCTGTAAATGCTAACCGTGGTATCAAAATATCACAACAGTTGGCAACTCCAATAATTAACCTTGTGAATAAAATAAAGTTCACTATCAGTAACACCATAGCACCCACCCAGCTGTATAGAAACTCCATCATGCTAGCTAGTAGCAGTACGAGTTAATGTAACTGACTGTAAAAAGTCAGCACAACGAAAATAAACTCCAGCTAAACTTGGTTTATATCTGACCCGGATAGACTGCAGGTCATAACTTCTTACCTGAAGTTCAGTTCACCTGATTCTTGGACCGGCGGCCGCCTCGGGTCTCTCCTTCTCCTGCCTCCCCTTTCTCTCATCCACCTGCTGGCCTCCACCACTTGCTAATGTTACTGAACCTGTGGAAGCTCCGATAGCCACCAAACAACTGAGTTATTTCATTGTTTATACCGTTACCAGAAAAAAAAATCATCGGCCCATAAAAACGAAAAATCACCATCGGCCCACCGATGAGTTTACCAACACAAGATGAGTTTCTAATGTTGACCTTAATCTAACCTTTAGGTCCAGTCCCTGCTCTGTCATTACAGGATGCTCTGAGCAGTCATGGATCCAGCAGATTCACTGTGTTCAAAGACTTTAGCTCAGACTCCACAGAAGCAGCTTTGTGGAGGATCCATGAGGAGACTCTGGAACAATGATGGCTTGTAGATGTTTTGCTGCTGTGGCTCAGGGACTTGGTGAGTTCTCACTCTCCAGCTTCTTCTGACCAGGACTCCATTTCCCAGCTTTCCTACAAAAAGCAACACTTTCCAGTTCAGCAGAGTCCAGTGGATGGTGCTGCCTCCACTGCCCTCAACCTCCAGCTCAGCCGCCCTCTGCTGGTCCCTTATACTGCAGTGTTGATGGAATACTGCTCTGCTCCCACTGACCTCCTCCTCTGCCTCCAAAGGGTCTCCACCTGCACTGCTGTCTGTGTGCTACACCTCTGGAGAGGCCTCGCCTCCACTGCTGTCTACTGACTCAGCAGCCTGTCCATTCCCCTGCAGGTTGATACCTGTGATGTTCTCCTCCGTCTTGTGGTGGACAAACTATTTTTTGCACTGGCACAAATAATTTGTGTGACACCTGATTGTTCCCTCGTTTTAGTTTTAGTAGTATTTTTAAATGGTTGTACAAACTTCATTTTCAGATAAATAGTTGTATGTAACTTCTTTTAGTTTTTGAAGTTTTTTAAATGTAAACTTTATATTTGCATTTCAAGTTATGACAATAATTCAATAAACATGTTTGTGCTTGTTACAGTAAAAATATAACTACTACTAGGATTTTATGTTTTTGTGTGATTTCAGATCAGTTGTGTTAAAACAGTATGCCAATTAAAAAATAACTGTAAATTCAGACATGTGAGGTTGAACTGAAAACAATGAGACCAAACAGGGTGAGAAAATAAATACATTTAAAGGTGAAATACAAATGTAAAATCAAAAGTAGTCAAAAATGTCCAATTATATTTTGGACCCCAGATTAACCCAACAAAACGTGAAAAACTAGCTTTAAATTTTTGGTGACAAACGTGTTCATGACAGAACAGATTTCTGACATTTTGTGTAAATTTAAGCAAAAATGTGATTATTTTAACAAAAATAAGAGTGTGACACTTAAGTTAGACTTGTGTTTGTAAATGTTGTGTAGCTTTCTGGATTTTATACTTACTGGGCTACATATTTATTTATTATACAGGTTATACAGTACATGAAATAATTCACGTTTATGGAACTGAAATGTTTCATTATGTGGGCTAAAGGAAATAATGAAGTTATTGACTATATTTATATGAAACACTTACTGTATTTGAAGTATTTTAACCATATGTAACACCTGCATGTGTGTAAAAAATAGTAAAAAAGAAAAAGGCTTTGATTTTTCCTCCCCAGTTGATTTCCATGCCACCCGAAGAACATTTCTCTAGATCCGGCCCTGTGTTGAACAAACAACAGCAAATGTAATCAGGCTAATTACAGTTTCAGCATTTGTCAGTTTAGTTTTTAACACGTTTGCCTCACAAGCAAAAGTTGCCTTGTTTGACTCCAGGAGCTCAGAAATCAGTTGGATGTGTGTCAGAAAGGCATCCAGTGTAAAATCTCCCAAATCAAACAGACCGAGCAGGAAGCTGTGGCAACGCCTTGTAATAAGAGCTCTTTTGTCTGTATATATTTTCTATATTGTTGAAACATTGAAAACATTACATTGATTCAGTAACAAAACACATGTTTAAAAAGTTTATTCAGTTCATCTGTGCACCATAATACATCAGAGTCCAAATGCATCCTCACTGTGAGCTAAAGACGTTTAGTTTATTGGTCATTAAATTACAGCATGTTTCCACAGATTATGTGTCTGAAGGTGTTTGTTATGAAATTCTCATTTTTACACTAAATAATAATCATGGAAACAGGAAGTCTAAACATAAAAAAGTACTTCAAGTTCTCACATCTCAATGAACTTTCTGTTTGTCATTTATATTTGCAGTGACAGTACTCAGTACATTCACACCAGCCTGCACAGTTATACATAAACAAACACATGTTTATTTGAGAAGGTAAAGCAAACAGGGTGATGAGTGTTGGAGCTATTTGTTCTTTATTTTTGTTTTTGTTCTTATTTTTGAAATTAGTTAAAGTTTGTTGTTAGTTTACTTATATTTTGGGGTTTATTTGTCGGTTAATATTTTGTTTTAAATGATTTGTTTTGTTTGTTGTTATTTTGTTAAATTAGTCAGTAAGAGCTGTAGGGCCATTTTGTTTCTATAAATAAAGAGACTGGTATAGGACCAGCATGCATTGGGGTGGGCCTATGGTTTTTTACCAGAGCAGGAGAAGCAGTAGGAAGGATCTTGTTATTGCTTGCCAAATGGATAAATAAACCAAAACCAAAACTCTCAACTAAAAGGTTTGGACAATGGACTTCTTTTGCCTGCGTACGAAATATTACCTCAATGCAGCAGTGGCTTGTGGACTTTAAGTTGTGGGACGTTTGATCATTCAAAAGTAAAGGAATTGCCACTACACAAAGTAAAAAACCTTCCCGTGGACAAAGGAATAATTCTTCATTAATGGATATAAGGATTTCAAGGATCACCGTCGAACTCGAATAAAAGGTATTGGATCGTCTGGTGAGTAATCCAGACGGATTTGATGTTGAGGCCTGGATCAACATGTCACTCGTTCATCAAAGCTGGTGAGTGATAATATTGTTTAAGCCGTAAAGGAAAACGGTGAAGCTATTGGAGTTTAAAGACATTATTTCACTACAAAGACTGATGAACTGAGTTTTGACGTATTAATTTGGTGCAAAATTGGATCGCTAATTGAAACATGCCAACGCACTCTGTGGAAATGTTTGTCCGCTGCAAAAGGCAGGTAAATGGATGTCATGTTTGTACTTTAGGCTATGGATTCTCAGTGTGCTGTGCATCTTTATAAAGTTTGAAATAATCCAAGAGGACAATAAAAATGTCGGATATTAAGAGTAAACGAGAGGATGACACTGAGATGCAAGCAGAGAAAAGAAGCGTTAAATTTACGCCAAAAGGTTTGGATTTGTATATAAAGACATGCCAAGAAAAGCGCAGTTCAATGTGTAAGCAAGCATCTAAGTACATGGGGAAAATTTCCGCTTTAATGACCTCACATGAAAACGTTAAGGAAGTGTCTTCTGAATTTGGGAAGTTTATTAAATGCTATAAAGATGCAAACGCTTTGCAAGAATCCTTTTTAAGTTTGTCACTGCCAGAAGATGAAGTGAAAAGGCAAGTTGCACATTTTCAGTCGAAGGTGACAGCATTCTCTGTTTTTATGGACAAAGTAAAGGTTTGGTTGCAGGAGGCGGGCGAGCCGTATACTGAACAAAACAATGTTCGCAATGATAAAGCTGTTGAAAGTTTGGATGAAATAAAACCTGAAGACAGTGTCTCTAATATCTCAAGTGTAAAACCACCTTCAAAAACCTTGTCACAGCAAAGTCGAATTTCATCAACATCTTCCGCATGCATTAAAGCTGCGGCTGACAAGGCAGCGCTCATGGAGCGACTCGCTGCATTAAAGAAAAAACATTCTATCGAAGCGCAAGAGGAAAAACTGAGAAAAGAAAAGGAGAAACTGAGAAAAGAAAAGGAGACATTATCCTTGGAAACAGAGCTGGCAGCCACTAATGCAAAGCTTCGTGTCTTAAAAATAAATTCAGTTTGTAGCTCTGAGCATTCTGATGGAATGAACTCTTATTTTGAAAGAGGGCACGTACAAGAAGCGCCTAGTTTAAATCCTTGTGCCGATACATTTGTTCCAACATCAAGAGATTACTCTGGTATAAATTCTGCATCTGAATCACAAGTAATCGTACCTAGACAAAGTCAAACCCAACATCAGGTTGATGATTCAGCTCAAGTGACGCAGCAAACACAGCCTCAGTCTCCTACTTTGACTGGGAATTGCACGAAGGAGATTGTAAATATTATGCAAAAACAAAATGACATCACTACTTTGCTTGTAAAACAAAACTTATCTTCTGTCCTCCCCGCCAGAAACATCCCTGTGTTTGATGGAGACCCTTTACAGTACAGATCATTTGTGAATGCCTTTGAAAATGGAGTGGAAGTTAAAACTGATAACTGGAGCGACTGTCTGCATTTTTTAGAGCAGTTCACTAGGGGGCAGCCTAGGGATTTGGTGCATAGTTGTCAGCATTTACCTCCTGAGCAGGGCTATTCCACAGCTAAAGATCTTCTTGAAGAACATTTTGGGAACAAAAATAAAATTGCCTCTGCATATATGGAGAGGATTGTGAGTTGGGTACCTATTAAAAGTGAGGATGTGAAAGGTCTACAGTCATTCTCTCTTTTTCTTCAAGGATGTTCGAATCTAATGCAGCAAGTTGTTTATATGAAGGAGTTGGATTTGCCCTCAAATATGAGAATGGTTGTTATGAAACTTCCATACAAATTGAGGGAAAAATGGAGAGTTGTTGCCTATGAACTGCAGGAACAAAATGGTTACAGAGCAGTGTTCACTGATCTGGTTGCCTTTATAATAAAACAGGTAAAAGTAGCATCAGATCCAGTGTTTGGCAACATCCAAGACTCACAATCTGGAAGCAGCTTTAAAGCTTCAAGTTCTACCAAGCAAAGAAAAAAGGGAAGTAGTTTTGCCACTAATGTCAGTACAGTGCCAGGAATCAAAGCTCAATCAACTGGAAGCAGAACAACTTCCGCCGTTCTGCATAGTTGTTTGTTTTGTTCACACAGCAACCATTTACTAGAGAATTGTAAGCAGTTTAAAGCTAAAACGCATCAGGATAAGTTGACTTTTATCAAGGAAAGGGGAATTTGTTTTGGTTGTTTAAAAGTTGGTCACACAAGCAAAGACTGTAGGAGTCGTTTGGATTGCGACGTGTGTCACCAAAGGCACCCAGGGGTTCTTCATATAGAGCGAAAGGATCCAGGTGCGTCTTCGGAACAAACTCAACAGAGGACAAACTCTAATGTCAACTTTTCAACTGCAACCACTCAGACATGTGGGTATATTGGGGCTGGTCATGAAGTTGATGCAATTTTTTTCTATAGTTCCAGTTCAAGTTAAGAGCCAAAAGAGTAATAAAATTGTGCAAACCTATGCGTTTTTGGATCCTGGAAGTTCAGGTACATTCTGTACAGAAACTTTGGCAAAAAGGCTGAATGTAAAAGGTAAAAAGACCAATATCTTTTTGAGAACAATGAGTCAAGATAAGATTGTTAGTACACAAGTTCTGTCTGGTTTGGAAGTGTCTGGTTTGGAAGCAAATGATTTCATGCCATTGCCAGATGTTTTGACTCAAAAGACTATGCCAGTTTCTACAGTTAATATTCCCCAGCAAAGCGACATCGATCAGTGGCCTCATCTTAAACCTGTTAAACTGTACAACGTTAATGCAGATGTGGAGCTACTGATAGGCACTGATGCTTCCAATGTTTTGGAGCCATGGAAGGTGATAAACAGTGTGGGAGGTGGACCTTATGCTGTAAAAACAAAAGTTGGCTGGGTCATAAATGGTCCCCTGCGCACTGGAAGTAACAGTGGAAATAAAACCAACTGCACTGCTGTAACAGCCAATAGGATTTCCGTTGAGCGTCTTGAAGACATGTTGATTAAACAGTACAATCATGATTTTAATGAAAGATCATCAGAGGAGCAGACTGAAATGTCTAGAGAAGATCTGTGTTTCATGGATATTGTTAGTAGTTCAATAAAGCTTATTGGAAATCATTATCACATTGATTTGCCTTTCAGGAGAGAAGGTTCCAGTTTGCCAAATAACCTCTGTGTCGCGGAGCAGCGTCTCCAGAGTCTCAGACGGAGATTTGAAAAGGATACTCATTATAAGGATGAATACACTAAATGTGTAAACAACATGCTTGAACGAGGATATGCCGAGTTTGTGCCTGTAGATGAGTTGCACAAAGATGATGGAAAGGTGTGGTACATCCCTCATCATGGAGTGTATCATCCCACAAAGGGCAAATTAAGAGTTGTATTTGACTGTGGAACAACTTAAAAAGGAGCATCATTGAACAGTCAGCTTCTACAGGGACCTGATCTCACAAACTCGCTGGTTGGGGTTCTGATCAGATTTAGACAAGAGCCTGTTGCATTAATGGCGGACATTGATTCCATGTTTCACCAAGTGCACGTCTCAGAAAAACATGTCAACTTTCTCCGTTTCCTGTGGTGGCAACATGGCAACACTTCAAGGTCTGCACAGGAATGCAGGATGAAAGTGCATTTGTTTGGAGCTGTATCTTCGCCAAGTTGTGCAAATTATGCTCTACAGAGAACTGCAGATGATAATGCACAACAGTTTCCAGCTGAAGTGGTTGATACAGTCAAAAGAAACTTTTATGTGGATGATTGTTTGAAATCTGTTGCTTCAGAAGAGGAGGCAGTGCACATGGTGAAGAGGCTGACAGATATCTGCGCTAAAGGAGGATTTAAGCTTTCAAAATGGATCAGCAACAGTCGCACAGTGCTCATGTCAATCCCAGAGGAAAGAAGAGCAAAGGAAATTAAGGATCTGGATTTGGACACAGATCAACTTCCAGTTGAGAGAGCACTGGGTTTACAGTGGTGCATAGTAACAGACAAGTTCCAGTTCAGAACCTCCCTGCAGGACCGTCCAACAACCAGAAGGGGAATTTTGTCTGTGGTCAGCTCACTGTATGATCCTTTGGGAATCTTGTCTCCCTTCAGTATGCCAGCTAAACTGTTGCTACAAGAGCTTTGCCGACAAAATTTGAAGTGGGATGAAGTTATTCCCCACTCTCTTTCCCAGCGGTGGCGTGATTGGCTGGAGGATCTCCAGCTGATTTCAAAGTTTAAAGTGGAACGTTGCATTAAACCAAATTGCTTTGGAAGACCAGATAGGGCACAACTTCATCATTTTTCTGATGCAAGTCAAGATGGGTATGGAACGGTGTCATATTTAAAGTTGGAAAAGAATAACGTCACGCATGTTGCTTTTATCCTGGGAAAGGCTAGAGTTGCTCCTCTCAAGCAAACTACAATTCCCAGGTTGGAATTGACGGCTGCAGTTCTTGCAGTTCGGGTGGACAGGCTTCTGCAAAAGGAGCTGCAAGTCAGGTTGGAAAAATCAGTTTTTTGGACTGATAGCACAACAGTACTGAAATACATCTCCAATGAAACCAGAAGATTCAATACTTTTGTTGCAAACAGAATTGCTGTTATTCGGGAAGCAACAGATGTGAATCAGTGGAGATACGTTTCTTCTAAGGAGAATCCTGCAGATGACGCATCCAGAGGTATGAGAGCTGGGGATCTCCTCAAATGTAGGAGATGGATAAAAGGGCCAGAATTTCTCTATGAGTCAGAAAAGGAATGGCCTAAACTGGATGTGGAGTACAGTGTAATTTCTGCAGATGACCCAGAGCTCAAAAGGGACCTGACAATGAATGCCATTGTGAGAGAATTACAAAATCCTACCAGCTATTTTATCCTCTACTTCTCGTCTTGGGCAAAACTTAAAATCTCTGTAGCCTGGCTTTTAAAGATGAAAGAGGTCTTGGTGTTGTTGGCACAGAAGAGGAAAGAGTTGCTTGCTGCAGGTTTGAATAAGAATGATCCGGAAGGTCAGAAAGAAGTGGAGATAAGAATGGAAAGATTTAAGACCACTTTGAAGAAAGGAAATCTCACTCCAGAAGACTTGGCAAAGGCAGAACAAGCTATTCTTCAATATGCACAACAACAGAAATTTACGACTGAAATGGCTTTAATCTGCAATGGCCTCAAAGGAGTCTCTAAGAGAAGTTGTCTCTACAAACTTGATCCAGTGTTGGATGCAGGAATCCTCAGAGTGGGTGGCCGATTGAATAAAGCAGCCATGCCTATGGAATTAAAGCATCCTGTAATTTTGACAAAAGATATGCATGTGTCAACACTGATTTTACGCCATATCCATCAAAGGTTGGGACATGCAGGAAGAGCACACATGCTGTCAAAACTAAGACAAAATTACTGGATACTAAATGCAAATTCTGCTGCCAGGAAAATCATCTCTCGTTGTGTCACGTGTAGACGCAACAGAGGAAAGTTTGTTGAACAAAAGATGGCGGATCTGCCTGAAGAGAGAGTCCTGCCAGACATAGCTCCATTCACAAAGGTTGGAGTGGACTATTTTGGACCTATAAGTGTTAAAAGAGGACGAAGTCTCCTTAAAAGGTATGGAGTTCTTTTTACTTGTTTCACCAGTCGTGCAGTACATCTGGAGATTGCATGTACACTTGATACAGACTCTTGTATAAATGCTGTGAGGAGGTTCATCTGTAGACGAGGCCCAGTTTCGACCATCAGATCTGATAATGCTACAAATTTTGTTGGGGCGAATCGAGAGTTGAAAGAAAGTTTGACTGAGCTGGACCATGCCAAAATTCAAAAGGCTTTTGTTCAGGATGGCATGAAATGGAACTTCAACATCCCAGCAGCTTCTCACCAAGGTGGTGTGTGGGAGCGTCTCATTCGTTCAATAAAGAATATTTTAGCCTCAGTTCTTAAGGAGCAAGTTCTGGATGATGAAGGACTCCAAACAGTCTTCTGTGAGGTTGAAGCTATAATGAACGACAGACCCATTACTAAAGTTTCAGATGACTCAAATGATCTTGAAGCACTGACACCCAATCACTTGTTGTTGCTGAAAAATAAACCAGTTTTTCCACCAGGACTGTTTCATCCAGGTGATTTGCATGTCAGGAAAAGGTGGAAACGGGTACAGTACATGGCAGAGTTGTTCTGGAAGAGATGGCTTTCTGAGTACCTACCTTTGATGCAAGAAAGACCAAAATGGATGAGGACTAAAAGATGTCTTATACCTGGAGATGTTGTTTTAATTGCAGACGCTACAGCTCCAAGAGGATCATGGATGATGGCGAAAGTCTTAAATGTAAACCAGGATGCAAAAGGCTTGGTGCGTTCTGTGAGACTACAAACAAGGACCAGTGTTTTGGAAAGGCCAGTGACAAAACTTATTTTGCTACTGGAAGCCTCATCGTGAAGAAAATCCTCAATGAAAATTAAGGATTTGTTTAAGGGAATAGCTCCTCCTTTTGGGACTTTAAAGTAATTGTGATTGTATGCACAATTAGGGGCCGGAGTGTTGGAGCTATTTGTTCTTTATTTTTGTTTTTGTTCTTATTTTTGAAATTAGTTAAAGTTTGTTGTTAGTTTACTTATATTTTGGGGTTTATTTGTCGGTTAATATTTTGTTTTAAATGATTTGTTTTGTTTGTTGTTATTTTGTTAAATTAGTCAGTAAGAGCTGTAGGGCCATTTTGTTTCTATAAATAAAGAGACTGGTATAGGACCAGCATGCATTGGGGTGGGCCTATGGTTTTTTTACCAGAGCAGGAGAAGCAGTAGGAAGGATCTTGTTATTGCTTGCCAAATGGATAAATAAACCAAAACCAAAACTCTCAACTAAAAGGTTTGGACAATGGACTTCTTTTGCCTGCGTACGAAATATTACCTCAATGCAGCAGTGGCTTGTGGACTTTAAGTTGTGGGACGTTTGATCATTCAAAAGTAAAGGAATTGCCACTACAATGAGTTTATGGGCTCAGTTGCTGGTTTCAGGTCAGATTCACTGCAACATGTCACTGATTTTGTGGATTACAGCCCCCAGTACAGTCAGAAGGACCCAGCTAACACAGTGGTTCTCAAACTGGATCAGCCAGTTTGAGAAGCACTTTTCATCTTCTGCTCTCGCTTTTTACAGAACGTAGCAGAAAACATGCTGTGCAATGAAAACATTCAACATAAGATTGCACAACTAGTGCTGTAAGTAACATAAGATACAGGTTTCTGCATAAAACAATGCATTTAAACAGGTATAAATGTGTGTCTGACACTTGTAACCAATCAAAGTGCTTAAAATGAAGACATCCTGTCGGTGAACAGCAAAGACCAATGTGGTATCTGGTAGTGATGTGTCCTGTGTGTCGAAGCGTCGAATCATGTGTCGGGTAATCTCGGGGGCGTTTTTCTGAAGCGCGTATCGAGGCTTGCTTTGATTACGTATGCAGTGACATTCGAGGCCTCGCGGGCAGTCCGTACCATGTGACTGATTCAGGGACTGGTTCACCGGTTCGCGCCAGATTCGAAATAAAATGGGCAGAAAAACAGCTGATTCCCCATCACACTGTGTTGTGGAATTGGATTACGTACGTGCTACATAGTTACTTGAGCATTTCTTCTTCGATGGAACCAGCAAGGAAGAGATGTTTTTTTTTTTTATTTTGTCTCTCCTAATAAAGTATGCACACAGTAATAAATATCACAAATGATAAACACCAAAATATAAATAAACAACACTACACATCCTATAATCTGATTTCTGTCTTTTAGTTTATTAAAAAGTGAAGCACCAAACACTAGTTTGTGTCATTATCCAGATGTACATAAGCATTATTACAGCGGGTTTTGATTATCGATTAAAATCGATTCTAGCTTGGATAACGTGATATCGATTCATTAAAATCCTGAATCGATTTTTAATATAAATATTACTGCATTTCAACCACCACCAAAAAGCTAAAACAGTAAGTGAGAGGAGGTACACCGATTCTGCACAAAGACGTAAACACAAGGCGCGGACCGCTGATGTATCAAAATCAGTGAGATGTCGCCTTTCTCACCAGACAGCACGGACACGGTCGGGGCTGAAAGCCGACAGTTCACTGATTCTGATCCGTCGGCGGGTCCGTGCTTCGTGTTTACGGCTTTTTTGCGCTGATTCTGAAGCTGCAGGTTTTATTTCTCTTCAAACATTCATGCACAGCTTTCTCTCTCACACACACTCTCTCTCTCTCTCTCTCACTCACTCACTCACTCACACACACACACACACACACACACACACACACACACACACACTATACTTCAAGAACAGTTTCCCGTCTAAAAATCTGTTTTCTGCATTATTCGCTTGTTTGTTACGCATAAGACCTCCGTTGTTTGTCAGCCGCTGTTCTTTCCCATTTAAATACTTCCGAAAAGAAAACCTAATTTCTGCCGTTCAATAAGCTACTAAAATAATTTCAACTTTTTAACATTATGCAAAATTGCAAAACGCTAAGGTGTGTCTCTAATAAAACCTCTGTAATTTGCTCTGCTTCAATTCAGCAGCATCAGGTAATGTTCATTTGTTGATTAATGGTTTTCTTTCGGTTTTGATCTACTGCTGAATATTTTTATAAAATCGTTTTTCTGTTTTAGCCTCAGCTATGTTGACACAAAGGCATCTGCTGTGATGCTCACACATTGGATAAAGTCTCGATAGAGTCAGCTTTCTTTTTATAGTTATACAAATGTCATGGTCCTGGGTCGGCGACCCAGCGCTTTAAGTTTATTATTATCATTTTCCAATTTATTATCATGATTATTATTATTGTTTGAGTTCTACGTGTTACATTCGGTCTGCCTCTGAGCCTGCGTCTGTATCTCTGTCTGTCTATGGTGTCACCCCGTCTGTTTGTGAAGCTGTCTGTTTAGTTCAATGTCTTGTCTGGTTCCATGCGTCTGAGTTTCCTGTTTTATTGTGAAGGTCTGTGTCGTATGTGAGTGTGCTCAGTTTACGTTTCTCCTGTCTCGTCAGCTCTGATTTCTCCCAGGTGTGTTCCCCTCCTGTCTCTCATCCCTTGATTACTGCCATTGGTGTATTTAAGCCCTGTGTTTCTCTGTGTCAGTGTTGCGTCGTACCCTCAGATTATGCCTGTGTGTTTCTGTTCTCCATATTCCGTGTGCACTTCAGGTTTTGTTTTTGGTACCAGCAATAAAGCTGAGGTTTTTGAGTTTCACGTTTGTGTCTGAGTCCTGCGTTTGGATCCTCCTCCCCGCCTGCCCGCACACAGAGCCCTGACAACAAATATGCAAATGTACTGATCTATGATCTGAATTATACTATTGCCTGACTGTCTGAGGCTAACAGTTACACAATTGTATCCCGTTCTTATTTATTTTATCATTTTACCTTGTATATATCCTATTGTGTCATATCTCCAGTGTTTCCTCGGAGGGGGCTCTCTGCACCGGGGCTGTGATCAACCGTGGCTGCTGGGGCTCTGGGGGTCCTCTCAGCCTGGCTGGGGGGCTTCTTTGCCTCCCTCCTGCTGTGTGCCCAGCCTGGAGGCTGCGGTCTGTGACCGGCTCCCGGTGCAGACGGCTCCCTGTTATAGTGTTTCCTCACTTGGCTCATATGTACCCAGCCCAATTTTTACTCTTTAAGTGTGCGCGCGTGTGTGTGTGTGTGTGTGTGGGGGGGGGGGGGGGTATGTGTGTATTCACATCATTTATGTTAATGACAGTATGGGGAGTGAGTTGGAGGGTGGGGTGGGCTGCTTTTAACTATGTAAAGCACTTTGTGCTACATTTTTTGTACAAAAAAACAATCGTAAGTACTCAAACAATAGTATGTACAATATATACAGGATAGCAGCATTAATATAATGACAGTGACAGTATGGAATAGGTTCAATTGTTTTTGTGCTTATTTACTACGGTGATAGCTCTGGGAAAGAAGCTATCCCTGAATCTGTTTCTCCTGGTTTTATGTGACCTGTACCGTCGGCCTGATGGTAATAGTTCAAACAGTTGGTTGCTGGGGTGAGAGTGGTCCTTGATGATATTGCCAGCTCTGCTGAGGTACCGAGAGTTTGCAGTGACCTCCAGGCTGGGCAGAGAGCAGCCAGTGATCTTCTGGGCTGTGTTGATGACCCTCTGCAGTACTTTCCTGTCCGCAGCTGAGCACCCTGCATACCATGTTGTTATGCCGTACGTTAGGATGCTCTCTATGGTGGCTCTGTAAAATGTCACCAGCAGCCTCTCCTCCAGGTTGTTCCACCTGAGCACTCTCAGAAAGTGGAGACGCTGCTCGGCCTTTTTAACCACCACCGTGGTATTTGCAGTCCAGGAGAGCTCATCAGAGATGTGCACGCCCAGAAACCTCATGGAGTGTACCCTCTCCACACAGTTCCCATGTGCTGTGAGTAATAATCTCAATAATAATAATAGAAATGAATAAATAAAGAGATAAACAGCACCAACAGGAGCCTGCAGAGAGTTTCTGCTCTTGCAAAGACAAACATGTTTGTTCCAACAGAACATTCAGATCATAATTCAGATGTGAAAAGCTGTCAGACAGGACAGCTTATATAAACACAGTGTTTAGTTTGTGAGAGCAGGTAAAGGCAAAGAACCAGGAATGAACTGTGGGGACCTGATTGGACGCTTTGGATTTCCTGATCTCACAACCACGAGTGCTGCTGCTGCGCCCTGCTGGGGCCAGTTTCCCCCCAACTGTCCCCTTGAACCACCTGGAGGTGTGAGCGCTTAATGTTAGGCGTTAGTTATTAATGTTACTGATGTTCTTTTGTGTTTTGGGAACTAATTACTAAAGTGGGCTTAACTTTATCATTGACCTGCTGGCGTTCGGTTTATTTCCACATAGTCTAGTTTGATGCACGTTCATGTCACAAGCTTCAAAACGTTTGTCACACTGGGAGTGACCTATGACCCTAAAGCTAAATGCAGCTTTCATTGAACATGAGCTCACTGCACAACAATGACTGCAGATCTACACACAGACACACACACAGGCGGTGTGTTGAGGTGAATAACAGACTTTTAATTTGCTTCTTAGGAATAAAAATGCTTCCCAAATATTTCATATGAATAAAAATGTAGAAACATCTGGAGCACAGATGTGTAAAGATGCTGTGATATTCAATCAGAGTCAAAATGAGGAAAGAGGAACAGACGGTTTCCAGATCAGCACACATGACCCTGCAGCAGAGTTCACTATAGTGCACGGTGGCTGTAGATGGACTGGAGTAAGAGCACATCTGAGATGGAAACAAGGAGCACAGGCTGTATGTAGGAGATGGATGAAGCCTCCAGTCACTCACACAGTCCCATCTTAAAGCCTCCAGCCTGGTGTTTAGAAACTGGCGAGAGGGAAGCGAGGGGACGCTGACGCAGCAGTAACGTGTGGCTACAGCATGAACATTGTTGTGTTGGAGACCAGAAACCCATCCATCTCTCACCAGAGTGGGCTTGTTTATTTAGAGGTGCAGTTACTGCAACGCTAAGGAAACACTGCCTCCGTCTTTCACACAAAGCCTGGAGTTCCCTGCGTGAGAGCAGGCATGGATAGACCTGACTGTTGGGAACATATCCACCGACTTCTGAGCGTTGAAGTGTTGACCGGTCTGCAGGCTCAGGCAGCAGCTGACTGTTAGCCTGATGCTGCAGAGGAAGCTGTCAGCAGCTCCCACAGAGCCTGACTGACTGTGAGAGGACAGAGGGACTTCAAATCCAGCATCGCTTCAGCCTGTGAGGAACTATTCGCCGTGGTTATTTGTAGTACGATGAATCGTGTCTGCAGATCAAAGCGTGACTGTGAGATAATCACAGGCAGTGGCTGAGATACAGTATGGTGGCATTAAGTGCAGATTCCTTCAGAGCGCCATGCTTAAGCTGGACAATGTCAAATTCAATTTTTCCAGAAGGAATTCAGGAGAAATTTCTGTCCTTTAAAAAGATTGAATTTGCTGCAGCAGTTGAAATGACAAGTTCACAGCACTGGAGCGCAGTGTGACACAACAGTCTGCCTCACACCAAGGATGACCCTCATTGGGCCGTACAGCTCATGTGACAGTAACAAAGATTATTATGGCCGTCTTCTCCCAGAACCACACAGTCTGCTGTGACTCCTCCCCGTTCAGTCTGACCTCGCCTGGTTTCTGCTCCTTCTCCTGTGAGAGACAGGAAAGAAAAGCATCTCCCTCCATGGCCTCCATTAGATCCACAGTGTAGTTCAGGATATGTTGTTGGGACGTCCTGACCCAGAGACTATTCTCACCATTATTATGTGTCTGTGTGAGCATTGCTGCAAACCCTCTGCACTCGACGTCATCCTGCAACATTTCAAATCCAGACAGTAACGCTGGACGAAGCTTTAAAGCCTCAAACACGGAGCACCAACTCGTCTATGAGCACATTTGCATTGTGTAGAAATACAGTAATGAAATAGCTTCATTTAAATCTCAAGTCACGGGACACCCCGCTCTTGTTACGGTCATTTCAAGCCGGGTCGTAACACTGAGACACAAACGTTTCCTGAGCTAAAGCTGACGGACTGACAGCTACAATGAGTGACTCTCTTTATCCTGCTGAACCCTGAGGAGGACACACACACACACACACACACACACACACACACACACACACACACACCAAACAACTGTGATGCCTGGTTGATCACAAACAGGTTTTAGGGTTAAAATAATGCCTGACAAAATGCTGTGGTTTGGTTTATCTCTCGGTTTGTGCCAGGTGGGTGGAGCCTGTGTGATGGGGGACGTTTCAGATGCAGCGGAGCATTTTAAAGTGAAGGTTTAGAGGTTTCTCTGGAAGCTTCATGTGAGCCCACATACCTCAGTTTATCCTGGCAGTGATTTTTTGTCTTGTTTTTTGTTTTATTTGCATTTATAAGGTTCCTGTTTCTGGTTTCCTGATGTCCTGATGCACAGCCAACATCCACAGAATGTGTCAGTTCATTGAACAATGCTTACGCTGCACAACAGGCTGTTCAGTTATAATCAGACAATCTCCATCAAAGGTGTGCACATGATCCAGTTAGTTTATAGGTCACACAGCCTGGTGTTTCTATTCATTTGTCCTTTCACATCACAGGAGAAAAACAGCAGCTGGTGTGATGCATCCAGATGAGGGTCCATCAGAGTTGAACTCGACAGCATCATTAACAGCACAAGCGTTACACTAAATCACATCAATCTGAGGCGTCTTCAAAACCCAAACTGTGCAAACTCACTTTTATTATTTATTCATTATTATTTTAACTACCTGCAGTTACACGAAGCTCCAACAGCTCAGTCTGTACTTACACTAATGAGGGGCGCCCCACAAAAACTCTGAGGCAACGACTGATAACCAATCAGAGAGCAGCAGAAAGCAGGTCTAACACCTTAATAACTACACACACAGACACAGTGTGTCCTTCCAGAAGCCCTGCTGGCCTCTGTACTGGCAGATTACTTTATTCTCTGTATTGATCACAGTTTTTAACCAAATCAATTTAATACTAGTAACATCACTTTGTTACTTATGTTAGCTTCACAAATGGCCCTTATGTGCTATCACACACACACACATACACAGTGGGGCCATAATGTAGTTTTTAAGAGCAGCTGTGTCATTTATCAAAACATCAAAAGTCCTGCATGTATGTGCCCACGTGTTGTATTGAAGCAACCAAGTGATGAATCACTGTTTTCCACTTTGTTGTTTTGCAAACTGTTTTTTTGTTGCATTGTTGATTTGTTTTCACTGAAGCAGCTAATAAAGCACAATGGAAAACAATTTTGCCTTTCTTGTAAGACTCTATAAGAGAATGAAACAATGATGCCAGTTATAAATAAAGACAATAAAGTCAATGAATTATGAAACTCATTTTATTTCTATTAGATCTGAAAATGTTGTGTAACACTAACAACCTAAGACAACAAATAGATGCGTTGGCCTGTACAGGAGATAAAGAAAAATTAACAACAGCTGTGAAATGGAAGAGTTCAAGTCACCAAAGGAAACTGGAGCTGGGCTTGTTGCAGGATCTGAAGTTACTAAACACTTCGTGAGTGTCTGCACTAAAACTTAGGACCATATAATTATAAATATGTGCGTGACGAAAGCTGGGCAGCACGCTAACGTCCTTACTCGTATGGGTCTAACCCAGGGGTGGGCAATCTCAGTCCACGAGGGCCGGTGTCCCTGCAGGTTTTAGATGCGTCCTCGAACCAACACAGCTGATTTAAATGGCTAAATTAGCTCCTCAACACGTCCTGCAGTTCTCCAGAGGCCTGGTAACGAACTAATCATGTGATTCAGGTGTGTTGACCCAAGGTGAGATCTAAAACCTGCAGGACACCGGCCCTCGTGGACTGGAATTGCCCACCCCTGGTCTAACCCTTTCACTCCTTTGGTTTATTTCCTCGGACTTTTGTTATTGCCTTTTCGTCAAGTCTGTCTTTGCACCTGCTGTGTTCTCCATCGTTTTGTACATCACTGTTTTCAGACTGAAGCTGATCAGACCATCACAGAGAGCCTGTGGGGGACCGCTGACCTCTCAGCTTTGTGAAACACAGACGTTTTCTTCAAACACTCACAGCAGTCAGAGTCAGTTTAGTATTTTAATGTGTTTCAGTTACACTTTGGTCAGGTTCAGGCAGCAGAACTACTCGGCTAGATTTAGGTTAGTTTAATAAAGTTTGGGGTTAAAGTCGACTCTTCCTCAGGTCAAATCTATGAGTTAGTGCAGTTTGTTCTTTAGTATAAACCATAAAGACACATGTGTCACATGTCCAACCTCCTTAAAGGACAGCCTCTCCCATCTGTGGACCCTCAGTGCTGCCGGACTCATCTCATACTGAACTCACCCACTCTGTGTCTGTCACGGTCCTGGGTCGGTGAGTGTTAGTTTATTTTGATGTTTGTTTGTTTAGGTTCATTAAGTTATCCAAGCTCGTTCGTTATTATATTACCCTTGTGTTAAGCCTCCCTTGCCCTTCATGTGTTTTATGTCTGTGTGTCTTATGTTGTCAAGTTCATGTTGTCGTTTCTGTCATCTTCCCTGTACTCAGTCTCCCTGGTTCGTGTGTCTACCTGTCATGCTTCATGTCTATGTGGTTATGTTAAGTTCATGTCATGTTTTATCTCCATGTCTCTGTTTCCTGTTTTATTTTGAAGAGTCTGGTGTTCTTTGTTCATTGCAGTTAGTGTTACTCTCCCCTGTATGGTCATTGTGTCTCATTGTAGTCAGCTGTGTTCTCGTGTGTCTCCACTTCTCCTGATCACCTCATGTGTGTGTTTAAGTCCTCTGTTTTCTATGTTTCGTTGTCAGGTCGTCTGTTTGCATCCCCATAGTGTTACGTCATAGTTTACTCAGTGTTCATACTTTGTCGTAGTATTTTCACTTCTTAGTCCTTTAGTTTTCTGAGTGTTCACAGTTTCCTTAGTTTTCATAGCTTCATGCTGTTTCATGTGCCAACATCTAAATAAAGGATCGTCTTCTGTTCAGTCATCAACTCCAGAAGTGTCTGCTTCTGGGTCCTGTAAACTAAACTTATCGGCGCACCCCGCCGTGACAGTGTCAGTCATCAGTGGATTCACTGTTCCTCAGGTTTCCTTAAAGGTTTTTCTACATTCTTTGTTCCTGTCAGAGCGTCACGTGAGTCATTAAACATCAGTGATCAGTATCAAACATGGAACATGTACAGGAGACACGTCAGTCAGTGTGGACCTTCTGATGTCATCACTGTGTTTACTTTGTTGTGTTATGGTTGGGATTCAGAAATGTTCACTGCCATCACTTCATGAAATGTTACAGGGATGTGTGTGTGTGTGTGTGTGTGTGTGTGTGTGTGTGTGTGTGTGTGTGTGTGGGGCGACGACTGTAACACTGTCAGGTTCACTCACTGAGAGAAGAGCAGTGACTGGAACAATCTGAGCTCATATTGTGAACAGAAGAAGAGAGAGCTGTGCCAACTGGAGCTCAGAAACATTAAGATTGATTCAACATTATGAAGAGAAGTAAACCAGTTCAACTTAAAAGTCTGAATGATTAAGTTAAGTGTTTGCTCGTAGGGGGTCATCGACCTCATGTTTGTCACTGTGGGAACTTTGTGTCGACTAAATGCAACTTAAAGCTCGACGGCTGCCCAAATGTTTTAAAGAAGTTGATACATTCAAAAAGCTGTGACACTTGTTGCTCAACACTTTTTAATTTTTGTTTTCAAAGCTTCTTCTGGTACGAGACTGACACGCCAGTGGGAGGAGTCAGCAGACGACCCGCTCTACCTGCTGAGCCACAGGTGGAGTCATCAGGGTGGAGTCGTTTCAGTAAGGACAGATCAATAGAAAGAATGAAGACGAGTTATTGATGAGCAGAATATAGACAGATGTTTGGTGGTTGGACTCCGATGGCCCGTCTCAGCAGAACTGAACCCAGCTGTGACGAGGATTAGAGCAGGACCCCAAAGAGAGAAAGTGATGTCACCACAGCAGAGTTCTGGTCTACAGGGAAAAGAACATGAGCGTTGAAGCTGATGCATGGCACAGGTTGTTATGTGAAGGCTGTGTGCAGGCAGCAATGGTGGACCCAAAGTGCAGACGCTCGGAGGCACAATGTAAACTCAAAACAGCTTCAATGCTGAACTCAAAAAGGTAACAAAACTGAGACTCCAAATAAACTCAGGCGAGCAGACAGAACACACAGCATAGGAAACGGTAGCTCACGACCCGGACACAGAAACACAGGGCTCAAATACACAGAGGAGCAACCAGGGAATGGGTAACAGGAGGGAAACACAGCTGGGGCAAATCAGGCCTAACGAGACAAAGGAAGCAACACCAGACGCATTTATATGAGACACGGACTTTCAAAGTAAAACAGGAAACATAACACAGACTGAACTTACAGACAGACTCACAGGCAGGCACTACAACAGAGGGAACAGAGACGTGGGACCAGGGCAGACACAGACACTGACTGGGGGGATATAGCCGACAGGGGAGACAGCAACTAAGGATTACACAGAGACATAAACCATAAGAAAGAACTCTAACAAAGAAACAAAGACTAGAAAAGATAAATAATATAATAAACTCAAACCTCTGCGTCAACGACCCAGGCATCCTAACACAGGTAAGGCATAGCAAGCATGAGCACAGAGAAGGGTGAGAAACTGAAGAAGGGTCTGGAAGATCCCGACCAGGTCCAGAGGCCAGCCTGCTGGCCTGAGGAACAGACGCCCAAAGCATCGGCGTGAGTGTCGGGCAGCCCTGCGACAGCAGGACACGTTTGGTATTCAATCGGAAAGAAAAGGGAGACAGTGAAAGGGCAGAGGGATGCAGAGGCCAGGAGAGAGTTTGATCCGTCTGATGACGACAGCAGAGAGTGAAAGTCCTTCAGCTTGGTTTAGGTTATGTGTCTGTGAGCGAGGGAGGAAGGAAAAGGAGAGTCGAAAAGTACGAGTTGTCACCGAGCAGAAACGGGAGCTGGAAGCATGTAAATATAATAATAACCACTGCAGCCAAGAAGAGTGCCTGACGAGCAAAGAGAGCGTCTTTGTCCACTGCTGTCATCTTCCAACCTGCAGCCAATCACAGTGACCTCTGAATGAAGAGATGCACACCTCCATATAAACTATAAAATCATTCTTACTCAGTAAATTCATATTATTAATTTTATTGTATTTTTAAAAATGACCTAGTCACAGCTGAAGATGATCCTGGTATCTGATGGAGGTGAAAAGGAGACCTTTCATCTGTCCCATCTGCTGACAGGAGTCTTCAAAGTTTACCCAGAATGCACTTGGTGAAGCTTCCTGCAGTGAACGATCAGAGCAGATGAAACATGAACAAAAACGCTGGTTTCTGCTCCTCTACATCACCAACACCAAACTGCTGTAGTTTATTCACACTATGATCGATCCATCATAACCACATGTGGTCTGTAGGGTCGATGTGCTTATGTGGTCGTGACTAGATGTGATTGGTTTGTAACTTTAAAAAAAGCTTCAGTGAGTTTTTCTGAAAGTTTCACGTCTCTGATGAAGACATGATCTGATCAGAAATGCTGGAAGAATGATTTAAAAGCACAAATGTTTACTTTAAGGGCCTCAAAAATATGAATAATATGAAGACAGAGCTCTGAATGTCTTTGTAAAAAACTAAAGTTCTGAGTTGATGTGGGCTCGACACAAGCAGACAGAAATAAAACTGATCGGGCTGAAGCGTCCAGGACTGATCAGGCTCTGAAGGTCACATGTTCACTCAGAACGATCATTAAACTGTACTTGTTCAATCCTGCAGCACTCAGATATCCTCAGAGGAAATGCCACAGAGACCAGCATCAACAGCAGCCTCATATTCACACACAGTTACTGATACACGGTCAGTGAGAAGAAAGACGTACACAGAGCAGAGGAGGCCGAGAAACAGCATCAAATAAATTCCAGCTCCATGGAAGAAAAACTACAGCCTATATTAGTCTGAGGAGCTTGAAATGAAAAGCCACTGGACTTACTTAAGTTTCCTGAAGACGTTTCATCGAGAACCTTCAGTTCTGAGAGCAATTGGTGGAGAAAGGCCCAGATATTTAAGCTCTAAATAGGGTCCCTAAGAGGGCCGTGTGCCCCCTTTTGATCCTCTGCTTAATCACAAGAGCCAAGCTGTGAGATTTTGTGACTCCAAGCTCCTTAGTCTACCATGTCCTGGAGGACTGAGAGACAGACATACAGCCAATGATTCTTCACAGACATCAAGTGCCAGTTTGATCCGTCTGATGATGACAGTCCTGACAGCTCGATGTTACTGAGCACAGAACAGAATAGAATAGAATAGAATAGAATAGAATAGGGGAGGTCCATATGAACATGCTGTTTATCTGAACAGCTGCTTTGAAGCTCCAGATGTGAGCAGTGTTTTTACCTCTTTACTGTCTGATAGTAATGTTTGATTAAACTGGACATTATCTGGTATTACAGGGATTATTTTACTGTTTCTGTGTTATTATGTTTGTTCAGTGATATTCTCTGAGATATTCTTTCTGATTTACGTCACACTGTTTCCATAGTGTCCATAGTTTCCTTCATACAGCAGAGCTTGTGGGGAGTTCTGTATCAGAGGGATGATGGAGGAGCAGACAGTCCCTGGATCAGTTGCAGCTGTCCGGTTGGAGGGAGCAGATGTCTGAGGGTCTGGGTGAGCGCCACAGATGTTGGTGTGATGTTTGATCTGCTCTACACTCTCAGCTCTGAACATCCAGAGAACTGCGGGTACATTTAAGGCCGTCCACAGAGGTTTGTTGGACTTGGAGAAACGTGCTGAGAACCAAAGTGTTCCACAGTGTGGACACCAAGCAGGGAGTGAACAGGCTCAGGCAGCGGCAGTGCTGATATATGCCTGGCCTCCATTCTTCTCATTAAAGCTGCTGAGCCTCCAAACAACAACATTCACACATGTGAGCCTCACAAATATCACTGACAACCAAAAGTCCCATTTTTATATTGATGTCAGCATTATTCCATCATGAAGCAACGATAGAAACACATCTTCATTTCATCTCTGTTGGAGCCTTTTGTTCAGTGAAAGGACAAAAAGCTGCCAGCAAATCAGATTCACTCTGCTGCACTGAAACACTGTGGACACAGTCTGGAGACACGCAGACTTTAAACTTTATTTGCATGATGTGAAAAGAAACCACATCATAAATGTGATCATGTGGGACTTTAGAAACAGAGGATCGCTGTGATCAGAGAACCCGGCCTCTTTAATAACCTGTACTGATCTTTTTGTAGTTTTAAAGTCCGGCCCCACAGCTCCACACAGTCACACATGTGAGGAAGTAGAGCAGTAAATGATCTGCAGGCC
The DNA here is from genome assembly GCF_964374335.1 of Astatotilapia calliptera. NCBI lineage: Eukaryota > Metazoa > Chordata > Actinopteri > Cichliformes > Cichlidae > Astatotilapia > Astatotilapia calliptera. The sequence goes on along the minus strand of NC_137424.1, from coordinate 78,343,402 downwards.
TTATAGCTTAATACATCTGTTTGATACTCACTCAATAACCACTTTAATGTTTCCATGGTAACCTGTGATCAATCACAGCAGCTGAAATAAATAAACTCTTTCAGTTTGAATGTTTCACATTTTCCTTCAGTTTCTTTTTGATGTATAAAAATCATAAATGTGATTTTCTTCATATTAAGGGACAGTTTGTTAACATCAGAGCACATTTTAAGGACTTCCAGCTTCCTTCAACAGCAACAACACATCCTGTAAATTTATCACACAACTAAATCAGTTTGGATCATCTGCAGAAAAAACACACGTGAACAAACCAGCAACATCACAAACATCATGAATATGAAGTGGAAAGAGCTGTGGACCAATCAGAGGTCTTGGGCTCCTCACTGTGGCTGTGTACCTGTACAGGTGTGTGTGAGCTGAAGCCCACGCTGTGCGTCAGGTAGGAGGTGAACTGTTCAGGTCTGAGCCTCAAACTCCTGCAGGGACCAAACGTCTCCTGAAAAACATCCATAGAAAAGAATCTTTGACTGTCTGAGCTCATCTTCATATTCTCCACACTGCTGTGACCTGCTATATGTTTGTATTCAGCTTTCAGGGCACGCTTATATCACATTCACGTTTTGGGGCGTGAGCGAGTGTGATGGAGCGAGTCGCTCAGACGTGAGAACACAGCGGCCATTTTGGGAAAAAGTGTCTTTTATTTAGCCAGAAATGCACAAATATCCAACAGTAAGTGACACGGGGCCTCAGAGAGGTCAGCTGATCAGAACTAAAGTCAAACAACTTCACTCCAAACTAACTGCTCAACACAATCAAAGTGAGCCGACCCACAAGAAACAAAGAGGACTTAAATACTGGCTGATCAGAGCAGTGTGAGACATGAGGGCAACACAAATACCAACAATCATCCAGCAACAACACAAACATGGGCCCCCAATGAGAGGGCTGTGCTGGGTTTGGTCCAATCAGCACTTCCTGTGTAGAACTACCAGCAGCCCTCAGCAGTCACATGGAGCCTTCAGCAGCAGCAAAACAAAGAAATGTGACAAAGACAGAATTTAACTGTGTTGTACAAAAGCTCACTAAATGTGCTCCAAGTAGAACTAATGGATTTCACCAAAGTCCAAATGAATGAGTGAGATATATGAACAAGAAGTGTGAGTCATTATATTTGTGTGTGCAGTGTGTGTGAAACTAACACAACTCATACTGCACCAAAGTGTTGCTGCACGGGGGTCACTCACTGCATAGTTGTGTGTCTGCAGGTGCGCCCGTCACACCAAACATCTTTTGCTGTGGCTGTTCCACAGCTGCATTATTATTTATTACTAGAGCTACAATAATAAAGCAATGAGGAGGGGGAAGTAATAAATATGAAATAATGTATTTATGATGATTCCATGTGTTTCACTATCCACTCTGTGCAGGGGCAAAGCTTATTACATGTTTAAACTGTAGAGATACAATCATTTTACTGCTGTAAAATCCAACTTTTGTCTTATTTAAAATATAAATCTAATATAATCTGCTTCCTAATGTATGTTCTTTAAAATACAGCGTGTGTTTTTAATATATTATAATGATAATAATGCATAATTATGTGGACATGCATATTAGATCGTTTTTAGTGAAATATAATCCCTCCAGAAAGGCAGGAAAAGCCCGGAAACTTACTTTCAAACGAAATATGTTCTAAATACTTTAAAACGAAATATGTTCCCTAAAACGGTGACAGAGCTACAGACCCATGACAGCCTTACACAGGTAGCCAGCAGCTGTGACCAGCACTACTTGTGCAGTTAATAAAAGGACAGGTAATGTTTGTCGCGCTGTTGCACACACAGCACGCTCGTTTGTTTCAGTTCGTCAGTTGCAACAAGACAGCTTACCAACGTGTACGTAATGAGCTAATACTCCTGTGTGCTACACACTACAGTGTGCGCTGTACAGCTACTTACTGGTTGTGTCGCATCAGTCTGTGTCTCTGAGTTAACTTGTGTTTCTCCTACAGCTCCGGACCGCAAAAGATGCGCGTGCTCTTTGTGAGCTCGTTCCCGGCTCGTAACCAGCGCGTTCTGCCGTCAAGGGCGATCATTGGTTAAATGTGATCACGTGACTGATGCAAGCCAGATCCTTTTATTTAGCAAAACTGCGATTAATAGTTAAATATTATTGTTGAGGGGCACAGACAGGACTCCGCACGCACACACACATTAAAAAAATAATAATAATAATTTTTTTTAAAAAGTTGCCTCAACAAAAGGGCACTTTGGGCACCCATCAGGAAAGGGGCGGGTGCTCAAGTCCCTCTAGCCCCCCCTGCACGTGCCTGAGAAGCAGAATAAAAAGCTGAGTGTGAGGGTCAGGGTGCTGTCTCAGTGCAGAGGCTTCAGGCTGAATCCTGCTGAGCTCAGAGTCAGACTCACCTGTGCAGCTTGGACAGGTAAACACATCAGGAGATGAGGGAAGTTGGCAAAGTACAGACATTCAGTACTTAAGTCCACAAATAGACTTTGTAGACATAAGTCTACAAATACTACTGTTAAAAATACTCCAGTAAAGGTAAAAGTACTGATTCAACTTCTTTACTCAAGTAAAAGTAAAAAAGTAGAGGCTCTGAAATGTACTTCAAATAAGAAAGTAAAAAGTGGCTCTTTGAAGGATGTTTGTAAAATATATTTATACTGGGGATACAAGTCTGGTCTAAGTGTTCTGTCAGAGAGACTGCAGCAGTCCAGGAGTTTGTTAATTGTCTTTAATTAAGTCCCACAAAAGATTTGTTTACATGAAAATGTTTGTGAGGCTTAATCTGAATTCGGTGCAGCCAAACTTGAACTTCTTGTTTTATAGTAAACAGCACGTGTGACTATAAACATGGTTTTCTGGAAACAGAAATGGGCAATTTTATAATTAGTAGAGTCATAGATAACTAGGAAAACAATCACAACACATCATCTACTCAACACAAGCAACATCTCACAATGTCCACAAGGGGTCACTGCAGACCCAGAATTGTCTAAATAGCGCATGTCTTCCAAGTTGCTAATAGTGAGGCATAAATATGGCAAGCTAGCAACAGCTAAAGGAAACCATAGAAAAGTCCTTTATTCCTCATCCCGCTGATTGTAGTCATTGCAGGAGATTACAGCCAGATTATAATCAGCATCATGTTAATGAATCTGCCAAAGTAAGAACACTTACAGATCCATCAACTCACTCAGTCACACAAAACTGCATCATAGCTGCGTCACAGCAGCTCCTTCAGTCATTCCCACTCTGTGTGCTGAGCACGTGACCACTGGTGCGCTTGTTTCCTTTGGGTGCGCTTGATTCTTGCTTCTAGACATCCTGAGGCCGAGTCAGAGCAGGAAGTTGGAACAATGTTTGTATTTTTGTGCAAAGCTAACTGAAGCTTGTGCTGTATTAACATAATGATAAAATCATATCAGTATATGTGAGTACAAACTTTAGTCTAACTTTTTATTCTAACTGTATTCAGCTTGAACCAGAAGAAAAAGAAGGACAATAAAACTATGTTTCTATTTCCTGTTGCTACTTTGTAGAGGGCGACTTTGCCTCTAAACAGGAACATGTGTACAGCCCTGCATCAGCAGCTTCATTCTTATACAGACCTTTCTACTCTGTGTGTTAAACTGAGCTCTATGTTTGCTACATAGCAGTCAATGAATCCAGTTTTTACACCACAGTTAAGTTAATGTAGTTAAATCTGTGTATTTGTAACTCAAACATTCAGTGTTTTAAACAGAAACCTGACTTTGACATATTTAAGTTGGTATGAACACAGTCAGAGCTGCTGCTGCTTTTATTGTTCTGTTGCTTTTTCAAAGCTTTCTGTGCAAATCAATAGAAATATTTATTGTTGCATCTTAAAGCTGCCAGCACAGCAGCAGCATGAGGAGAAGAGTGTTTGCTCAGGAAATACACGGGTCCCTGAAGAGTTCAAACAGGAAATATTCCTGCATTAAATCTGCAGTTCAATCATCAGCAGATTACTGTCAGTGTCATCTGTCACCAGGCAGGTTTTAACAGGCGTGTAAGCCACATATTATTAGAACACACTTTTATATTTGGATGATAAACACATTTAGTTGTGTTTGGTCTTTAACTTGTGCTCAGTTTCCACAATGAATTCATGATGGAAATCTCTAATAAACTATCAAAATAGACACTATTTCCCCCCCACCACACTCTCTGTTGGTGGCTGGTGCCCCCATCCTCTGGTGAGTTGGTGGTTCTTGGTGCTCGGGTGTGTTCTGGCTAATGGCTGCTTGGTGGGGCCTGGCCCCCCTGGCTCTGTCAGGCCCCTGCTTGGGGGTGAGGAGGTCTTTGGGTCTTGGATCTCTGGGCCTGTGGCGCGCTTGGTTTTGTTGTGTGTGTGTGTGTGTGTGTGTGTGTGTGTGTGTGTGTGTGTGTGTGTGTGTGTGTGTGTGTGTGTGTGTTTGATTGTTTTTGTTTTGTTTGTTTTTCTTAGGACAGGTTTGGAGCAGATCCTCAGTGTTTTTTTTCTCTCCCTCTCCTTCTGTAAACTTCTTCACCAATTTCTTTCTTTCTTTTTCTTTTCTGTTCTGATTCTAATATCTCAAAATACAAACTCCTAATACATTTCTAATAAAATTACATGACATTACAATACATTCATTATAGCAAAAGCAGTAATGAAACTTTCTGCCACGGTTGCACTGGTGCAACTACCAACTTTTTTTCTTAGGCGCACACAAATTTTTAACACCTCAGTTTTATATGTGCACTTTTTTTTAAAATTGCTGTCCATACAGTCTTTCCACACACACCACAGTAAATTCAGTGCATCATGTTGTCAGCTTTACTGTGTTTTAACCAGGGAAACTGGTCAAGCCACTCTCTTCCAAATCAGAATCAGAATCAGATCAGAATCAGAAAGGGTTTTATTGCCAAATGTTGAGCAGGTTTACAACATTAGGAAATTGCTGCGGTGCTTCAGTGCAAACATACTGTCATAAATTACGCTTAAAAAGACATGAAAATAAAAGTAAGAATAAGAATTAAAAGTGCTACGTAGAAAGATATATACATGATATATACATGAGTGCAGGTGGTGATCAGTGCCAAACATGGAATGATGCAGTGAACACAGCGTAGGGTCATGTGTTAGTGGTGGGAACAGTCATACGGTTATTGTTCATGTGTCCAACAGCAGAGGGGAAGAAACTGTTCTTATGGCGAGAGGTTCTGGTGCGAATGGACCGGAGCCTCCTGCCTGAGGGGAGCAGGTCAAACAGACTGTGTCCAGGGTGAGAAGGGTCAGCTGAGATCCGAGCTGCACGCCGCAATGTCCTGGAGGTGTACAGGTCCTGCAGAGATGGGAGTCTGCAGCCAATCACCTTCTCAGCAGAGCGCACAACACGCTGCAGTCTCTGTTTGTCCCTGATAGTGGCTCCAGCGTACCACACGGTGATGGAGGAGGTGAGGATGGACTCGATGATTGCAGTGTAGAACTGCATCATCGTCCGTGTTGGCAGGTTGAATTTCTTCAGCTGCCTCAGGAAGTACATCCTCTGCTGGGCTTTCTTGATGACGGAGGTGATGGTGGGCTCCCACTTCAGGTCCTGGGTGATGGTGGTACCCAGGAAGCGGAATGAGTCCACAGAGGTGATGGGGGTGTCAGTCAGGATGATGGGGGGGAGTGGGGCTGTGTGCTTCCTGAAGTCCACAATAATCTCCACTGTCTTCTGGGCATTCAGCACCAGGTTGTTGTGGCTGCACCAGGACACCAGACGTTCAACCTCCCTCCTGTAGGCAGACTCAATGTAAACACTTTCCCCCCATTTACTCTCAGTGGGCTCTGAGTTGATTGTATGTGGCTCATTATCTGATGCCGTTTGATCCCCTATTCAATTTGATTCAATTTTGCCTCAGACAGTCAGAAATATTATAATTCTGATCATTTATCTGCACTGACACTTGTGAGACTTCCTCAGAGGTGTAAACATCACAGCAGATGCTTTTGTGTCAAAGTAACTGAGGATAAAACACAGAAAAACATGATGGAGATTTTCCTGGCCTGACAACCTTAAAAATATTCTGCAGTAGAACAAAAACTGAAGAAAACCATGAATCAACATATGAACATTACTCTGCTTTTCTTCAGCAGCATCAGGTAAAGTTACAGAGGTTTTATTAGAGACAGCCAAGCATTTTGCAGTTTGGCATCATTTTAAAAATTTAAATTTCTCCTGTATTAAACAGCAGAAAAGAGGCTTTCTTGTCGGAGGTCATTTAAAAACCCAACAGCGGTCGACAGAGCTGTAAGCAATGGTAGACTGGTGCGTAAAAATCTAATAAATAATGCAGAAAGAATTTTGGCTTCTGAGAGTTGCAGCTGTGTATGATGTGATCATCAGGCACAAACTAAGATATACAAACAAAATCATTTGTGCCTCAATCCAGACACAAATAGAAAATAAGATGAAGTATTTTACAAATGTTTGAATCCAAACTTGATTAAAGATCATTTAAAGACACATTTTTGCCTCCACAAATTTTCCTGTGTCTGAAAATATTTGTTAGTTTCAGTCACTAACGGAAAATTAAATATACCTGACACACACCTGTGTACGTGTAGTTTTACTTCCGATGAGTCACATTCAGTGTGAGCAGCCAAACATGATGGCAGACGGCCACAGATCACTTCTGAGGAAAGAGGAGGCGTTCAGCTTCCTCATAGTTTCACACCTGCATGAAGCAGCCTCACCCTGACAGCTTCAAATCACTGTGTCAGCTGATCACTTCCTGTCCTGTGATTGGCTGAGCTTCAGGCCTTCTCTCAGTCAAACTGGAAACAGGGATTGAGACAGTGTGAGGGTTTGTGGAGTGCCACAGTGCTGTAATGAATACTGTAGTGGAAGAAGTTCTTTCACACTCTTCATCCTGGAGCTGCTTTATGTCCATGATCTGCATGGAAACACATCTATGGAGAGGAAATCCAGCTGCTGAGGGTCACATCTGCATCATTGTAGCTACAGTGGATGTTTCAGCGTCAGGACTGAAGGCGGAGCTTTGTGCGTGTCAGGGTGAGGCCGCAGCAGCCGCCTCCACCCGGAGCGCTCGGGCGTGAAACTAGGAGGAAAGCCGACGTCCTCCTCTTTCCTCAGAAGTGATCTGTGGCCGGCCGGACTTCATTCCACAGATGTGCTTTAACAAAGTGTGAAGCTGAACTCTGAGCTGTGACAGTGAAGCAGTGTGAGAGTGTCAGTAGATGATCAGCAGAGGAAAGTGAAGCTGCTGTGAGCTGATGTCCTGAAGGGCTTTTAAAGAGTCTCTGAGTTTGACAGGAACATGAAGATGTTTGTGGTGTTTGTGATCCTCCTGCACGGTAAGTACACCTTCCTCTCTCTGCTCTCATCATCAGCTTTTCTTTCATCTCTCTCTCTTTAATGTGTTGAAGTGCAGCAGGAGGAGATTTCCATCAAACACTGGATTCTGATTCAGATCAAACTAACAATCCAAAGCAGCAACTTTCAAATCTCTGGATTCTTCTTGGTGGCTTTCAGATGAGCTCATGTTACAATCAGCTGCTGTGTGTGTTGTTGTGTAGCTGAAGCTCGGACTCACATTTCATATGTGACCAAAGGAAACTTGGTGCTGTGTGACACACTTTAGATTCTCTGCTGCTGCTTTGAACTCTTCAAACTAAAGAGCCAAACGGATGATTGACTGTGCAGCTCTGACATGGCACCAAATGTCCCTGTTATCAGCTGCTGGATGGACGTTATCAGAGCTTTTTAGTGCCACACGGATCACCAGGAGCTCCTCCTCTGTCTGCAAACAGGCTCAGCAGCTCTGATCATTGGAGTCAGCACAGAGTGTGGAGACATCTAGTGGTCGTGGAGAGAAGTGCATGTAACGTGTGTGTGTTGTGTTAATCAGCATGAGTAGTTAGGGGGACGTGCCTCCCTGTGCCTGATGGGAGTCCTTGTAATTACCCAGCATGCTGTGCTGTGTGTTTCATTTCTAACACTGGTTTCACTGAAGAGCTTTCTGAGCTTCTTTCATTGATTGTGACCAACGTACATGTTTGCTGTGGATCCACATCTGCTCTTACTGCTGATGTCATGAAGCTGTTTGAGTGGTGAGCAGTCAAAGCAGCAGGTCCTAACAGGGACATAGCAGGATATTCCTGCCTCTAAATGAGCTGTAATATGAGCACAGCTGGTCTGCATGTAGTGAACACAAAGAGTGTGTGTGAGCTGAATTTACACCAGTCTGGTTGTGTTCCTGTTATTTTGGCCCTTTGACAAACTCAAATGTATTTTTAAGCTTAAATGAAAGTGCATTTATTAAAATGCTGTAAAATCAGTCCTGCCGACACCAAACATTTTTATCTGCAGGTGAAGCTCTCTTTTTTCTCAGTGTTTTTCGGTTGAGACTGTGCAGAAATTGATAGACTGCTGCGACAACACCTACTAGCTCTGCAGATAATTTTCACTTGTGTAAAAAGAGCGCATTGTGTGTGACGTCTTCTTTTGCGCATGCGGGCTGCTTTTAAGGCCGTGAACTGTTCACACTAGAGCGCGTTTGCTGTCACATTTTACTTGTAGTGTGAACAACCAGACAAAAAAAATCGGATTCAGAGAGGAACTAGGAGGAAGATGAACGACCACAGGGTTTTATTCCAGGTAATAAGACCTTCTGGATCCTCCTGGATCCTGTCTGAGCTCATCTTATACTTCAAACTTCCTGTTTTTATCTCAAACTTTGAAAACTCTGCTGCTTCTCAGTTAATCCTTCACATGAACAGCAGAAATATTTCTAGAAATCTCTCAGCTTTGTTCCCCACAGCACAGAAACAGCTCTGATCTCTGCTGATTCTTCTGGATCTCAGTTCTGGATCTGATGTGGTCCACCGTGATATCCTTCCATCTTTCCTGGTTTCTCTCCTCCTTATCAGTCATAATGGGAGGATCCTCCTCATCGTCAGCCTCCCTCTCATGTGGAGTTCATCAGTTCTTTGTCCCAATTTCTTCTCTCTTCTTTGATTGGCTCAGATAATTTGTGTGGTATTCTGTAAATACTGTGTTATTTCCACTCTTATGTGGATGATACACAGCTGTATGTTTCACTGATGGCAGTAACACAGACTTAATCTGAATCTGATGCTCTGTCTCTCTGATGTTAAATGCTGGAAGCTACAAACTCTCTTCAGCTCAGATTTCAGCTCCTTTTTGTTGCCCCCAAACCTTAAATTTGAAGATAACCTTGAAAATCTGTCTTCCAACATCAGGACTCACAGAGTCTGGGTATGACCTTTGACCATGAGCTGTGTTTGGACACAGTCTTATTTTCTCCAGTTAAGAAATATTGCAAATATCAAAAAGTCTACTCGGCTCTCATCCAATTGTGTCCCCTTCCAGCTCGTCCACAGCTAACCTGACAGATTTTTAATAAACTGAAAGAGACAAGGCCTCATCACTCTATCCTCTCTGCACCATAATAAAAATGGCTCTAAACAATGACCTATGGACCTGCCATATCTCATTCACACCAGAGTGGTGCCGAAACCCAGGAGGCGGGTCCTTACTGGAGCCAGGGAGGGGAGGAGCTGGCCTAGATGGTGGCCAAAATGGCGAAAACCTTTCAAAGAGAATTTGAATTTAAGCATATTTATTCTGCATTTGCTTCATTATATTGCATAAATGTCAGTTATAAGCTTAAATATAAACCAGGCTATTGATCAAATAATAGCGATTATTTGGGATTAATTACAGAAAATTTTGAGATTAGTTAATTTTTTTAAATTTATTGACAAAACTAATATATATACATATGTTAATGTATACAAGTATATATGATTACATAGGGCCAGTGTTGGGACTAACGCGTTACAGTAACTACGTTATTATTGTGGTAACGAGCACGGTAACTAGTTATTATGCCAAAATCAGGAACGCGTTAGTCGTTACTGGGATTTAGATAGGGTCGTTACTCGTTACTTCTTGTGGTGGCATCGCGGAGCTTCCACAGATTCAGTAACATTAGCAAGTGGTGGAGGCAGCAGGTGGATGAAGGAAAAGGGACGCAGAAGGAAAAGAGACCCGAGGCGGCCGCCGGTCCGAGTGTGAACTGAACTTCAGGTAAGAAGTTATGACCTGCAGTCTCTCTGGGTCAGATATAAACCAAGTTTAGGTGGAGTTTATTTTCGTTATTCTGACTTTTTCCGTACTGCTACTAGCTAGCATGACGGAGTTTCTATACAGCTGGGTGGGTGCTATGTTACTGATGTTGAACTTTATTTTGTTCATACAGGTAATTATTAGAGTTGCCAACCGTCCCGTAAAAAACTGAATCGTCTCTATTCAGAGAAAATATTACGCGTTTCTTATTGAGGTGAAAAGGAACAGTTTGTCCCGTAATTCAGCTACAATGAAAAAGACACAAAGCTGGAGTTATTCTGTGTTTACGCTGCACAGCTGCCTCTTCTTCTTTCATTCTCTCCCCCTCCCTCTCCTGTTTCTACTTCAGTCATGAAACTGATCAATGATCAGCTGATCGTCTTTTCTCTCTTGTTTGTTTATCGCTCACTTTGCGCCAGAAAGAGGAAACCAGCGGATGTCGCGCTAAACAACAGCAGCACGTTTAAGCTTGATCAGCTGTTGTTAGAATTTAATATTAATTTCTAGTATCAGCTGATGTTTGCTGGAGCCACAGCTGTAAAGCTGCTGGTCATGATATGGTTTGGATATGTGGTGAGAGGGAAACATGAAGATGAAACCAGGAGATGTCCTTACTGAATCATCAGAGCTGAACAGGTGATGGAGAAACAGGTTTACCTTTTAGGTGACATGAATGAGTTGAAGTTATGAACTGTTTCTGAGAGACAAATAACACCAGGATCCTTTTTTAGGTAGCTGACAGCTGGTAACTGTGCAGGGGCGGGTCTAGCAAAGTGTTGCCAGGGGGCCATGTAGGGCATTAACAGGGAGAGGGGGGCACAAAGAAATACTTTTCTTTCTTATTCTCATTTAAAATGTCTCGCTTTTAAAAAATAATTATCTGAATCTTACAACAAACGATTGATAGGTTGATGCATATATACCATCAGAACAGTGAACATCACTGTCACAACAGTGTTTGTTTTCATTCAAAGGCTTTATGATTTTTGCTATGATGGTGGGCCGGTCTCTAGTCAAAATGCCCGGGACGATTTATTTGTCCCAGTCCAGCCCTGTATGCAGCTCATCTGCAGTCTGGTGTTACCAACATCTTCCTACTCAGAAGGCAGAATTTCCGAGTTCTGAGTACAATCGAAAGCACCACGACTGCAGTTTTTGTGTTGGATGTAAAAGGCGCACATGACGCTGTGACGTAGGCTAGAATCATGGCAGCAGTCAATGACGGTCCAGGCGTGGGATTTCTCTCGTGGAAATATGCACATTATCTTTTCCTTTCTATAGGTGGCACAGTGCACTTGTGGCAAGTAAACAAGCTAGAAGACTGGCAAAGTTATGGAAGCAACACATTAACAAGAGAATTCTGAGTAAAACCAAAGTTACTTTCCCTAGTAACTAGTTACTTTGAAAGTAACGAGTAACTTGAAGTAACTGAGTTACTTTTGAGAGAAGTAACTAGTAATGTAACTAAGTTACTATTTTAGGTAACTTACCCAACACTGCATAGGGCATATATAATTGGTGTGTCGCTGCTGTGTGTGGGTAAAGGCTCTACACTGGGCTCAGTTTGCTTCGCTTTAGTTTGCTATGCTTCCTTGTGTGTCCTGCTATATTATACCGTTTTTTTGCTGTTTAATAAACTCTGTTTTAAGAGTTCTACTCTTTTCCAGAGGATCTTTCTGAGTCCATTGATGTTAATTGGATCTAAAAAAGCTGGCCCTCCACAGCATTGATGGGATAAGGTCATCATGTTGGCTTCAAAATTAGCTACCACAAGTCTCTGTGTGTCCTCAGTTTCCCAGCATGCCTCAGCTGTCGAGCTGTATGAGGGGGACTCGTTCATCCTGCCCTGTCAGGTTGACACTTCTAGATTGTTTGACCCCTCAGTGGTGTGGAGTCGCTCCGACCTCAGTCCTCCAACCGTCCACCAGCGTCAACGTCAAGGAGACGAACTGAAAGATCAAAACCAGCGTTACAGAGGCCGAACATCCATGAAGACTGACGCTCTGGATACTGGAGACCTCAGCCTGAACCTGACCAACCTCCAACTGTCTGACAGCGCCACCTACACCTGCTCCATCAGAGACAGGAGGATAGGACAAATTAGACTGACAGACGTACAGCTGGAGATCAAAGGTCAGCAACAAACATGGTGTAGATACATCTGACATCACTCAGATAAAACTTTGTTATTCTAACACTGTCAGCATGTCAACTATGCTGGCTCTATGATTGAAGTATAGGCCTTTAAATTCATTATTTCCATTCATTCAGAGGTCAAAGGTCACGTTGTTCTTTGTGTTTCTCCACAGAACGGTTTCCATCCTGGGCCAAAGCTCTCCTGGTTCTCCTGGTTCTTCTTGTGGTTTCTGGAGGTCTTTTATTTTATTTCCGGCACTATTTCATGTCAGGTGAGTGTCTCCTCCTACACTACCCATAATGCCGATGGTCAGCAGGTGTCCTCTGGTGGCTCCTTGACTGCGGCTCACACAAACTTGTTCCAGAAGCTGAAAGAGTTGAGAGTTACAAACAGCTGATACAGAGAGCTGAAGAGAAACTTCCAGGTTTGTTCCAGAAGTCAGAAAACCTCCTTCAGACTCAGTCATTGATCAGTGAAACAGCTCCACAACATGACTTTACTAAACAGTGTGTGTGCTTCACTGCATTGATCTGACACAGAGGCTGCATGTGGACAAGCTGTTCTTCTTCTGTGGTGGTAAACAGCAGCTGACATGGAAACATGTGCTGACAGTAAATGTTGAGGCGCAGCACAGAAATACGTTTACTGTAAGGAGCCATCAGAGCATCATTATTAACTTTTACTACAGCTCATGTTGTGCTTTGTTGTCCTCTCAGGTTATAAGGTGGGGGTGGATTCAGGGGTGGAGTCTGTCCTGCTGCCCTGTCAAGCCATAGTTTGCCTACCTAAAGACGCTAAAGTGGAGTGGAAGGATGCAAACAACAGGAAGGTCCACGTGTATGAGAACGGCTCTGACCAGCCTGAAGAACAGGACGATAAATACAAGAACCGAACAAAGATGAAGAGAAACTTACTGGAACCTGGAGACCTCAGTCTGACCCTGAAACACCCCACAGACACAGAAACCTACACCTGCACCGTCTACAACAGCAGACAAAACATCCTGATGAAGAAAGAAGTGGAGCTCACTGTCAGAGGTCAGTGCTGTAGATCCAGGTCAAAGGTCAGACTCATGATGGTGGTTCAGTCTCAGTGGCTCCATCCAATAATGTTACAGTGTTAGCATGTCTGATGTTTGTGGCTGTTTTGGTTTTTATTTGATTTCCTCCCAAATGTAAAAGCTTCAGCAGATGAACTGTAGGAGCAAAGTTCATGTGTGAGACTTCATCTGAAAGGTAACATCTTCTAGTTTCTGAACATGTGTTTGTTTAGCATGTGGCTGAAACACAGGCTAAGCTAAGTCAGCTCAAATCTCAGTAACAACCTTCTTTGGTCCTCATCTATAATCAGTCATATCTGAGTCACAATAACTAGAAGATGATTTCTAGCAGAAGTGTGAACATCTCCACATCCTTTCTCCATGTTATCATCCAAAGCTGTGTGAAGTTTCAGAGCTCTGCAGCTAACAGAGACTTTCAGTTTGCTGCTCTCTTCCTCTGACAGCTCCATTCTTAGGGAGCGTTAGTTCTCTGTTTCACTTTATTCCACTTATTCAGTCTGATGTTCTCTGATCTGTTTCTCTTGTTTAGTGTCTTAAATGCTGCCAGTGCCTCTCTTTGCTGTAACCAACCTTTCTCTTTATTTCTGAGCTTTTTAAGGACTTTAACTGAAGCATCAACCTTTGAAAATGGAAAGAAATCAGTCAGATTCATGGCTGCATCACAGTGTCACATGTAGTTCTCCACATCAGCTGGATTATATCTATAGCAGCAAACAGCAGCTGATGCACAAATCTTTGTCTGTGTGAATAAAGTTGGATCAGTTCAAACAGTTTGTTGCTCTGCTTGAAAGCAGCAGTTTTTCTAATGCACCACCTTCATGTTTCCTTCATATTTGAATCCCCCTGTAGATGCTGACAGGTAACCATGTCACACAGAGCTCAAGCCTTTGAATCCAGCTGTGACTGTTGATTTTCTATTGAATGGACTTTTTCAAATCCAGCTGTAGGCCTGTGTTTGTGAGCTCATTAACAGCTGTTTGTTTAGAGAGACGTGGTCCTCACAGGACAGCCACTACAAACATATGATTTTATAGAATATGATGCATTACTGCAGATTCAACACAATAGAAAGGATTTGAAATGAGCTCAGCCTTAAACATGTGCAGCAGTAATATTGATCCACAGACACTGATGGGAACATTTTTCTGCACAATAAGTACTTTGACTTTTCATACTTTATGTACAATTTGCCAGTACTGCAGTTTTGTGTGTAGTGAGGTGTTTTCATGGTGTTTTCTTGGTGCTTTTACTAAAGGAAGGCTTCTATCAAATTCTTCCACATGTTGTCAAACTGAGCTGTGTGATGAAGTGAGTGTGACAGAAACACTCAGACTGTGTTTCTCTGCTTCATCAAGTCAAATCTGGTCCTCAGAGACTGAATAAAGTCCTGTCCCACTAACAGCAGCTCCAACAGTCTGTTCACTGCTTTCTTCCTGTCAGTCTTCATCTTTCTGCTGCGTCTCCTCTTCACACTGACCACTTTCTATCTAACAGTGAGCTCCCAGTGAAGCAGCAGCATTCATCCTGTTAGAGTCGACACAAATGTCTCCATCCAAGCTCATGTTGTGCTTTGTTGTCCTCTCAGTCCCCCAGGTGGAGGTGGATTCAGGGGTGGAGTCTGTCCAGCTGCCCTTCAACACCACACTTCACCTGCCTGAAGACGCTAAAGTGGAGTGGATGGACAGTGATGATGATAAGGTCCACGTGTATGAGAACAGCTCTGACCAGCCTCACAAACAGCTCCAGGCTTACAGAGACCGAACGAAGATGAATGAAGACCTGCTGAAAACTGGAGACCTCAGTCTGACCCTGAAACACCCCACAGACTGGGACAACTGGACCTACACCTGCACCGTCTACAGCAGGGAGGGAAACATCCTGCTGAAGAAACAAGTGCAGCTGAAAGTCAGAGGTCAGTGCTGTAGATACAGGGCAAAGGTCAGAGGTCATGCAGGAGTTTATTCTCTAAAAGCTTTTAGTTTGAATCTATTTTCAGTTCATTCAAATAAAATAAATTCTTTGATGTTTTGATCTAAAAGCCAAAAATGTCAGGCGGAGCAACTGTGTGTTTAAATGAACTAAGAAGAGCATTAAAATGATCCTACCTTCAAAATAAAAGCCTCTGGCATGATGTGAGTTTGGATCAAATCAATAGTTTTGTTAGTTTAGTCCAAATCAGTGTAAATGTATAAATATCAATAGTTTTAAAGCTGCTGAGATCATTCAAACACTTTGATCCAGTCATTTGGATGTTGTCACATGTCAGGGTGGAGCAGCCATAAATACGAGGCTTTTATTGTGAAAATGCTGAGTGTGATGATCCAGAGGAGCCCATGGGGTGTTTGTGGCTGGATGCAAAGGTTTGTAGCTCTCCTTGTAAAGAGAAACAGCTTGAAGCTACAGAGGAGCGTCTGCAGAAGAAGACAGGGGAAAGAGGAAGAAGCTGAGGCCGCTGGAGAAAAGACAGGAAAAGGAAATCAGCTTCATTTGTTGGAGGCCGTTTGTTCATCACACTGAAATATTCCCACTTTAGAGACAGGAAACAAAGTGAAGTGTGGATTGATGTTTGTCTCCATGATTTGGGCCCTGGAGTCATTTCTTCATCTCCCACTTTAAGACATATTAATGTCAGCCTCACACGTCCCACAGTGGACACATTTCTATTTCTAGATGATATTTGGAGGATGGTCATGTGTTTCTCTGCTGTCACAGCTCTTTGTGATATTTGAGCGCAGCTGTAATGTTTGTGTGGTTAAAGCCACCAGACTCCACTGACAAAAACTCTCATTTTAGCCGGAGAACACGGGGCTGCTGTGGGACTTTGTGTTTGCAAAGGTTTCTATTGGAGGCATGTTTGCCTTTATTATATAGGTGCAGAGAGTAGACAGGAAAGTGGGGAGAGAGTGAGGGACACACAGGCACCTGTAGTAAGCCCCGCCTTCAGCCCACCTGCTCAGCCAGGTGAGCTATAGCGCTGCTTTAACATGTTGGTGTGATTGAGAGTGAATGAAAGTGAGTGATGGAGGCAGCAGGAAACTAACAGGCTGTTTGTTCTGAGAGGTCACATGACTGTTGTTCTCAGCAGAGTCTGATGATTTGATGAGACCATGAGAGCGGCTTCAGTTCCTCATCAGAAAGAGTCTGACAGAAGCTCCTCCCTCTGTACCCCAGTAGACTTCTATTAGACTGCTCCAGATTCCTGAGAGTTCACACAGAAAACTTTACAAACAGCCAAAGAAAAACTATTGAAAAGCTTCAAGATCACAAAGAGCTCTTTCACAGCACATATGAGCCATTAAGAAGTGCACATTTGTGTTTCCCACAGTCCATCATCCAATAATATCAAAGGACAAACTGTGAGGTAAAAAGCCTTCAGCTCTTTTTGAAGGAAGCAAAAAGACTTTGGTCCTGAGAGATGGTTCAAAACACAACTCAGACCTACCAAAGTATTATTTGTGCCAAACACATGAAGCCTTCAACTTTGTATGTGTCCAGTCAGTGTGGCAATAGAAGTCACTGTGAGGATTTTCAATGTGCTGTCAAAGAGCATCCAAACAATCAGGTGAGGATGAAGAGAATTAGTGTGGATGGACAGAAAATCCATATCCAGTGTGATTTAGGAGCAGCTCATATATAATGAGTGAAATGAAAGAAGAGCACAGACAGGAAGAACATGAGTGAGCAGACATTTTGGAGCTGCTGATCCACACAGGGCTGGATGGAAGGAGTGGGAGTCCATGATGGCTCAAAGTCTCTGATCTAACTGTTCCTGAGCCTCTCCCCCTGCCTCCTCTTTGGATCTTCTCCTCCTCTTCTTCCTTATCTGCCTCCTCCACCACTGCTCTCTCCTCCCTCATCTCCTCCTCAGCTGAACTGAAGTCAGGGCTGTAACATGAGGAAACGTGCAGAAATGACTGAGTCAGCATGTTGTTGAAGTGAGTTGAGTGATGGTGAGCAGATTAGATGTGCGAGCCTCCCTGTAGAGAAAAGCAGATCTTCTCCAGAGTTTCCCACCTCATGTTTTCCTGTGTCACAGCTGATTGTCACATCCTGGCTGTCACTAAATGAGTGGTCCAAAGGTGGAAGGAGGAGCACAGTTAGATTGTTCACCTCCTAACCTGTGAAATCAACCAGCTGAATGAAAAACACTGTGATCCTATGAGCTGCTATCAGGGCTGCTCCATTCTCAGGATTCTCATCTGGATGACTGAAGCAGATTATTGATGAAGTCAGCAAACAGCTTTCAAAATGGCTCTTTTTCCAGGGGAACTCCCTGAAATGTAAATCTCATTGGAATGAAGAAGAAGTCCAAAGGCGTGGTTAGGCCCAGACTTGTGGCTGTTTTCAATGTAAAGCCCATGTTGCAGGCAGCTGCTGCTCCTTACTGGCCCACAGCCTCCACTGATGGATGTGTCAGCTCACTTGTACTGTAGCCACGGGGAGAGCGATGGTGAAGCTGACAACCAGAGGTGTAGCGCTATTTGTTGAAGTAGCCCAGCTGTGCCATGGAAGCACAAGTTTCCAGAGATGATTGGACTGTGAGCAGAAATGATCCATGTTGGACTGAATTGAAGAACAGATCATAAAGTCCTCTGTGTGCCCAGCCCGTCTGTCTGAGCATCTTCATCAGTGTGCAGCTGATCTACAGCTAATGTGCTGATTGATGAGCAGCCTGTTCATGGTGATGATGAGAAACAGATTGGATTCAAAGCACAAATGAGTGAAAAAGGAGCAGCAGCCATGATAGAGCGAGTCCTCTGCTGACAGAAATAGTGGAGTGAAGGATTTGTGCAGCGTTTCTCTGTGAAAACAGCTGATTCAGATCAATGAGAGGAGGATGAAGGAGAAGCAGCATGTTTCTGATAGAAGCATCACTGCTGTGCTACAAACTGCTGGGACTGTGTGTGTGTGACGGCTCAGCTGGAGGCAGGATTGGTCCAGAGGAGAGCTGCTTTATTCCAGACTAACTCTTCTAGAAAGCTGACATCTGTGTGGAACAGCTGACCTGCACCATGTGGAAAAGAACAGCAACATGATTCAGCGTCAGATCCCGACACATCCACGGATTCATCCCGTTACAGGAACTGTGCCACACGTGGCCTCTGTTTGTTCTGCATTGATGCTGCAGGGATTTCTTCAAGTCACTATAATATAGTGTCAGATGGACACATGAAGCTAACACGGCACATCTTTGTGAGTCTGCAGCATGTTGACACACATGTCAGTGTTGTACAGATCTGAGAGCAGCACAAACAAACTCCATCAAAGTGATTTGTGCTGTTGCAGAGCTGTGTGACTGCATTTGTCTTCATTATGGACACATTTCTACAAATGGGACTAAACATGTGACCCTCTGCACATCCATGGCTCAACAGTGCACCCATTGGCTGGATGCAGCTTGTATTGTGGCTCCTCCCCCTTAGCTTCAGGTCAGTTTAGCTGTGTTTCCTCCAAATCCCAGAATTCCTGAGGAGCAGGAATATGTGGGGCTGGGCTCTAAACACTCAGGGTGAGGACTGAGTGAAGAGCTACAGGACAAAGTTTCAGCGCTGCGCTCACAGCTTTGAGACGTCCAATCAGCAACTGGTCCTGATAACATCTCCCCTCTCATTCCACATACATGAAGACTGCTAGAAGCAGCTATCAGCCACATCAGGCTCACATCATGCTTGCTATTAAACATGCTGCAGTCTGCAGTAAACTCCCTGCCACAAAGCTTTGAGTCTCCTCCAAATGCACCTGTAACAAGGTCACCTGCAGAAATAACTGTGTCCACGGGCAGAGTCACCAACACTCTGCACCAGAGCTAAACCTGCTTTGGAGCTAAAAAGCTGCTGTCAGGGTTTCCTGCAGAGCTTCAAATGTGGAGACTGAAAGCTGTGGACAGTTTCTGTGGCTGGATTATTTCATATGTGTTTGTTTCACTTTCAAAGGAAAGTGTTGGAATAAATCAGGTGTGTGACGCACACTTTACTGCAGATTGTTCTCAATGTAACACAAAAAGCAATCAAAATGTGATTGATCCTGATGTGCTTGTTGCTTCTAGCAGTGTTGATGTATTTGCACAGAGAGGGGGAGATGTTATCAGAGTGTGTAAGTGATCAGATCTGATGCTGAATCATGTTCATGTACAGTCAGCTGATCCTCACAGTTCAGTTTGTAATCATGCAGCTCTCCTCTGATAAATCCTGAGCTCCACCTGAGTCTCAGTCCTCAGGACCTCACACAGTCCCAGCAGCTTCTATCAGCAGAGTTCTCCCTGATATCACAAACATATTGATCCTCCTTCAGCCTCCTCTCATTCATCTGTTTCC
The DNA here is from genome assembly GCF_964374335.1 of Astatotilapia calliptera. Classification (NCBI taxonomy): domain Eukaryota; kingdom Metazoa; phylum Chordata; class Actinopteri; order Cichliformes; family Cichlidae; genus Astatotilapia; species Astatotilapia calliptera. The sequence goes on along the minus strand of NC_137424.1, from coordinate 78,323,722 downwards.
ACAGAGAAACTCATCAGTGAAACCTGAGCTTACTGTGGATTATTCTGGTGGCTCCATCACTCTCTGCCTCACACGCCCTCATCTGCTGCTTTCCTCTGATTGGCTGCTCTGACAGAGTCATGATTGGCTGCATGTTTGTATAGAAAGCAGCACGTTGCTGGTAGATCAGCCATCAGCTCATGTTTGTGACTGCAGCATGGCACCAGTTTGCTCCTCGTGTTTCAGTCCCAGACTGACCTGCAGCTCTTTAGTAAATTCAGACAGCAGCTTTGTAACTGTTAGTAAATCTGACCATGAATATCATTATGACACCTCTGACCACTCATTCTGTCTTTATTGGCTTTCATACATGAAACACGCTTAAAGTCACCATTGAATCTAAACTGGATGAAAGCAGCTGTGAGTCACTGCAGCAGCTCTGTGCCAACAACCAACCAACACCTGGGTGGAGTCCCAGCTGAAGCTGAGAGACACTCAGAGACAGAAGCAGCTGTATGGAAGCGTTCTACAGGACGGCTGACACAAAGCTGATGTTACTGATGTCTCCTAGATAGATCTCATGGACCAAAGGCTCTCTGTGTCATCTCGGCTCCAGCTGAACTAAACTGAGAGGGAATTTGGGCTTTCAGGGAGGGGTGAAAGCAGAGCGCTGTAAAGGAAAGGGCTGTGATTGGTTCAGAACACGTCAATGAGAAGAAAGGAAAGCTTCAGAGCAACATGAATGAAACAAAGTGTTTTGATGACGACTGAAAGCCAAAACTGTCCCTGAAATCAGAATCCAGTTCATCTCCAGCCCCGTCAGCAGTTCCAGCTGCAGTGCTGTTACAATAATAGTCATCACTTCTAGTTTCACAGCAGCAAACTGGGAACATTCAGCGTCTCAAAGATTGACCTGTTAGCACCTGCAGACGTTGTTGAGCTGGCTCTGCTGATCTTGTCTTCATTTCTCCACTATTTGGAGAAGCTTCAGCAGGATCCACAGTCAGAGTCAAAGTGGAGTTCTAGCATGGACGTGACGCTTCAAGAAGCTTCAGACAGACAGTGTTCTCCAAAAGTTCTGCTCTAAAAGGAAACTTTGAGCTGGCTCTGTGATTGTTGTAGTCAGAAGGATGGAGGCTGGATCTTTGATGAGTGCTTGCACACAGGCTGTCTTTAAGTATTCTGGGACACAGCCAGAGGACAGACGAGTGTTCATTATTGGAAGCAGCCGAGGGGCAGGGACATCCCAAACTTCACTCAGGAACTTTGGAGGAATCATATCTACACAGCTTGATGAGCGTTTCAGTTGTGCCACAGTCCTTCAAAGCTCCTCCACAGAGACTGGCACAAAAGAAGATCAGATATGGTGGCTGGGGTCGGGGACATCAAGAAAAGAATCAGGAGCTGCTGTTTTGGATTTCCTCTCATTCATTTGATGCTTCAGAAAGTTTAGAAAGTTTAGAAAGTGAAGACGTTCCTCACTCGATGCCGTAATCTGATGAAAACTTGCAGGATTTCAGACGCTCCACTGAGCTCCAAAGAGCTCCAAAGAGCTCTGGGCTGTGCTTATTAGAATGAATTAAAGGAGAGAAATAGCCGGCCCTCACCTCCTTCACCTGTTCATTGAAAGCAGTCATTCATGCTTTCATTTCTTGATGACGCAGCTGAAGATTCACCTTCTTCCGTCTCCTTTCTGCCCTCCGGCATTGTCTTTTCAGACTGTGAATGTCTTTGTGGATCCAGGGCAGCGAGCGAGCACCACGTTTAGTCCTGATCTTAAAGGTGCAGTTGAATCTAAAGTGGATGTACAAAGGAGGTTCAGATCATTCAGAGTGTTTGTGTGTGTGAGGGAGGAGGAACACCAGTGGTGGTAGAAACACTGATGAACATGTTTCTCCTGCTTCCTCATGAAAAGAGCGTCAGCGTACTGACACAGCTGCTTTTGCCTGATCACTTGGAAAAATGATCTCAAACAGAATCCATCAATGATCAGAGAGAAACACATCAGCTCAAAGCCTGGAGTTCATACTGAAGCCCACAGTTATATGTAGGCCAACAACACGCTGTTTGAAACCAATGAATTTACTGTACTGAGGAACTCAAATGAGTCAGTAAGATCATCAACATGGATCTTAAAATCAGCAGCTCAGATCATGTGATCACACATAAGAACCATGGAGCAGGAAACATCTGAGAGTTCAGCTCCAACTCTGATGGAGTCTTAGGAGGGCGGAGATACCTGCACAGATAGGAGCTGTTTCACACTTTAACAAGCAGCACCTCCAAACTACACCCTTCATCCACCTTAATAGGGGAGCATTTGAAGTGTCTAAAATGTCCCAGAGCGTCGGGCCGGGAAAAGACAGAGCGCACGCCTCCTTTATTGTGAAATTCCTCACCATGGTAACTGAACACATCAGCTGGTCTGCAGCAGGTCATGTTCAGAGTTTGAGGCTCAAAGTGTCCCATTTTCACTGATTGTTTCCCGACGACATGCTTCACGTGTGATATGGATCCTCTGCTGAAGGAATCTGCTTTCTATCCACAACCTGTTGATCCGTGTCTGACTAACAGCAGCGCAGGAAGCCCTGCAGTTACAGAGAAACTGTCTGAGTCGCATTGTTGCTGCAGTTTACTTGCAACTGCTGTGAAGAAAAAGTCTCCATGTGTTTGTGTTTGGTCCTAATCTGCTGCCTGTCTGTTTGACATGCTGGATTTCCAGCTGATAGATGACAGATTAGAAACTGATCAGTCTATTGATCACACAATATTCCATCAATAGAACTGATTTGACTTTGATTTGTGTAACAAAGTGATTTCCACGTCTCCTTCATGATGTGACAGTGTCAGAGCTGAATGCACTTGTAGAGCATCATGTTTTTATGGCTCACATTTAAAGTGTTGCAGCTCTAATGTACAGCTGTCATATTAGAAATAGAAGCAGCTCTGATTTTAGTGCTCAAAGAAATCTATGAAGTGATGAATTCACACATGAACAGTTTTCTGCAGCGTTCCTCTCGGCCTTATTTGCAGCTCCACTCTTGTTTTTGCTCTAATAATTATTTCTCTCCATGAGCTGTTTCTCTGCCTGAAGGAGGCGCCACTCCATCGCTTCATTTAGTGCAGAACAAGAGTCACATGATGCTGCTCTGAACACCAATCACACTTTGTACAGCTCATGTTGTGTTTGTTGTCCTCTCAGTCCCGCAGGTGGA